>NC_044307.1:45988329-46322112 GCF_007474595.2 Lynx canadensis
TCACAGAAAATCCTAGTATTTTGACCCTATCACTTTTTTGCTATGATGATAATGGGAAGTAAATCTTCATTGCCCTTTTTGTTTGACTTAGTTTATATGAGAGAGACAGTTAATAATTCATTAAATAATCCATTTACTCTCCTACATTTTCCGTACTTCTTTTAGCTAACTTATGGCCATGTGTCTAGTTCTGGCCAATAGAATATGATGAGAAATAACTATCAATTCACGTGCAAGGTAGTTATAAGTTGGTGTGGTTTCCCTAACTATTCTCTTTTCTGTGTACACAGCTGGGACCACAAACTCTGAGAAGACAAGATGTTGCATGGCAGAGGCATCCTCGACCCCTGAATTTCTGCTGGAGAAAGAGTTCCCAAAGAAAGCTTCCTGACCCACACTAAACTGTAGTATGAGCAAGAAATCAATCTTTGTTGTGTTAATCCAACTAGATTTAAGGCATTATTTGTTATTGCAACATGGTTTAGCTGACCCCAACTAGTAAAATTTTCATGATCTGTCATTATAGTCATTCTTCTGCATACACTATAAACCTTCTTTTTTTTTCCCCTGTAAGGTTTTTTCCAGTTAAATTCATGTCATTGCCTACTCAACCCCTCCCCCAAGCAGCTATATATGGCTGGAGGTGGGGCACTGACTCAGCAACAATGCCAATTGATTTCTTTTCTAAATCCATAAACGTGAACTTCAAGTGGTTCCTTGTGCTTCTTAGCTGTTCACCTAGCTTTTTTTCTTTAATTTATTCTCCAATTTCCAAAGCCACTCTTTCAAAATCTCTTCACTTTCCTCAAATCAACACCTCCTCTCCCAAATTTATTCTCAGCTGATAACTTGCTTCATATTTTACTGACAAAGTTGAAGCCACAGAAGAGAATTTCCACACACTCCCACCCCCACATGTACCAATCTATCTGGATCTGTCCGTATATTTTGCTTTCTCTTTTCTTAACCGGAGATGAGCTGTCTGTGCTCTTATATAAAGCCCATGACTCTAGTTGTGTTCTGAATCCAGGCCCATCTCTCCTACTCAATGACATTGCTTCTGCAATTTCTTCCTATCTTTGCTTTACTATGAAGCTTTCTGTACTGCGCATCCCAATTAGCGTACAATCATTGTTTCTCTGTGATGTAACACTCCTTGGAAAAATTATCATTACTCACTGTCTTCACTTCTTATGCTCCAAGCTCTACTCAACCTCTTTGTTACTCGCAGCATGCCTCCAAAGCAATTCTTGTCAAAGTCACCACTGACCTTCAAGTTGCTAAGTCAAATGACCAAGTCTCAGTTCTCATTGGACACAACTTCTTAGCAGCTTTTGAAACAGTTGATGTCTAGCTTTTTCAGGAAACACCTTCTTTACTTGGCTGCTGGGACACTATTATCTTTTGATTCTCCTGCCATCTCACTGCCTGATCCTTCTTAATGTCATTTTTCTAAATCATCTTCATCTTCCCAATCTCTAAGCATTGGAAAGCTTCAGGGCTCAGATCTTAGACTTCTATTTCCTATCTATATTTATCTTTCCAGTTGATCTTGTCAGATCTCATGGCTTTTATTATCAGCTATGCCATGATAAATCCAAAATTTATATTTCCAGCTCCAACTTACTGATTTTACTTCTGAACCTGATCTACATACTGTCTTAGCCCACATTTTCCCCACTTGGATGCTTCATAGGTATATCTAACTTACCAGATAGAAGAGTAAATTCCTAAAGTTTTCCTCTACCACTGATTCCTTCCATAATCTCCTTATGACAATAAATAGTGAATGCTTTCTATTAATTATTCAGTCCTCAAAGATTGGGGTCATCCTTGACTCTTCTTTTTCTTACATACCACATCCAATCCTGCAGCAAATCTTGTCAATTCTATTTTCAAATATACATCCTGAGTAGAATCCCTTTTTACCACTGTCTCTGTTCTCATGGTATTTCAAGTCACCACCATTATATCCCATAAATTTTTGTGATAACCTCTTACACAGTCTCCCTATAACCATTCTTGATCCACTGCAGACTAATTTTCACACTGTAGCCAAAGATGCCTTTAGAACGTAAGTCAGGTCATACTCTAATGTCTCAAATGCTTCAGATAGCTTTCCATCTAAAGTATTCTCAGTGCCCTACATGATCTGGCTCTTTACAATTTTCCTAACTCCATCTCATAATACTCACACAGTTGTCCACTCTGCTCCAGCCACACTCCCTTTCTTGCTGTTCCTCAACTTTACCAAGAGAAGTCCATCTAAAAGACTGCATTTATAATTGGCTTTGTCAGAGACGCTCTTCTCAGGTTGCCACATGGATACTTCTTTACTTCATTTAGCTCCCTACTTCAATTTCTTTCTTTTTGTTTTTTTAGAAAGTCTTTTCTCTTACCACTTATGCTCTTTATCCCTTATCCTGCTTTATTTTTGTACTTTATAGCACTTATCTTATTTGTTTATTGTCAGATGCCTCCCCTTTGCAGGCCAACAATGTAAGATCCATGTAGGCAATAACTTGATCAGTTCTGTTCAGTGCCTTTTACTCTAGAATCCAAAAATACCTGGAACATAGTAGGTGCTCAATAGATATTTGAATCCATTAATAAACAAATGAACATGGAGCTCATGAACACGGAATTTTGAGTGTGGAGTTTTAGATGATGAATGAAGTCTTGTAGATGGAAATGCTGGCTTCCCCTGAACAAAACAAGTCAGGTACATGTGTCCATCATCTTTACTCACTATCTTCACTACCTATTTTTTAAGCTCTATTGAACTTTAAATTAGTCTCAGTACTGCCACAAAGCAGCTCTTGTCAAAATCACAAATGACTAAAGTAAGACTCCTGGCGTATAAAACGAATTCAGGATAGATAGCAAAAATAACAGTGAAGCAAGGCTACTAATGTCTTTGGCAATTATCCACAGAAGATCAGCAAGGAGCCAGGTTGGTACCTGTATGCAATATTAGCCCATATTTCTCCTTCCAGAAAGAGGAAACACATTCACACAAAGCAAATGAAGTAAAAAAAAAAAGGCTGACAATGAGTTATAAATTAGTGGCATTCTTATTGCTTTCTGTTTGCATAGAGAAAAGATGTTAAGCTGGAGTTAAATAGGGTCATTTTAGTCATAATAGGTCATTCCAGAAGTCATATATATGCCTATGATCATCTTTTATAAACCTAAATCTGGAACATACAATTTGAGAGACACGAATTTACTTACAGACAAAATATAAAAATTGGTACAGGTTTAAAAAATGCAGGATGGGGGTGCTTGGGTAGCTCTAGCTCAGTCAGTTGAGCGACTGACTCTTGATTTTGACTCAAGTCATGATCTCAGGGTCATGGGACCGAGCCCCCTGTGGGGCTCCATGTAGAACACGGATCCTGCTTAAGATTCTCTCTCTCTCATATTCTCTCTCTCTCTCTCTCTCTCTCTCTCTCTCCTCTCTGCCCCTCTCCCTTGCTCGTGCTCTCTCTGTCAAAAAAAAATGGCAGGATATAAAAGTACAGTACATGTGCCTCTTAAATGGCACCAGGGATATTAAGTGGATGAATGATCAGAAAAAAGAACAAGGCAGGTGCAGTCTAGAAGGAAGATACGTGGTCAGAAACAAGATAGCTGAAGAGCAGAACATCATAAGTGACATATTCAGCTTCAGGGATAAGTTCTAATGAACACAAAAGGTTTGAATCTTGAGGCACAGTGGAGTGAATATTCACTACCTCAGATAAATCCTTGTGGGAAGATAGGAATAGAAATAAAAGTTTGCCAGAAGAGTTGGGCTTCTTTGCCTTACACCCAACTAACTTCATAGTATGCAGTTTGGATACCATATACAATGTGATCAATCAAAGGACTATTTTCAACCAATGCCATGTGTACCCCTAGAAGATATAGATCTGCCAAACTGAACTTACTGATGCTCAATAGCACATTCCACCTCATCACCTTCATGGAGTTGTGCTCTGAATGCAAGGTTGTGGTTTTTCTATCTAAAGCCTCTCTCCCTCTCTCTCTCTCTCTCTCTTTCATATGTACACACACACACACACACACACACACACACACACATGCACGCATGCACACACACACACACACACACACTAGAAGTCAACAAAGGAGAATGGAGATTAGAGGTTGGAGGATAACGCATACCTTACATGACATTAGAAAGGAATGATTAAAGGAATGATCTAGCTTCAGTAGAAAATGAAATAAATAGGGGTGCCTGGGTGGCTCAGTCTGTTGAGTGTCTGACTCTTGATTTCGGCTCAGGTCATGATCTTGCAGTTGGTAGTTTGAGCCCCACATTGGGCTCTGTGCTGACAGTGCAGAGTCTGCTTGGGATTCTCTCTCTCTCCCTTTCTCTGTCCTTCCCCTGCTCTCTCTCTCTCTCTCTCTCTCTCAAAATAAATAAATAACTTTAAAAAAGAAAGAAAATGAAATGAATAATATTGTAGGATCTTCAAAATTTGAGATTGAAAAGCCCAAAACTTTCATTTAATATATGAAGAACTGGGACAAAGTTAAATAAAACATACAAAGTTAGTGGAAAAACTAGAATGAAAGCCCAGATTTCCTGGCCCTGTAGGATATTCCTTTCATTTTGCTAGTTCTTGATCTTGGTATCTTTATCATTATGGATCATTTTACAAACAGAACAAAGCACATCCAACAAACTCCCTCTTGATGGAAAAGATATCTGAAATAAGTATTTATTGGTAGGTTTATTGTAGTTATGTTTTCAGAACATACCAAAAAAGTTTATTTCAGAACATTTTAAGGACTGAATTCTATGAACCATTCACCAGGCTTCTTAGAGTCTGCACCTACACTGTCCAGAGTTGAGTTATGATCTTAAAGAACACTGAGAGAGGAAAAAAAAGTGTGAAAAGTATGTGTTTCAGGGTCTGGGCATTTGCTTCAGTGCTATGGTTTTACATGTTATTATTTCCTTAAGGAATGAAAACACCACTTTGATTTCGTAGAATTGATACTACAATTCAACACCACTGGAGACAATTTTTCTCCTTATTTGTATTGAATATAGAATTCTATATAACATAGAATTTTCCTGATAAATCTTTCCATTACCTACTTAGATTGCCACAGTTTTAGGTATCTAATTTGTCATTTTGAATGAGCCATGCTGCATTTGTGAATCATGCTGAATGTTCCTTATGAATTTTATATTGTTATTTCAAGTCAAGAGACTGAGCTCAAAAAACAAGTATTAAATGGTTTAAATCTAGGCTCATCCTTTATCACTGGTACAAACAAATTTTAATATAGTTCTTTGGGAAAAAGAAAAAAAAACTTTTGTTAACAAGATAAACATGCATTTAAAGACGATATGCAAAATCCAGGATGACTTTCAATTTCTTGAATCTAAGGGCTGTTTCCTATTGATCATTGAATCCAGCTCACTTAAAGCTTGATAACATTTACAAAGCATTTGCTGTATTGCTCTAAGCTTTAGGTGTATTCTACTCCATTCAAACAACAATTATTTGAAAGTGATACGATTATTACCCTTATTTTATATAAGAGTAACCTGAGGCTTACTGAGATGAACTGACTTATTAGGGGTCACAACGAACTTGGGTTTCCAGATAAAGAAGTTTGACCCCAGTACCTACACTATAAACCTGTTTTGCGGTATTCTCAGAAATGTTTGTTAAAGTGAAAACAAAAAGGGTCTGGATTACCTGGAAGACTTTTTGGCCACATACCTGTGAGGTTTTTTATTTAGTAATAAAATTGTAATTCATAGCTGATTTTAACATTTATTTTACAGCTCAAGACGCTCCTGTTCATGTCAGTTCACCTCGTAGAGGCCATTATTACAGCTCAACCTCCAAATCACTGCATGTGGGGAATTATATCATATCTGACAGAACTCTTTCGTAGGACCACAGATATCACCATTATCATGGCTTTTCTGATGCATTCCATCAGTCTCGTTGCTGAGCCATCACTCACATTTCTTCCCAGACTTGATCTTCTTTTTTGTGAGAACATACACACACACGCACACACACACACGCACACACACACACACACACACACATCCCCCCCACACACTCATAAAGCATTTTCTAGACATTTATGTATGCCTAGGAGAAAAGTTATAAGAAGGAATAATCTTGAGTGAAGATGCTCATTAATTATTTTTACCAGAGATGTAAGAAATTGGGGGAGACACCTTTAAGCAGCAGCAGGAAGGTTTAGCTAATATGGAGGTAAGTAAATGAGTATAATTTCTGGAACATTTTTGAAATGAATTAATAAGCCAAGATTAATGAAGGAGTTTTTCAGATTAGAACATGTCAGTAGTTCTTTGAATTTTCACCCTACGTTATTCATTCTTCACCATCATCAACCTGAAGATGCCCATGAATACGAACCACGAAAGTTTGTTCAGACTAAGTGTTGGGTTTCCTTAGCTCCGTACTCCATTATCCCTGGCCTATCATTTTTGAAGAAGCAGAGTAGAGAATTCCAATATTGTATAATTTAAAAATACCTGACAGCACTCAATTCCCCAACGTAAATGGGAAGATGACTTGGTCAGCCTAAAATTTCCAAAAGGCCCAGTAAGGTGAAACGGACACCACCCCAAGTAAGATTTTACATAATCACACAGACGCATCAGTGCAAAATTAAAACGGATTTCTGCCTGAGAATTCAAGAAATATACTACCTTGCCCCATATCGGTAAGAATCCGATTACCACAAGGATGGATAGTTACCCATGGCGAAGAATGGGATTCCAAGCAGGGTGGAGTTGTACTTTCCATCGGTGATGAAGAAGATCCCTGCTGCCGTGATGATGGAGATGCACACCGTGAGCACCCCCAGGAGGCCCAGGAAGGGCTTGCTGCGCAAACAGTCCTTCATGGAGCTGGAGAGGGTGGCTGTGGTCAGGATCAGCACAAGGCTCACCAGGACCTTGCTCCTGGCCAGGATGCTGGTCTTATGAAAGTCTCTCCAGAGGCTAAAGGATGCTAAAGAGTAGAGCTGGAAGTCCTGGTGCTCCTCCTGGAGCTTCCTCATAAGCTTACAGAACTCATTCTCCCACTTCTCCCCTATGAGGTCTTGGGTGGCAGAACCATAGGTCTGGAGGTAGTAGGTGATTTGAATGGCTCTGGCTGACTTGACCCGCTGGTCCTTGCTGTTTGGCACTTCCACTACCCCGCCCAGTTGGTGTCCAATAAAACTGTTCCTCCCATCCTTGAAAACAGAAAAAGGAGAGACTACAGTTACCAGAGGGATGCACATTCCAGACAACAGACTGTTACTCTAAGTGAAGGAACACAATGAAGGCAGAGGATGGCTCTTGCAATCGTGGAGCTGATGTGGGTGGAGTGGCATGTGAGGATTTTATATTTAACCTTTTGGAGTGTCATGGGATCCCATGCAAGATGATCAGGATTAGAAGGATGCAAAGAGAATTACGAAGCTATGCAAGACTCGCCACATGCATAGGGAAATGATCCATCCCGTCCCTACCCCCATTCCCATCATTTCTGTCTGTAGCAGTCTATTACAACTCCTTTATGCAGGATCAAGTCTTACGATTCAGTTTCAGCCAAAAGTTTTCAGCTTCAGTTTCATGAAGCATGGCATGAGTTAACATTTCAAAAATTGGAAGAATAATCCGTTTAGTAAATATACACTAAGCTTTTCAGGGTTAACACACACACCTACACCAACACACACAAACACACATGAACATTACAAACATCTATACTCTGGGGGCCCTGGGGGTGCAACGGTGGACTGCACACCAGATAGAAGATACTATTTGTTTTGTTTTTACTATTAACACAAGAGTGTTGAAATGTTTCCTAAATATGGGGTGAGCGCCTGCTCACTCATCATGACTATGACTCACTCAGTCATAACCTATGACTATGCCTCAGTCATAGGTTGACCTTTTCCCCATAGAACACAGTGGACAACCACCCCCCGCCCCCCCCAATGAAACTGATAAGATTTCAGGTGGGCTTGTCAAAAGTCATTGTGATTTTAGAATTTCGCATGAAGTAGAGCAGACAAGGTCATAGGACTAGGATATTTATGAGAGAAGTGATCACTCCTCTTTAAGGTACAAGTAAGGTAGATACTGAGTTGTTTATTTACTTATTATTTTAAGTTTATTTATTTGTTTTGAGATGGGGGCAGAGAAAGAGGGAGATAGACAGGATCCCAAGCAAGCTCAGCACTGTCTGTGTGGAGCCTGATACGGGGCTCAAACTCACGAACCATGAGATCAAGACTTGAGCCAAGATCAAGAGTCAGATGCTTAACCCACTGAGCCATGATGCACCCCAGATATGCAGTTATTTAATTCAGAGCAGTAATTATCAACCAGTGTGCCTGAACACTCAGAAAGAAATCCCTGATGGCCATCACCAAATTTAAATCAATTTGGATATTTTCTTTTTGCCACAACTGTCATTTACTTCAGTGGCAATGGTGGTCAGATGCAATACTGAGCCCAATAGCAGGTCGCAAGACGGAACATGGCTTTGAAAATGTGCTGCAGGTACCACATGAAATGCAGGCACGAAGGTACTTAGTGCCATGAGGAGAATCTGCATTTGCTACATCAAGCAAGATATTTATCTCACAAGGATATAAAAGCATAGAAGCAGAGCAGGAAACAATTCTTTCTAGAAAGGTAGTGCAGAAGGGCAACAAACCCAAACAGTCTGCTAACTGTGGTTGTTATTACAGAATTGCAACGCACTCTACCCTCAAGTAGACACCTGTAACCAGTTATTATGGACTCATTTAGTCAGACTCTATATCTGAGGTACTTGTTCCTATTTGTATTTTTAACATGCACTAAAGTAACTGTCGTACTTGAAAGTGTGTTGCAGGCACAAAAAAGTTTGAGAAATTTACAGCAAGTACAAATGTTGTTAGTGGTATCATTAAGATTTGTGAGGAGGAAATTTCATAGTCATTTCACATACCCATTTGCCCCTATACGTTAAGTAAAAGCAATTTTTCTACTTAATACAACCTGACCAACTCTAAATGAACAATTTATTTCTAAATAAGAATTGGATTTGAGGTTTTTTTTCCTTCCTTTGCTTGGAAAATCTCCCCTTTCCAAGGCATCTTTGTATCTTTGTAAACTTTCCATCTTTTTTCATATATATATATATATATATATATATATATATGAAAAACCTGAAATTCCAGCTGGAGTTTCCCCACTCTCTCTTTTTGAAACCTTGTGGGCTTCTCCGATGAGCTGCAAGTGAAACAGTAGGAAAGCTTCAAAGAAGGAGTGGGCATCTTGTCCCAGCACTGAGAGACTGGAATATGGTTTCCACTCTTTAAAGAATTTCCACTCTTGCTCTCAATTAGGCTTGTTTATTTTTGGTTTAAGCTTGGTATAATTTTTAGCTCCACCCTGGTTTCTACTTCTTTGAAATCCTGCCTGTGATGTTGACATGTGCTTTTGATTATTTGAAAGAGAAAGTATTTTAAAAGCTATATTTATTCACTTAAGAATGTGCAGTTCCATCTGTCTTTACTCATTCTTGTCATCAAAAAGATTTCTCAGGGATCTTTAACAGCGGAACAAAGATTTATGCGTCCCTCAGGCCTCATTTGGAGATTATAGTGGATCAAAGAGGGCACTGATAATGTGCCTGGACAAAAGTCAAAAGTCTACAGATTTTTAAACAACTGATCTTTATTGAGTTTGGCTAACTGCTCACCCCCCTTTTGAAGTTGTCTAATTGCCATTTCTTACAAAAATTACCTCATAAGAGATATGCTTTCATCCCATTATATTTAAATGGATGTAACTAATAGAATGAATTTCTCTCTCTTAATTTGTTCTAGTCCATGCACCAGAACAAAATAAACAAGGTCTTTAGACGTCCTTGAACAGAAAGCTGTGCTGAAAGGTCCACAGTTTGTACAAGCCATTGGCCCAGTCATCCTATATGATCTTGAGAAATCATCCCAATGTTTCTGAGAACTATACTGAGCATATTTTTGTAAGGCAAAATTCTACTGTTTTGTAAGGGATGGTGGAAGAGTTTGCCAGTTTCCCAACTTTAACAGTTCATTGGTAGGAGAAATAGAGAATGAATAAAACATGTATTGTAATTATCCTCTGGGCAGAACTTCCCTGGACCTGTAAGCAGTCAGGGGGGTTAGTGGCAAGAACGCCTAATCAGAAGTCCTGTGACCCGGCCTGCAGCACAGGTCTCAGGCTAACTGGCTAAGAAACCTTTGGCTGGTTCATTTCCCCTTGTAGGTTTCCATTTTCTCATCTCTAAATGAGCAGATATGAATATAGGAGTAAATGTTTACATAATGTTGAAGATAATTTTCAGCTCTATTATCCTATGAAAATACTACCTATAAAGTCAGATGTGAAGGCCAGAAATGATATCATTATAATAAAGCCATGAATTAATTATTTTTATGGCATAACAAAATCTTACCAATCACCAGGTAGGACATTTGTGTTTAACAGGTGAGCAAATGTAGAGGCTCAGAGAAGGCAGACCTGTTAGTCAAAGTGATGAACCCAGGGTTCCAATGCAATTCTTCTGATTCCAAATCCAGAACTTTCTAGAATCCTGTGGGGCTGACTTCAGGGAGGCCACTTTGGTTCCTAGTCCCCACTAACTGTTCTTTTTTTTTTAATGTTTATTTATTTTTGAGAGAGAGAGAGAGAGAGAGAGAGAGATAAAGCGTGAGTGGGGGAGGGGCAGAGAGAGAGGGAGACCCAGAATCTGAAGCAGGCTCCAGGCTCTGAGCTGTCAGTACAGAGCCCAACGCGGGGCTTGAACTCACGGACTGCGAGATCATGACCTGAGCCAAAGTCCGATGCTTAATCGCTTACACGCATGTTGATTCAACTTCCTCCTTTTCCAACAAAACCTCTTACGCAAATTCTAAGATTCCTTTAAGTACAGAAATCACATTTGTCGGCCCGAAGATAAACCTTAAAAACATGACAAAATGGTAACACATCACTTTCAATGCTCTCCTGTTTCAGTGTTTCACTGAATTGAACAGACATCACTAACAGGGGATGAACTGAAGTTCCTAACTCCACATCCTTGTGCCCACTTCTGCTCGTCCTGTGCCCACTTCTGCTCGTCCATTTCTGCACATCGAAGCCAGAGCCCACGTGCACAACTCTAAATGAGATGACACCACTTATGCACTTATAATCTTCTACTTGCTTCCACTTGCACTGGGAAGAAATGAGAATTCCTTACCAGGTCTGCAAGGCTCTGCATGTTCCACCTCAGACCTTGTCCCCCACCAGTCTTCTCCCCATGAATTCTATTCCAGCTTTCCTGTCTTGCTTCCTATTCCTTCAACACACCAGCTTTCACCACATGGCCTTTGCACCTGCCATGCCCTCTGCCTGGAATGCCTTCCTCTACTCTTCTATAGCCAGGGCTACTTCTTCACGGAGGTCTTACCTTTAAAGAGAACATTTGAACCGCATGCTCTAAACTAGACACTTCCTTCCCAGCCCTCACTTTATGATATGCTCCTATTTTGTCTTCTCCCTACAAAGGATTTCTGTCTGAAGTGATCTTATTGAACCATTCAAATGTTCCTTCAACTAGCATGTGTGTTCGCTGAGAGCTGACACCTTTCTTATCTTGCTCACTGACAATTTCCCGGGGTTTAGAACACAGCCTGGTATATAATGAACATCCCATAATATTTAACTCAGTTCACCCTGAGGTATATATAACTAATCATACGTTATTTTTTTTTAATGTTTGTTTTTATCTTTGAGAGAAGAAGAGAGACAGATCACGAGTGGGGGAGGGGCAGAGAGAGAAGGAGACACAGAATCCGAAGCAGGTTCTGGGCTCTGAGCTGTCAGCGCAGAGCCTGACACGGGGCTCGAAGTCACAAACCATGAGATCGTGACCTGAGCTGAAGTCAGATGCTCAACTGACTGAGCCACCCAGGTGCCCCCACGCATTATTGTTATAGACACTATTTTCTTAAGAACAGGAAAAGCAAGAGACAGCTCAAAGTGTCTGAGGACAATAGGGTCTCGGATGAAGAAAGGTGTATATAGAAATTGGAGGCTGGTACAGGAAAAAAAAAACCCATAAATTTTACCTTTTTTTTCCAATCCCCTTACTCTACTGTAACATTTCCCTAAAATATGTTTCCTCCTCTATTTTCATTGCACACCAAACATGTAGAGTAAGATAGTCGACTGGCAGGGGGACTTAGTGAGTACTTGAAAAAAGGATTTGCATGCAGGTCTGGGGGCAAAGGACAGCCAAAGTGTTCAAGGAACTGAAGGAAAAGATGAGGTCTGAGGCTAGAGAGCAAAGCAAGGTCTTTTACATTTAAGAGCCAGGAAAGCCTTGTTAGGGAGCCGGAGTTAACTGTTCTGCAGTAAGAAACCACTGTGAGTTTTAAGCAGGGAACCACACACTTTACTTTTTGGAGTGCTTTCTCATTGTACCATGGGAGATGATTTAGGCAGTAAGGGTGACTTTAAAGGAAAGAGTTCCATTAGGAAGTCCCTGCAGTATTTCAGGTTCTTGATGCAGCATGAAAAAAAAAAAAAAAAAAAAAAAGTCAGCCCAGGCAGTCTGTGGTAGGTAAATTGTTCCAAGGTGAATCAGTGCATTTACAGGTCATGATGCTACCTCACAGCCACAAAGCATCTCATCATATTCTCTCTCCAGGAGCAGTAATGTCAGAAGAAGAAAAAACATATCTTGAATTCTTTAGGTCTTATTCAGTTTACAGTAACTACTGAGTAGCTTTTAAAAATTACCACCCAATCCAAAGCTCTACAGTGGAAAAGGCAATTAAGACTCTCAGAGACAAGATCAAAGAATAAATTCTTCAAGAGATAGGAGAGGAAAGAGACATTAATGTCACAAAGAAAGAAAAAAAATTACAGAGAAAAAAATTACTCAGTGATGCTTTGAAATTATAGGGGAATAAGTGTCATATCTGCTCAATGTATGTGCTAGGTTGACATCAAGATACTTTCTGGGATTGCAACATAATTTAGCTGAAGACCTCTGTCCAAGACAATTGCATTTCAGATTTCACTGATTTTTGATGAGGTAGACACTGCAAGGATATTGGAAACTTTTAGATTATCAGTTGTCTCGTATTGCTGAAAGGAAAATCTTCCCATGTATAGAAGACAGTGATATTTCTTCTTTTTTAATTTTAATTTTTATTAAAAAAATTTTTTTAACGTTTATTTATTTTTGAGACAGAGAGAGAGAGAGCATGAACAGGGGAGGATCAGAGAAAGAGGGAGACACAGAATCTGAAACAGGCTCCAGGCTCTGAGCTGTCAGCACAGAGCCCGACGTGGGGCTCGAACCCACGGACCGCGAGATGATGACCTGAGCCGAAGTCGGCCGCTTAACCGACTGAGCCACCCAGGCGCCCCCTTTTTTAATTTTTAATTTTAGAGAGCAGGGGAGGGGCAGAAGGAGAGAGAGAAATTCAAGCAGCCTTCCTACTCAGTGCGGAGCCGAACACGGGTCTCAATCCCATGACCCTAGGATCATGACCTGAGCCAAAACCAAGAGTCGGATGTTCAACAAGGCAGTGATATTTCTAACAAAATGGTAAGGTTTGTTGTTGTTTTGTTTGCTTGCTTGTTTAAATAAGATTTCCCTCCTATTTATTTCTGAACTTATGTCTCTTTGTTTTATTCTCAATATCAAATATTGTAGAATAAACTGCCATTAAATGAAATCCTCAGCTATCTTGGATTTCCTCACCAGAGTTTCATATTTAGTAGAAACAAGCAAATAATGAGAAAGAAGGTTCCTATAAGGTATTTAAAGAAAAAAGAATCAAAATGCTACTCCTGAAACCATTACTACACTATATGTTAACTAACTTGGATTTAAATAAACAACAATAAAATAAAGTAAAAAATAAAGAAAAAGGAATCAAAACTTATTTTGAAAATGACTTTAAAACATTGAAATGCCCTAATAAAGAACAAATTAAATTTCTTATGTCATATTACTAAGCTAGGGTAGTGCACGTGTGTATTTTTTTTTTTTCAAATAGCAAAGTTACAAAAATAAGGTTTGTATTGTCGAAATGAAATATGAACTTTAGCCTACCGGAATAGAAGTTTAAGAATACAGTCTAGCATATCACTTTTTAACACACGAGGCAGACTCACTTTTATGACTTAAGAACTTTCTTTGCATTATCCTAGGTCATTTTACGAGAAAGTGTTTTGCTGGAGTAGCCTCAACTCACCAAAGAGGACACAGGCTCGTAGCAAGAGGAAGGAATAAGGTTCTACTAAGTGGCACAGCCAATCACTTATTCCTCTTTCTGACTCCGTCAGGCATGTTCCTAACACAGCTGCACCTATGTTTGAATAGTTTAAGAATACATTTGAATGAAAGGAAGTATAATACAGCAGTTATGTACAGACTCGAGAATCCAACCGTCTCGCTTAGAGAACCAGTGTCAACATGGACAAGGTGTGGAGCTGTCTGGATGTCAGTTTTGTTACTGGTTAAAGTAAGAATTGTTGGGGTACCTGTGTGGCTCAGTCCATTGGGTGGCCGACTTCAGCTCAGGTCATGATCTCATGGTTCATGGGTTCGAGCCCCACATCGGGCTCTGTGCTGATAGCTCAGAGCCTGGAGCCTGCTTCGGATTCTGTGTCTCCCCTCGCTCTCTGACCCTCCCCCACTCACACTCTTTCTCTGTCTCTCAAAACTGAATAAACATTAAAAAAAAATAAGAATCATAAGGCATTGTGAGGATCAAGTGTGCTAATGCATATAAAGCATTTAGAATAGTGCTCAGAAAGTGTTGGGTATTATTCTTATTAATATGTCATACATTAAATGTTTGAATGATGCTGTTTATTCACTGAGACATCTAATATTATTCTACATTTCCCAGCAAATATCTGTAATGTGATGAGAGAACACAGGGCCCAGAATCCAAGTGTCTGACTCCAAGTTCCAGTTCTGCTACTATACGGCAAGGTGACAGGGCATGACTTCTCGGGATAGCAACTCCATCTCAAAAATAAAAGGCTTGGCTTATATTATTTCTAAAGGTTTCATTAGCTCTGTATTTAATGATTCATCTCTGGTGAAGTCATTAGACACTCCGAAGTAGGCTAGAAAAATCTACCCTAAGGGAAAAAGAAATAAGAAGGAAGAAGAAACACAAGATGACCCATGTTCATTTCCATAGAAACAAGAAGCTTTTTATCTTCTTTAAAATCTGGACCTAGTAGCTTTTCTCTCTTGGAGTAATTTCCAGAGAGAATGCTTCTCCAGTGGAAAAAGATCAAGAGTTTGCCCGATTTTACCTAGATGCAAATCATCTCTCAGTAGCCTAGATGAATTGATTTCTTATTCAGTAAAATTCATTTTCTCTTCAGCTCTCCATGTCATGAGTACCCCATCTTCAGTTATTTATTTACTTATCACAAAATTGGATAAATACATTTAATTTCTCCTTTACTGATGCAAAATCTGTACACAAATTTATTTTAAAAGTATGGAAGTAGAGTTAACATGTACATTAAATGTGAGGCATATAACAAAGAACTTTTTGTTTTTTCTGTAATTCATCTTAGTGACCCTATCCCAAAAATTTCAATTGAAAGCAATAGGACTATTTTCAGTGAGTCTCTCACAAAGGCATCAGCATAACCACTCATGGGCAAGTGTTCCATATCAAAGGACATTTAGCTTTGATGCAATTCTCCATAAAGGAGGCTGGCCATCATTCACAGGGGAACGTTTGTGGAATGCACAAAGGCCTCAAGTGCAATGCCCCCTTCAGGAGAAGGATTGAAAGTCCTACTCTTGCCTTTCTTTTGGGGGAAACTCTCTCCCCCAAACACTCTAGCTTACAGTCACATGCTGTATCAGGAGGATGACATCTGAGTCATTAGCACCTCTGAGTGGAAAAGTTGATCAGACGAACAACCTACAGAATAACAACCTACTGAGGCAGAGTAGAGCTCCAAAGATCCTCACAGAAATGGGAAAGAGGAAGGGTCAAAGGCAGAGGTATTGCAGGTAACTACCTGGGGCAGCAGTGTGGTGAAGTCTTGGTGTGCTCAAGGACATGACACATGCAGGGAAACAGTCAAGAAGGGTAGAGTCATTCATTCAATGAAGACACATTCAGTGAACACCCGCTCTGTGTCAGCCAGATGTTGAGGTTAGAATGATGAACTGCGACAGTTCCTCTCTTCAGAAAGCCTTTGGGGTGGAGTGGGAGGGGGATACAAATGAGCAGAAAGGCATTTAAAACTATATAGGTATTAAGGAAGCACTGAAAAGCAATTGTCTAGCCTAGCAGGGACTAAGAAGACTTTCTGAAAAGGGGTGCATCTTAGCTGAGCCCTGAAGCGTGAGTAACAATTGTCCAGATGAAGATGGGGTGGACATGAGGAAGGAGGATCTTCCAGGCAGAGGGAACAGCATATGCAAAGGCCTAGAAAGGAGAATATGCATGTTGTGTTCCAGGGACTTGGAAAATGACTGGAATTTACAGTGGGGGTGGGGAGGGCGATGCAGAAATGAGTACTGGTAGTGAGTATGGAGATTTGCTTTATTCAAAAGCTTTCTTTGACAGCAGTGTGAAAAATCAGCCTTAGGTGTGCCTTGGGATGGAGACAGACACTAGAAAGGGAGCATGGGATTGTTTTCTTGCCTTCCTCACAGCTTTATTTAAGCCAAGACCTACCTGATTGTACGAACACTATTTTTTAAAAAAATTTTATGGAATTCACACTATTCTGGAAAATAAGTTTTCCCCACACCTGGGTTTTTTTCCAAAGAACCATGTCTTCCTGAGTGCTAGAACTTCTTGGAGAAAACCTTCCTTCCTAGAGGTGCAGGAGTTGCTAACGGTGATTTACTTCTAATGGTTCCCATAAATCTCACAAATTCAAACAATATATGCACTGAGTGTCTGGGAAGGCAAATTGCTAGTGTGTGCATAGAAAACAAGATAAGGACAAATACACAGAAAGAAAAAAGTCTCTTCCTTGGAAGAGTTTGTACTTTTGTTATAGAAACAAAGCCTATAAGATGGCGAGAAAATAAAGCAGCAGAGAAAATTGGAACTCAGAAGACATTGCTGAGGAATGCAGATAACTGCTGAGGGCTGCAAAATTATACACATACAGCATGATCTCAACCATGTAAAAATAAATATGCATGTAAAAATATTCAAAGGAAATCATCAAAACTTAAACATTGGCTCTTATTTGGTATGAAATTATAGATCACATCTGCTTTCTTGGTTAGTTGGGCTATTATATATATATATATATATATATATATATATTTGAAAAACTATGGACTCATCAACAAAAATAATAAAAAATAAGTATGTTAAGGGAACTGTATAAAGGGTAGTTAGGAATGGGAAGGATAAATTAGGTTTGATTTCTGATCACACTTCACTTAGACAAGCAGTGGAAGAGGAGGGAGGGCCAAGAAGCAAGACACTTTTATTTCCGGGCTCAAGTCTTAAGCAATCTGTCTTGTGGCTTCTAAGTCAACTTACGTTATGATGGTTCATTCTTCTCCCTGAAGGACTGTGGTTTTGCCCACTGAAATATAATGAACAACAGTGGTCTACTTAAAGTTACAGTTAAATAACAACAGATTCCTGGCTTCTAGGGTAGGATATAGTGCTAACTGTTGGAGATGCAGGAGAGAAGTATCAAAGGAGAAGACTTCCAAAGGGAAGGGCTGGAGAAGGTGCAAGGCCTTAGGACGTGTTTACACAGCTGAACAACGCGCGGCTCATAAGGAACGCCTAGAGCCATTAACATTGTCCAGGGCTGGATCCTCCTTCACACCTGACCCTTCCTAGTGTTATAGAAACCAATTAACTCAAAATTCAACCTTGAAAAGCTAAACCATAGATTGAATAACACACTTGCTTAGTTGACTTTATGCACGTAGTCTTTAGCAATTATCCTAATAAAAGAAGCTTCATTCTGGAGTCAGGGCCTCATTCCCACTCGACTATGAGGACCTTCACTTCACTGCACTTTGTTTGAGGACTCATCTTTTGTGACTCCGGCCATACTCCCTACAACAGCTAACACTCAAACTCTCAAGCTGATCTGACCTTGCACTGGTGCTGTGGGATTTTCTTGGCAAAGAAAAGATCATGAGAACCTTGGTGGCTTAATGTCACTTTTCTTCCTTTGAACTTGAGTTCCAAACTGACCCTCATGAGGTTCTTTTTAATTTTTGTCTTTGTATCATTCCTTCCCATGCATTTTTTAATCTGAAAACAGAAGCCAAATTAATTGACCCATTATGTACAGGATTTGCTGTACATAAAACATCACTCTCAGCAGAAACTTTCCTTCTTTCTTGAAATATATAGACCATTGTAACCACAGAGGTCTAGACTATGAGGTTGGTCAAAACTTCCAGGAAATATGCTGTTGATTTATGCAATGTGGAGATAGCACTGCCATTTATGAACTCCATTTTTCTAATTTCTTCTAATTTCTATTTTTCTTTGTTTTCCAAGATTGTATAAAATTTTCATTCAAAGGGGCCTCTACTGATGATTCATACATGTTGCCTTTTAGCATTGCTCTGACTAGCCTTCCAGATTTAGAGAAGATAGAAAATGAAGTGAAACATTTCTCAAGCTAGAGGAAATGAATTTGGGGCACGTATTTCAAGGAAAGGTAGAGGAATTGACATATTGTGAAAGAATGTGAAACGGAAAAAGTAGCCTTTATTTGCAGTTGTGTGGGTGAGGTTAGCTGTGTCCTTTGATAAAACAAAAGTAACACCCTTGGGTGTCTACCGAAGATAAATCAGATCTTGATCTCTCGTTGTCTTATATGAACAACCTCCCCACCTCTTCCTTGCTCCATTTCCTTTCTCTTCTACTTCTCCTGCTTCTTCTGCTTTTTTCCCTCTCTCTCCTCCCCTCTGAACCCTTTCTTTCAGTTTTCCTCCCCCTCCCTCTCCCATCATTGTCCTTCCTGTATTTGAAAGACAACTACCTAGAAGCCACAGTGAAGGATAATTATTGAACTATGTCAGTAAAATGCTAGATAAAGAATACAATGCTTGCTTAAGTCCATTTTATCTTCACTAAATTACCTTTCCTTTTTAATCCCCAAAGGACAGACATGCTTCGAAAGTATCATGTGTGATACACATTCTAATGAGATCCATGAAATTGTTCTTTACTACTACCAAGGTATCCAACCTCAAAGATATTAAAATAATTGAAAGCCTTTTGATAAAGCTAAGAAAGTAAGTACTCTCCTATCTCACAGCTCCATGTGGGAGTTAAATATTCCTTCTCTCAGCATAGGAGATGAGGGTGTAATGGCTCACCTTTGCAAGGGCGTTAACATTTTCTGGGTTGATGTGACATATTTTTCTCAAGTGCATGGGCTGATCTTTGTTTTAAACTCTATATTCTTGGATATCCGTCAAAGGAGCATCTGGACGCCTTTAGGAGGTACATTTTTAAGATACCTGAGTAAAAAATTAATCCAAAAGCAAAGTGTGTGCTTTTTGCAAAAGATTATCCAAAAATCTTTGAAGACTTCGAAAATAATTTTCTGCTTGTGTTGCTTGAAAGAAAAAGAACTGCTTTTCTAGTTGTCTTTGCTTAAGGCTAATATTAAAAAATAAAAATATCTGCATACAAATACTTGCCTGATATAGGAAAGAAGTAACCCACTTAAAGTAACTTAAGTGAGGAAATAAGTCAGAAGCACATTAAGTTATGCATAATGACTGTATAGACTTTAGCTTTAGTAAGGAAGGTAAAATTTCATGTTATTTTATTATCTGAATCAGACAAAGTCATGCAACATTCAAATATATGTGTTTTTATTAAAATTTTTTTTTAATGTTTATTTATTTTTGAGAGAGAGACAGAGCACAAGTGGGGGAGGGACAGAGAGAGAGGAAGACCCAGAATCCCAAGCAGGCTCCAGGTTAAGAGCTGTCAGCACAGAGTCCAGTGCAGGGCTGGAACTCACAAGCCATGAGATCATGACCTGAGCTGAAGTCAGAAGCTTAACCAACTGAGCCACCCAGGTGCCCCCATGTGTCATTTTATACTCATGTGATGCTTTTCAATGAATACATTCATTATTTGATACCATATTCTTATTTTTGGTTTGGGACATATGGTGACCTTAATAAGTTAGGTGGTAGTCAATTACAGTGACTAAAAGCATATGATGGATTATACCACAATGTTTTGGCAATCGAGTTACTTTTTATGCAATAGGGGTTTTTATGCAGTAGGGGAAAATACTAAGGCAGACAGTTTCATTATAATGAAAGTAATCATCACTGTAAATTTACCATTCAAAATTAGGCCAATTTTAAGGGGTCAACCCACATTCTAGCCTCTGGGAGTTTGATTGCCTCCACTACATAAACATGATTGCTGCTTCTTCCACCCACACATAAACATCCCTCTTGGCCGTGTCAGTTCTAATATCTCCTAGCTCTATATCATGAAGTTTGGAGACAATGCTTCTCATCAGAATTGTGCTCCTGTTTCAGGCTGGTTTCAATTTATGCTGAATTTTCCAAATAGTGCCAAGTTTCAGCAGCCCCATTTCGCATAATTGGACAATCGATATATTTTTTCTTCAGCAAATCACTACCTTTCTTTCCAAAGCATAACACTTCAGCATAGAGAATTCTCTCGAACCCTATGCTTACAAGGTGTTAAGAAATGAACTGAGATCTCTTTCCCATTCTTCAGACCTACAACATATTCCGGAGGTATCACACGCCACGTGTCTGGCATTAGCAGTTTGGTTTTACAGTTTGGAGAACTTGGGGTTGAGTGCTGATCTGGCTACTTAAGATCACTGTGAGTTTTGGAAAGTTACTTAGATTCTCTGAGCCTCTTTTGTTAGTTGTGAAAGGGGCTGTCTAGCTCATAAGCATTATTATGAGAAATAAGTTTGATGGTATTTGAAGAGGGATGGCACCCCATTTGTTATTTTGTAAAGGCTCTAACAAGAGTTATTATCTAACTACAAAATGACGGTTGAGTGATTCAGTGATATTAAAATGAAATAAAAACATGGGCGCCTGGGTGGCTCAGTGGGTTAAGTGTCCGACTTCGGCTCAGGTCATGATCTCGCCGTCCGTGAGTTCGAGCCCCGCGTCGGGCTCTGTGCTGACTGCTCAGAGCCTGGAGCCTATTTCGGATTGGGTGTCTCCCTCTCTCTCTGACCCTTCCCCGTTCATGCTCTGTTTCTCTCTGTCTCAAAAATAAATAAACGTTAAAAAAAATTAAAAAAAAAATGAAATAAAAACAGCATGGCCCTCGGCAGCAAAAACATCCCATCTACCCTTAGCCTATACTACAATTACAGGAAGTTTCCAGGGCTCCCTAATTAGGGTATATTTAACTAAAAGGAGGAACAAAAGTTCCTAAGTATCTGTTCTAGTTCTGAAGGTCCACTCTCTATATGGCTTAGAGCTTGGTCCCAGCTTAACGCAGAGACAGACTGCATCTTGTATTTTTTTAATATTTTTTTAAGTTTATTTATTTTGAGAGAGAGAGACAGAGAGAGAGAGACAGAGAGAGAGAGAGAGAGAGAGAATGAGTAGGGGAGGGGCAGAGAGAGAGGGAGAGAGCGAGAATCCCAAGCAGGGTCCATGTTGTCAGTGTGGAGCCCGACACAGGGCTCAATCCCACAAACCGTGAGATCACGACCTGAGCCAAAATCAAGAGTCTTAATCGACTGAGCCACCCAGGCACCTCTGCATCTGGTACTTTTAGGGGAAACCTAAAACGGTTGGTTTGATTTCCCCTTAATATACTCCATATGACCCTAAACATTGGCTTTTTCTATTTTGGAAAACAATTCAATATCAGAGCAAATTTACTGGGAAACTGAGCTCATGAAATTTACTCTCCTCCGCAGCGGGCATCCCAGTGTTCATTGGGTTCAGGAATTTAGTCAGGCCTGCCATCTGCTTTTATTCTAGGCACCAAACAGGTGGGCTTCTAGATGTGACAAATTCTCATTGTAGAAAGAGACCCTGCAGCTTTGTGGCACTCTGTGCAGCCAAGACTACGATGGGATGATGGAAGCAGGAACCAAACCTCCTGATTCTACAATACGGCTGGGGGGGTGGGGGTGCGCTCACTGAACTGTCCTTCTGTAACTAAGAGCACCTGGTGAAACCATGAAGGAGCCTGTCATAGCCTCTCTATTTTATCACCTTTATGTACATTTCATACATAAAATGGCAGCATGCAAAAGGCAGATGAGGTGATTCCACACTCACATTGTTTCATATTGTGTTTGCTGACCCAGTATCTTATCACCCTACTGGATTCCCAAAGGAATATAATTTCATCAAAAGAATTTGCAGCAAACTTTGATTTTAATATGTTTGTTTCACTACAACATTTCATGCTTTCTATAGATACTACCCTACACGTTCTTTCCGATATCCTTTAACATATCACAGGCATCGCTGACATTTATTCAAGAATGCCAAGAGCCCTGTGTCTATTACAGTATTAATATAAACCCAATGCATCTCATCTTCCTCACTGATAGCAGATATCTTTATTCAAATAACTTGATTATATTAAAGTGAAAAGAAGGAAAAAACACAGACAGAACGAGAAATGTAAACAAACACAAAAAGGACCCACATAGACATGGCTTCTAACTTAACGCACCCAACAAACTAGTGTTTTAGGGCACCTGCTACAAGTGAAACTATTTTCCAGGCACAAAAATACAAACCGCTGGTTCCTTGTCCTAAAGAACATTCACCATCACTCTACCTTACTAAAACACAGGTTAATTCCCTATAATTTTGCAAGTAGTGAGAGAATTTGAGGCTTCTATATCACACCTTCCTTATGAATAAGGTGAGAGGCTCTCTTTTTTACACAGCTTATGTAAAGAAAACAGCCTAACATCCTTCATTTACATAGAGGTACTTTGTGGAAGCACAATTAACTTGGTAAGTGGGTGTCTGCTTTGACTGAAAGATCAGGGCTATTTGAAGCCACTGCAATCAGTTACATAAGCAGGTATTTAGGGGAGACTTTTCAAATGCATATTGCTATGTCAATGCACTGTTAAAAAAAAAACCCAATAATAACACACAAACCGAAAACAACACTCCCTCAGAATTGGGGCTGGCAGCTGTCTGGACTACATTGGAGCTATTTACAAGGAAATACTGAGCAAGTGTCTAAAGGAAAGGAATGACAATCAGCACTGAGCTACCCAATTTGGATAATGAAGGATTCTTCTTGGTGTGGAAGGCAATGAGGCCCACCACTCCCTCCAGCAGCAGGTTGTTGTTTGTTTGTGTGTTTGTTTTCCTCCCACAGCAGTTTAAGCAATGATGTTTGCTATTTCTCATCCAGAACAGAAAAGAAGGATAAACCCAACAGAGAAATCAAAAGGGTCTTGTGTACCATCTGAAGGAATTTGGAAGAGTTGCCATTAAAAATCTTTAAAACAAGAAGGGACCTGATGAGATACAAGTTAGAGGTTCCCTCTGATAGCAATATAGAGACTGGTCTGAAATGCACGTGTGCATATGTGTGTGTGCGTTGGGATTTTACAACAGGGTGATTGATGAGTAGGTTCCAACATATATTCAGGTGAGAGATGAAGAATCCTTAAAATGAACAAGGGGCAATGGAGAGAAGAGAAAATGGTATTTCAATAAAAGGGTATTTAAGGAGTACGATGGATAGAACTGGGTGACTGACTGCATGTGAGTAATGAAGGAAAAATGGAAGAAGGAAATGAGGACAGTAGAATGTGGCTCAAGAGCCTGGTGTACATCAGGGGCACTCACCAACCTAAAGACTACGTTTGTGTGGGAATAGGGGAACAGGAATGGAGCCCAATATTTTGAGTTTTAAGTACCTGGAAAACGTCAAGTTGGAGATACTTACAAAGAAAGAAATTGCTTAAGGCAAAGGCTAGAGATGAATACTTCACTGGTATACAAACTTAGAAGCTTGATATAAGGCCACACTTGTCCAGAGAGTGAATAATGTGAGCATACAAGAAGCTGTGGTAAGAATGCAGAGGAATAAGGAAAATAAGATCAGGAAAATTCATTAAAAGGCAACTAATGCAGAAAAATAGCAACCCATTTTGTAGAGTCTTACATATGTTGATGAAACATTTCACCAGCCCTGATAGGGAAAATATGTTAAAGAAAGGAAGGGTCATCATGGATGGCAACCCATTTGCTGACAATTGTTTAATTATCTCAGAATAAATTTTTGTAGGACGTGAGCTTACAATACACTCAAATGTTCCAATTCATTGAAATGAAAGCGGTTCAGATCCAAAGAATAGTCTTCAGTTGGAATATTTTCTCAGTGCTTTAATAGGAAATTCCCGCCAGTCAAGTGAAGTTGCATCCTGTTCAACCTTTTGAGATGAAGGATTTGACTTTTAATGAGAAATTTGCATTTCATTATAATGATGTACCCCTCTGTCCTTGACTTGGTTATTCTCTACAGAAGGAGTGACTTCTTTGCACCTTGTGCTCAGCATATAGTAATGACAGATTCCAGAAAATTTATCTCAGACATTAAAAAGAAAAGGCATAGTTAAAAGAAGTGAGTACAAACACACACACACACACACACACACACACACACACACACACACACATTCTCCTCTACTGGGTTCAATATAAAGAAAATCTTTAGAGGTGACCTCACACATTTCCTGTTTCACAGCTAGGCATCTGTGAAGACAGAACCAGTCATGAGGAGTTGTGTTAGACCAGGTCATTTAATATGCTAAGAGTTATTTGTAAAGGGGAGCTTGATCATCAAAGTCACCTGACTCAGTAGTATAGTTTCAGCAAGGAAATAGTTGCATGCGCTCGTGTGGGGGGGCATGTTGGTGGAGGAGCGGGGTTCAAAATTTTAACAATAAGGCATAGCAACACCTTGAATAGACACAAGTTAAATTAAACAATAAAGAAATAATGAAATGACCTGCTATTTATAAAGCAATAGCACATTGCATTAAGAATAACTTTAACAAACTTAACAGAAACCCATGGAGGAGGGGAAGGAAAAAAAAAAGAAGTTAGAGTGGGAGAGAGGCAAAGCATAAGAGACTCTTAAAAACTGAGAACAAACTGAGGGTTGATGGGGGGTGGGAGGGAGGGGAGGGTGGGTGATGGGTATTGAGGAGGGCACCTTTTGGGATGAGCACTGGGTGTTGTATGGAAACAATTTGACAATAAATTTCATATATTGAAAAAAAAAAGAATAACTTTAACAACTTAATACATTTGCTGCTTATAATAAAGAAATAACATGGTCAGGTTTTCAAGTTGGATCAATATGATCATTAAAGCCACAGTATTTCTGAGGAAACTTCAGAACTGTCTGAGACATGTCAACTTATTTTCAAGAGAGTCTTTTATATTTGGTAAATAAAAAGTTCCAACTTACATAAAAATTTTAAAGAACCTTAAACTGGAAGAAAACTCCTCTGGAGTCTTATGGTATTTTCTGGATCAGTCAAATAACATTTTTAATCACTATGTGGTATTTTGATTATTTTTTTTCCCTTCCTCTTTACTGGAAACTCCCGGAAAGCAGAATAAAGTGTTTGTATTTTTGTTTTGTTTTGTTTTGCAATCGCCTGTGATAGAGTATCTTCTCAAAAATCTATTGAACAAAGAGTGGAATTAGTCTTATCAGCTCAGTTTTTTTCTCTTTGAATTGTGTATCTTTTCTGAATAGAAATGGACAGGGTTATGAGTACATAAAGAAACCAAATGATCTAATTTACATACGAAATTCCAGAGTTTGAAATGGGCTTCTAAGCAATATAGTTAATCATTTCCCAGAGGTTATGTAGCTAAACCTCCTACCAGTATTATGGGAAGTCCTATTTGCTGGAAACTGTGTGGATCTAGAATGCTATAATTAGGGGAATCTGTTACATTCACAGCAGTGCCCCCCTTATCCACCCAGGATACCTTCTGAGACCCCCCAGTGGATACCTGAAATCGTGCATAGCACTGAGCCCTATATGCACTATGTTTTTTCCTATGCATACATACCTGTGATAAAGTTTAATTTATAAATTAGGCATAGTAAAAGAGTAACAACAATAACTAATAATTAAATAGAACATTTACAACATGTACTGTGATAAAAGTTACGTGAATGTGCTTTCTCCCTCAAAATATCTTCAGGTACCGCACTCTCCCTTCTTGTGATGAGGTGAGATGATAACATGCCCACGTGATGAGATGAAGTGAGGGGAGTGATGCAGGCGTTGTGACAGAGTGTGAGGCTGCTACTGACCTTCTGAGGATTCCTCAGGAGGATCATCTGCTTCCAGACTGGATGACTACGGGACACGGAAGCCTCAGAAAGTGAAACCAGGGATGGAAAGTGGGGCAGGAGGGGGGTGCTACTGTATGTTTGTGGAGATCGCCAGAAGCTGGGAGTGAGAAGCTCGCGGGCCTCTTGGAAAAAAATGTGATGCTTCGTACTCTTTCCATCCTTTCTGTTACTGTTTAAAGCCTGGCACCCTCTTCTATCTGTGACTATAAAGAAAACTAAGTGGCTTTGTAACTTAGAAGTCCTGTACCACAGTCTCTCTTCTCCCATCGGTGATCGGCCTCCATCCAACTTGAGCAAAAAACATCTCAAGGAGCACTGCCCTGCCCGCACCTCCCGATCAAGTGGTACAGGACTTCACTTTTCATCTGTAGAGTTAGTGTAGAGTCAGTGGAGCTCACATGGTAAGCAACACCCCTGCCGTGTGCATGGTCTTTCTCAATGCCCGGCGGTGCAGGGAAGCCTTTAAAAAATACTATGCTTTCTGGAAACTCTTCCTCCAGATGTGCGGACACTTGTAATGCTGGCTTACCACAGTAGAGAAGAGCAACACATAAAAGGAGCAGGCAGATGGATGGGATCCAGGTAATTCGTATTTTTCTCTTTGTGGCAAAATGGTAGTTGGACGAGCACCAAGTGTATTGACGCGATTTCTGCCTTCTCTCAAATATCGTTTCCATTGATTTCCATAGCTTTGCTTTTACCTCTTATTTGGGCTGGAGATTTTTACCATGAGGTGCTGTTATTGTGTGTTAGACAACATTTTGTGGGTTGGGCAACATTCCCCAGAAAATCACCTTTAAGAATATTAATTCCGAATGGGAATGATTAGTGTGGATTCTATTTCTTTCTCACTCGCAGATCAGCCCAGAACAGCAATCTGTTACCTCGGAAAGCAGAAAGCAAAGGCCTGAGAGACAGACTCATTAAGTAAGTAGGTTCTGAAGAGTCAAATATGAGGCACCCCTTGAGGAACTCTGGGCTCCAGGGAGGGGGGCATTACATTTTACAGAAAACTCTGGGATTCTGAATGTTGGAGAAAAAGAGACAGCTTAAGCATACTGTATACTTTTGACTAAAATTAGTTGTGGGATTTCTTTTGTGTGACAGACAGCTAGAATAGTCGTTGTTATTCTAGAAAAAACAAAACAAAACAAAACAAAACCCCCACAGGTTCATATGACCTGAAATGGCAAGTGTTAAGCAGGCAGATTTAGACCTCAATGAAGGCACCTCTGGATAAAGAGAGATGCAGAAGGACAGTCATTTCTAGGAGTCATTTCACGCGTGGTTGTGAAAGCAGAACCTGATAAGGTGGGGCCTCGGGCTCCGGCTTTCACCAAAAGGGATTAGAATTAAAGCCTGAACGTAAAGATCAGCGGTTGACTGATGGGAATTTTTTTAAGCTCCTTGGAAAAAATGAAGATTACTCAGGAAACTTTTGGCTAACATCTCATAGGACAAAGCTGAGGGTGGGAAAGCATTACATTTTTTTTTATATTTTGTGATTTCAGACAATTACATTGTCATTAATATTTGAATGGAGGTTTGAAATTTTGAAACATACTTGAAAAGTGTAACAGGGAGAGTGCTGGGGTGGGAGAATGGGGGTCCTCGGACCAAATGCTCTCCACTCCTTTGCTGCTTCTTTCCCTTCGGAGCATTGGCACACTGTGCACTTTTCCAGATCGGTCAGCAGATCCATCACTCAAGCCATCATTACTGTCGGCACCACCTCTTATCAGAATAAACTCCCTTGGCAGTCAATGAAACTCTTACTTTTCACTGACTCATCTCACGCTCCAACCAGTGATTAGAAGAACTGAGTAATAATCACATCACAAAGAACTGAGTAATAGTAAGATGTAGTTAAAGGTATCCGGGCAGTGAGCTACCTTATCAGAAGCAGCAAAGTACCTTCCTCTCTAGAACAGTTGTTGTGCACTTTCTGTGTCCACCTTCCCCCACCCCCACCCAGAAAAGGGGAGGACATATTTTTCGAAGAGTCAAACCACTTCTTCCCGATGCTGTACTATTCTTGTACCCTAAAATATGTATCAAATGCAAAATGTAACTGCTTTTTCTTTACTTTTCTTCTTTGAATCATTTTTTCCCCTTATCGTCTGTGTAGTAAATGACTAGCAACCTCTTCATTTTGCAGAGAAATACATTGAAATATCATGATTTTTCCTCATACACATAACATACCCTTGACACACTTACTTGGAAGATGGTAACCCGTGACTCCACACAAACAGCTCAGACTCTACCATTTCTAATAAATAACCAAGTATGAGGACAAGTTGGGTTGTTCTGGATTAGGAAAACCAATCCCTTCAGGAGAATCTAATACTTCACTCCATTACAATGGTTTTCAAAGCGTGTTCTCTGAACCAGCAGCATCAACACCACCTGAAAACTTTATAGAATTCCAAACTGTCAGAATCACAAACCCAGGGAGTAGGTAGGGCTCAGCAATGTGTGTTTTAATAAGCCCTTGGGTGAGTCCAACGCATGCTCAAGCTTGAGAACCACTGCCAAGAACGTCCTTCTCCTGAGCTTCAAGGTCAGCTCATTGGCAATGGGTCAAATTTCACACCAGAAACACGGCAAGAAGTTTCATATTTTGGTTGTGGTTGTTCCCAAGAAATTAAGTATGTGCATGTCAGCAGAGGATGGCTAAAAGAAGGGGATCAAGAGAGATTAACATTTAATGAGAAGAGGTTATGATATGATTATAAGACAGACTGAGGCTCACTGGCACCCAGGAGAAAATGAGAAAGTGCGAAGGTGAAGAAGTAGGAAAGCACTTAAGGAAAACCTGTCACACTGAAGAAATGTAGAGGTACACACATTCGAGAAGCCAAGGGTCCTTTTTATCACAGAGGAAGTGAGCACAAATTTGTGTCTTTTTTTCTTTTTTTTTCTTAAATCTCATTCTGATCAAGCTTGGGCTAAGTCAGACATGCACTGTGAACTTCAGAAAGGAGACTTCAAGAGTTTCAAAGAAAAAGTTGACAGAAGCTATGACATGCAACTCCATAACAGAAAAAGAAAGCTCAAAGGTTGGAAAAGGCTTAAATATATCACGCAGGCTATGCAAATAGAAATCATTGCACTGAGGAAGGAAAGGGGAGAACCTACAGAAAATGAGGTGGCATAGAATGTTCTCCAATTAGGTTACCTTTTATAAGGAAATGTCCAAAAATGTAAATAAGGAGACAATTTAAAAGAACATCATGGGGATGCTTGGGTGACTCAGTCGGTTAAGCATCGGACTTCAGCTCAGGTCATGATCTTGTGGTTCGTGAGCTCAAGCCCAGCTGTCTGTGCTGACAGCTTAGAGCCTAGAGCCAGCTTCAGATTCTGTGTCTCCCTCTCTCTCTGCCCCTCCCTCATGCTCTCTCTCTCTCTCTCCAAAATAAATAAACATTAAAAAAAAAAAAAAAGAACATCATGGATCTATGAGAATAGTGTTCAGAAGGCTAAACTTAAAATAAGGCACCAAATGCTAAAGGTAAGAAAAAAAGTTCTTTTTGTTTGGTGTTAATATTTGACTTGTTTTGTTTTTCTTTGTTTGGACCGAGAAGATAAGAGAAGAAAGAGGTCCTCTGCTTTGGGCTAGTAACGTAGCTCTTGGTGGCTGACCAAAAAGAAAAAAAAAAAATGAAGAATAAAGCCACTGTTTAGTTTCTGTGTTCTCTTTCCAGGAGGATGAAGGGGTGGGAAGAATACAGGGAAAAAGGAACTGAAGCTGAGGAAGGAATAAAAGATGATTAAAAACATTGTTGAATGATGCCTCTAAATTGTTTGGGTTAATTACCACCCACTGTTCCAGGACATGAGAAGGAGACCTGGAGCTGCCAACAGTGATGTTGATGCAGCCACAGTGAACAGAGAGGGATCAGAAGCTTGGCAGTGGGCAAACGGAATTTGGGTTGACAAAAGGATAGGCGAATTTCTGACACGCTTCTATAAAGATCGATGTTGATTTGAGGCCTGATATTTCAGGTACTGGTGGATGAGCAATTAAGATAAGGGGTAGGGATAACGAGATGCTGGTTTGAGCTGTTTTTGTTTGTTTGTTTGTTTTTGTTTTTGTTGTTAAACAGAATCACAGGTGGATGTATCAGGGAATTGCAGAGGACCTACTGCACCGGGACTCTATCAAGGCAGCCACTGAAAAAGTCCCTTACGGGCAGTGTCGGGACTCTTACCTATTCTTTCAAAATGTAAATTGCTAGAACCACTTGTAAACTGCAAGACTTCAGGCATGATTAAGTAAAGTTGAAGATGCAAAGACCCCACGCCTCTGGGATTCCTCTCCTGGTGAGGCAGCCTCGACAAATTTCGCATACATGCCCTGGGAGACATGTACACAAATATTACCTGTGGTATTGCCTACAATGGCCCTAAAGAGCAAACAACACAAATGCTTATGAGTATTAGAATAGTGAAATTAGTGCTCAATGAAATTCTATGACAGCGATGAAAAGGAACTAATCAAAACTAAACAAATCAACATGGATAAATCACCCAAATGTAAGGTTGAGTGATATTAGCATGGAACACCACCATAGAATTCCATGATAGAATTCCATTTACATAACACTCAAAAACAGGTGAAACAATCCTATTATTTAGAAATGTATGCTTAGGTGGAAAAACTATAAAGGAAAACAAGGGAAAGAGGTTATCATAGAAGTCATTCCTTTAGCAGCTAGTAGTACTCAAGGTAAGGGGATATGGCTGCAAGTAGCTGCCACAGGAACGCTGAGCTGCTGGCAGTGATTTATGTTTTCACCCTGGTGATGTTTACATGGTGTTTGCTTGATAATTGTGCTTTAAACTACACGTATCTCTTATACATTCTTCTGTATGTATAATATATTACACCATTAAAATGTCTCTCATGATATTACTGCAAAAAAGATGGAGAAAACGTTTTGGATGACGGTAGTTAATAATTACATGAATTTGTATTACTGAACAAGATGCTGATTTAGCCACTACATCAGATGAGGCTTGAGAGAATTTTTTTCACAGGCATATTGAAGAGTTCTGTCTTCAACCTTGTTCATTGCTTCCACGAACACTTTTTATCAGGGACTCAGATGACAATATAAGATGTGCATATCAGTTTCGAAGCTTGCATGAAAATGGGATGGCTACAGAACCTGGCCGTTGTTTCTCAGACTTTTGTGTACATTAATAATCCCCTGGGAATCTTCTGGAAACACAGATCCTGAATCAGTCAGTCTGACATGGACTCTGAAATTCTGCATGTCTAACATGCTCCAGGGATGATGATACTGTGGGTTAGTGGATATTACTTTGAGTAGCAAGAGAATAGGCAATCTTTAAGGTCCTTATCAGTCCAAAAATTTAATGACGTTAATGACCCTAATTCTTAATTTAGGAGCACGCGTGAGTCAGTCTCATACAACTGAGACCACGCCACTCACAGAGTGATCAGGATGGCCTATCAATCACAGCAGACCGATTTCCCTCTTTTCCCACACTTCCCTTACCTTTTAATTTGCTTTCTTCCATTTTTATTTACAATAATTCTATTTTCATTTGCTCTGAAGATGCCAAAATGGATCCCTAAGAAGTATTCATCCTAACTTTGTCCTTATAACACACAGAGTAGCAGAAAGTATTGCCGCCACGGTCCACAGGCAATTCCTTTCCTCCCTCTTTCAGGGGCACTCATAGCGTCAGTAGATCTTTTGTGTCTCATGGGAGTCAGGAACGAAAGGAAAAATATCAAGTGTGCCTTCCTTTGTCGTTCTCATAAAGAGCAAGTTGTAACGATCAGGTATAAATTTGAGGGCCAACAGGATGGTTCTAAATTATGAACAATGACTGTTTTCTGAATAACTTTATATTTTGGAAAAGAGTGGGTCTAGAATAAGGAAGAAAAAAAACACAAAGTCTATTTATTATTTGTAGTATATGCCAGATGAGTTTGCAGGTGCTTTCCTATTCTTTAATTCCCTCCACCACTCCTTGAAATGGATGTGATTTTTTTAATGTTTATTTGTTTTTGAGAGAGACAGAGAGTGCGAGCAGGAGCAGGGGAGAGGCAGAGAGAGAAGGAGACACAGAATCCAAAGCAGGCTCCAGGCTCCGAGCTGTCAGCACAGAGCCTGACATGGGGCTCCAACTCACAAGCTGCAAGATCATGACCTGAGCCAAACTTAGATGCTTAACCTACTGAGCCACCCAGGTGCCTCAGAATGGATATAATTCTTTTTTTAATTTTTTAAAAATGTTTATTTATTTTTGAGAGAGAGGGGAGGGGGGAGGGCAGAGAGAGAGAGAGAGAGGGAGACACAGAATCGGAAGCAGGCTCCAGGCTCTGAGCATTCAGCACAGAGCTCAACGTGGGGCAAGAATCCATGAACTGTGAGATTGTGACCTTAGCCAAAGTCAGGCACCTAACCAACTGAACCACCCAGGTGCCCCTAGAATGGATATAATTCTTATTCACATTTTACAGAGAGAAGTCAAGTGGCCTGCCCAAAGCAACTCATCTCTTAAGAGACGGAGTCAAGATTCTAATCCAATCTTCTAACTTACGGTGCCCCACCATACTGCTTCACTGCTGCTCCTAGGAAGAAGCAAAATCTCATTTTGGTGAAGCATGGATGAGAGGTACCATTATTTTTAAATATCTGGAAAACTGCATCTTTAATATATATACAAAAATCCATGGTGTTGATTATGGCAGGTATCCCTTATGAATATCATTTTTTAACTAAAATCCAAATGTCAGCTCATTACATGTAAATGACTAGTTTTGTTGGGTAACAGTGAGATGCACTTTGTTTTAAAAACTGGTTCTTAGGGAGCTTAGCAGGGACAAGTTCAATTCAGTGAGTAAAGGCGTACCTCGGAGATATTGTGGATTTGGTTCCAGACCACTGCAATAAAGCGAATATCACAATACAGCAAGTCACATGAACATTTTGGGTTCCCGGTGCAATAAAAGTTACGTTAACACCCTTCTGTGATCTATTAAATGTGCTGTAGTGTTACGTCTGAAAAACAACATACATACCTTAATTAAAACTATATTATTGTTAAAAAATGCTAACCATCACCTGACCTTTCAACGAGCGGTAATCCCTGGTCACAGATCACCATAACAAATACGATAATAATGAGAAAGTTTGAAATATTGCAAGAATTACCAAAATGTGACCCAGAGATAGAAAGGGAGCAAATGCTGTTGGAAAATGGTGCCGACAGACTTGCTCAACAGGTTGCCAGAAACGGTAATTTCTAAAAGAATGTAGTATCCATAACACACAATAAAGCATAGCACAACAAAATGAGATACGTCTGTAGACTAAGAGGAAGCAAGTCTTTTCCAGTTGATAGGTTATTTTTTTTTAATGTTTATTTATTGGGGGGGGGCAGGGGCAGAGAGACAGGGGGACAGAAGATCCGAAGGTACTCCGTGCTGACAGCGGAGAGCCTGATATGGTGCTTGCGGTCATGACCCGAGCCAAAATCGGACCCTCAACTGATGGAGCCATCCAGGAGCCTCTCTTCCCATTGATAATTTAGTCAGACTATCCCTTTTTAGACTGGGATATCAGCCCTCCTCTGGTTTCCAAAAGTGTTCACCCTCCCATACTTTGTAATATAGGACATCAGGTCTTCAGTTCTCTATCAAAGCATGCAACTTCAAACACTCTGGAATCCAACTCTTACCAAATGCTTAGCTAAATAAAGTAACACTTGGTGGAGACTGCATAATGGACAGGCCACCCACTGACCGTCGAATTTGTTAAAATCTCTCTTTGCTACCCGTTAGAACACAACAGATCTACATACCCTGGCCCTTTTGGTTTAGCCATCTCACAGAACTTTCAACATTAAAATGTTTCATTGTTGTGCCCTCAATTTTCATCACAGGTTGCTGATAGCCACAGCTACGTAGAATTTCCCCCTGCGGTTGCCAAAATTGTCACTGGAATTCCTGTCCAGTATATCAATGCTTTAAGACCCAGTACTACAAAAAACCGGTAAAACCACATCATTCCTGTTGTGAAGGTCATGCTTTTTTAAGTTGTAGCTTTCAGGGGCGCCTGGGTGGCTCAGTTGATTGAGCATCCGGCTCAGATCATGATCTCGCAGTCCGTGAGTTCGAGCCCCACGTCGGGCTCTGTGCTGACAGCTCAGAGCCTGGAGCCTGCTTCAGTTTCTGTGTTTCCCTCTCTCTCTCTCTCTCTCTCTCTCTCTCTCTCTCTGCCCCTCCCCCACTCATGCTCTGTCTCTCTGTCAAAAATAAATAAGCATTAAAAAAAATTTTTTTAAATTTAAGCTGTAGCTTTCAGCATCCAGAAAACTGATCTGAATTTGAAGTTAAAGCTTTAGCAACCATTCATTCACAACTGCTAACATACCTTTATTTTCTTCTTTTCTTCTGTTTCTTTGAACTTTTCAAAAGCCATTTGAAATTATTTGTGAGTATTTTTGTAACCAGTAAAACATGTCAGTGTTTGGATTGTTGGGGAAAAAAGGCAACTCTAAAAATACTTTTGCTGACTGGTATAGTTTAAGACATGCACGGAAACACTGACAGATTGCTGTGCAAGGTTGTAACGGTAGGAACCAAACAAACTGGTCTCTGTTGAGGTTCACACTCTATGAATGGTGGGGATATTAACAAGAGGCCAGTGATGTGTTGTTTGGTAGAAGCACTTTGTTCTTTTCTCATGGATTAACTCCAAGAAAAGAGAAAGAAAATCTGTCACTCCTACTACCGCCACCCATGTAGATCAGTTTTAAACTCGAATCCAAGCCCATCAACAGGAGTTTCCCAAACGGGAGTAAAAATGGTTCCACATAGCCTCTAACTGGGCAGCATTCAGAAAGACAAACACCAGGAACCCAGAGCCAGAAAAATTAGTTCCCTCTTTTTCAGCTTTGTGTCCTTGGAGAAATCACTTACTTCCGGGAATCTTAGTTATTTGATATTTAAATGAGGATGGCTAATGCAAATGCAATTCAATACAATGGAAAGATAAATTCCAACCCAGGTCTGGGCTAGCTGGCCCCTGCTCCCTATAAAACAAACCCTCTAAAGGGGCTGAAAGGTGTGATGGGAATGGCAGCTTAACACTCTGGATTGAGAAATGGAGACTGGCTAGAATGAACAAGCTGGCCTTATTAACCAAATCACTGACCTCATCTTGCTTTTCTGGAAGCTGTTTGCTGGACCTCTCTTTCAGGCAACTTACCCAGGCCACTGCACTGCAGTTTCTTCCTCTCTTATTTTTCTACCCTGCAGTTCAATTTCACAGTTTCCGTGTCTTGCCTTTGTCAAAACACGAGGCAGACATCTGACACCGTGGAAACTTAATAAATATTACATCAATCAATAAAGTAATTAATCAGAAACAACTGCCAGTAAAATCCAGCACCACAAACAGTTGTCTGTATTTTCTCATTTGCTTAATTTTTCTCCGAGGAATAGTGGCCAGAAAGACTGCCAAATGGTTGTCTACTCTGATTTCTGAGGAATGTCAGTGGTGTTCCTTACCTAATGTATCAAACATACTTGTTGAGTTTCTGTTACTGTGTACTGAGCTGAGGGATGGTATTAGTGAATAAGTTGAAAATGTGAGGGAACAAATATAGTTGGGACAAATTGTTGAAACACAAGCACACTTATAAAAAAGCCTGAAGGCATAAGCAAACCCATGTTAAAGGCATTCACTACTGGGGAGGCAGGCACATAATCTCTCACATACATAAATATGCCACAAGCACTTTTTGTCTTTAAAGTTTTTTTTTTTTTTTCATTTCAATAAATTTCCATATCAATCCCAAGCCTTCCCAGAGTGGCTTTTCTAACAATCATAATTTTCTGATCCAAGCTGTTCTTTTCAGTATCTGTAACAGTATTAGTAATCTCCAGACGCCAATCTGAGGCACACACCTCAGGAAATTGCTAGGGGATTGTTATTCATTCCCTCCCTTAGTATTTAATAATCCTTTTCATGCTGAGAGGCAGCATTTCCTGATGTCCAAAACCAGAAGACTTGTACTGGGAATGTCAAGATTCCATTTCCTCATCATTTTCATCTTAGTCTCAAAGCTTTGCCTCGAACATACATGCATCTTCTGTGCATTTCTTCACTCTTCGTTTAAGTATTTAGAGTGTTCACTGCTGTAAAGCATGCTTTATAATGTATGCCATGGATAGGATCTCAAATCCAAAGTGTTACCACCCCTTAAATTCACATACATGCCTGTGTTTGCTATTCTCGCTATGTAAAATGTCTCTAAGAAATGCCACCCAAAATAGGTGCCGAGCTCATAACAATATTCACAAATGAAAAACGTGCCTCCAGATGCCAAGTACTTATAGAAGTGAGGCTGTCTGCCTCCTCGAGGGTATACAGCTTCTCAGATGCACTGTAACTGTTATATCCAGTGCTTTCAGATTAAAAGAAGAGATGCTCTTTAACCAGGGGAGGGGGACAGAAGGACAGAGTTCTTAGGCTTAGACCCTGGAGCTCAGATCTAAAGTGAAATTGCCTCCAATGTCAGAGAATGAGAATGCAGAACTCAGGGGCTTGAGGGGGAAAGGAGGGAAAGGAATACGAAGGGGGAATCTCATTTTCCCCAGTTGAGCCTGATTGCAGGGTCCAGTATTAGTCCTATTTTATGAGGGCTCACTGAAGGGGAGTTTAATGCTGCTGTTTTATGTATTTTCATTAATACTTTAATTTTTGTGCTTGCACCCTGAGGCACTTTCATGAAGGGAGCAATTTTGGATGCGGAAGATGAAGAATACGACATTTTTTCTCCTGCTGCCACAGAGTTTTAACACGCCACACACATACCCTCATCTCTTCGGGGGCTATCTTTTCATCTTTCAGTGCCCAGATCCTTTCTAACTGAATGCAAGTTGGTACAAATCTGCAATTCGTTTGTCTAGGAAGACTTGAGTCTTCCCAGTCTAAGTGCAGTTCTAGATGTTGCATTTTTAAAATGTTTGATGTTGTATTCTGAAGACTGAACACAAACACAGATATGTAACCTAAATTTGATGTGGGAGTGTCTGATACTCAAAAGAAGAAAAACATTATTATTTTGAAAATATGACTGCAGAATACTAAACTAAGGGTTGGGAAACTAAAGCCCACCACCCAAATCTGGCCCTTGCTTGTTTTTGTAAATAAAGTTTTATTAGTACTCATCTGTGGATGCACTGCCTGCCATTTCACAGAAAAGTTTACTGGCACTTGGTCTAGAACATGCATATCAGATATCTGTATGTTCCAATTTTATTTCCTTCCATGTTTTATAGTGCTTAGAAATTTTTTTTATCCAAACAAGTGACTTCTGAATTTGGAACACAAACTCAGGAAGTTTCAGGTTTAAATTTCCAAATATTTTCCACACGCTTTCCAAATGACAAAGTCCTCAAAATTCTGTCAAATAGCATTTGATTAACTGAAATGCTGTCAAGTTTCAACGCGATAGCACCATAAGATTTGGAGGCTGCAATTCTAAGCAGAATTTGCAAACAGAATTTATAGTATAGTCAAAAGACTGTGCAATTCCACAATTACAGAACAGACCCCATTCCTTATTAAAAATATATATATAACTGCTCCCAACTTCTCCTGACCTTTTACTACAATCTTTCCATCTCTGCCATGATAGTTTATTACACGTTGTCAACTCTGCATATCATTCCCACATCAATATCCTAAAGATTTCACACCCCTGGCTCCAGTCAGCTCTGCATCCAAATCATCCAGGGAAGAAAGCTGCATGTCATACTTCTAAAAATACTTCTTTGGGGTGATAAATTTTACTAACAACCTTTAGAATTTGAAATTTTCCGGAAGCCTAATCATTTACTATCATTTAATTCTGTTCCCTCTTCTAACTCAGCAGAAAGGAGAGCAATTCCTTGATCTCACTTAAAAATATTGGTAATAGTGGTAATATTTTTAAACTTGCAGGTTTTCATTATTCCAGCAATGGTTTCACCATGCAGGATGGTTCATTGTCATTCTTTTTGTTCTTGAGATGATAAGAGACCTTTGGTGCCCCCACTTTAGAGACCCCCTACAATTTAATTGTGTTAATTTTTAATGTTTATTTATTTTTGAGAGAGACAGAGACAGAATGCAAGTGGGTTAGGGGCAGAGAGAGAGGGAGACACAGAATCCAAAGCAGGCTCCAGGCTCCGAGCCGCCAGCACAGAGCCCGACAGGGGGCTCGAACTCACAGAGCTGAGATCATGACCTGAGTCGAAGTCAGACACTCAACTGACTGAGCCACCCAGGCACCCCTAATTGTGTTCATTTTCAAAAATGTGTTCCTTCCCTTTAAAGCATAAACACTAGGATTTACCCCTTGCTTATTTTGGTATAGTTACTGAAAACTCGTTTCTCATTTCAATCCTTCCAATGACCTACAGTTATTATCCCCACTTTAAACTGAAGAAGCCAGGGCTTAGAGAGATAACGTCATGTATCCAATATCACACAGCTAGTAAGTGACAAGGCCAGGAATGCATCCTAGATCTGTCTGATGCCAGAGATGGGGCTTTTGCCCACTGATTTCTGCAGCCTGGAGGGCAGGGATTCAGTATCATGTGCCTTTGTTTCTCCAGAGTTCAGCACAGGTTTTGATTTATAGGATTATCTCATTAAAATGTACGTTGAATGAATGAATGACTAAACAAAATCCGAACAAGGTGTTCAGAGTCTATGTAGAAACATCTGCTGTATCCTTAGCAGTCAGTTGACATGTCTTGGTATAGGTATGCCGGAGCCAGTCTGGCTACTTCAGAATTTGTTTGAACCAGACCATTCGGACAGGTAGGGAAAATGGAAAATTAAAGAGCAAATACTCACATTGACAGATTAAGTAATACCGGGGAACAAGTAAATAGAAGTTACTTGGGAGAACAAATCAGAACATAATTCTAAAACTTGCCGTCTCTGAACTAATTTACTTTAGCTAATTTCCAAATCTTTCCCCTCATTATGAGGGCCTTTTCATCCCTTATTATTGGGTCATTCATTCCCAGATATTCACCTACATTTATATATATTTATCTCACTCATTCCTATTGGAGCTGCTCCTTTACAGAAATAAAAGAATTTCAGATGCAAGTAGCTCTGATAGAAAGCCCTATTCCCGTAAAGAGTTTTGAGGAAACTTTCCCAGTCTCTTTTGAATGGAATCCAGGCAGATTAAAAGTGCTAGTTGTATTCCTGGCACCATGATTTCATTTTAAATTAAGCCAATATACATTTAATTGATAAGATGGGTTGATTATTTTCTACCCCTTGATATTAGTTATAAACTAGTACTTTAACTGGGTTAATGATATTATCTTTAGGGATCCCTATTTTATTTTTAATTTTTTAAAGTTTACTTATTTATTTTGAGAGACAGAAAGCCAGGGCATGTGTAGGGAAGGGGCAGAGAGAGACAGAGGTAGAGAGAGAATCCTAGGCAGATTCCTGTGCTGTCAGTGTGGAGCCCAATGTGGGGCTTGATCATGACCCTGAGCCGAAATCCAAAGTCAGACACTTAACTGACTGAGCTACCCAGGCCTTCCTAGGGATCCTTATTTTAAATGCCTCTGGCAACTTCCCCTTTCTTTCCACTGTGTACCTCTAAACTCACTGATACGATACTGGGACTGCTGTCTCAATTGTTCTGACTTTTAAAACGTCCTATCACTTATTTAATAATATATATCTTATCATGCAGCATAGCATCTGATTTATGATGCAAGTTGTCAATTTTCAAATCAAATAAAATGCCCATAAAATGAGGTTTCCCAAGGAAGACATCCTTGAAAAATAATAGAATGGAGCTTGTTTGAATTAACTGCTCCTTTTTAGCGTACCTTAAAGCAAGCTGTGCTATTAGGAAGCTAGAGTAGTTCAGGTTATATTCCTAACTTCTGAAGAAAACATCAGGAAGGGAAAAATAGCGTGGATGCTCATAAAAGCTCCTCCGGCACCACTGTCATAAGCTGAATATTGCTTGAGATGTCTCGGATTCAGTCAGAGCATAATTATTGGGTTGTTTGGCCCCTGGGTCCAAACACCCAAATGGCTTTTTCCCCCTTTGTTCTTATGAGATGAGGAAAGACTTTAACAAATGAACCCAAAGTGAGATCTCGTTTAATAGAATTCACCCTCTCTTCCCATCTCCCCTGTTCTAATGACCACAACGTCCTTTTCAAAAGAATGTAGCTGTTACAAATCACAGCTGGCCAATTTCCAGTTGGAAAGTTCAATTTTTGTCTATCTACGTACCCTGACAAAATCCCCCTGGATACAGAACCAAGTGATCATTTTAGAAATCCATATTGTCTGGATAACTGCAATGGTTGCACACAGACATCTATTGCCTTTTACCTTTGTCTGTATTGACTCTCAGTGAAACTAATACAAAACTACCAACCCTGACCAATGGAAAAATTTGGAGTTTGGTAGCTTTGATTGCTCATACTGCATGCAGTCAACCACTCAAGCAGCATAGATTAAAACATAAAAGTTTCGGCAATCGCTGAACATTATAAATTCTCATTAGAGTCTCATAATCAAGACATTTGGTTGAGTGGAGCATACAGGTGTAGTAGCCCACATATGGACCCTGTCACATAAGAAGAAAAAGATCGTCTCTTTAAAATGTAAAACAGGTTTTCTGGTAAGAATGTTACCTCTTTCAGGACACAGAAATAAAAGCACTAGTTTACTAGATTACTAGTTACCTGAAAAAGTGCTGATACTGCTGTGGAACACTGTTGCACAAGCTGTGCTTTCTGGAGGACTTAGTGCAGTTTCGAAAGTATAATATGGGGGCGCCTGGGTGGCTCCGTCGGTTAAGCGTCCAACCTCAGCTCAGGTCATGGTCTAGCCGTTCCCAAGTTGGAGCCCCACGTTGGCTTCGGTGCTGACAGCTCAGAGCCTGGAGCCTGTTTCAGATTCTGTGTTTCCCGCCCCCCCCCGCGCCCCCCCCCCCTCCTCTCCTGCCCACGTTCTTTGTCTCTCTCAAAAATAAATAAACATTAAAAAAGCGTTGTATACTATTTAAAAAAAATAAGGAAAGCAACGAGAAGATCCAAGATGAGCTTAGGACGCGTACTAGGACAGTTTGGACTGAAATAGATGATGCAATCAATAGCCAAGTGTGAGAATAGAACCATTAATGAGAAATCTTTAACGTCAAGCAGTTGTTTGAATGTCATCTATTGTCTACAAACTGCAACTGAGCAGGTGACTCTCCTGTTCCACGATTACCTTTTGACTTCTGGGGGACATATTTTCTAGGAGGGTCAAAATACCGCACTTGAAAAATGAGCTATATGCATGAGTGACACAGGCATGACTATATAAAATGTAGAAAGGCTGATTCTTCCTAACCGCATTTCATAAAATTCTCTCGGGGCAACCTATCTTTCCTGTGTTACCAAAATGGGGAAAAATCAGGTTAGCAAATAGCATTCTCTCTACAGCTTTTCTTAAAGCTGTGGAGGATGGCTGCTGTGATTTAGTAGGCCTTTTCCCTCTTTCGTGCCAGGGACTAGGTTTTGCAATATTACCTTGAGGATTTAGCATCTCAGCTTGGCTGTTTCTGACTCTCCAAAATGAGGAAGATGAATTATTTAACATCCAGGAAGCACCAGCTGTGTTCTCTCCTAAAGCTGAGCTTCCCCCACCAGAGGGATTTACAATTGAAATAGGTTTCTAATCTAAATAGGACTACAGTTTGGACAAGTGAACAAGACGAGAGAGTTTTTTTCCTAAGTGGAGAAGAGATATTAGTGAGCATTTCTTAGCGGTTTTCCCAGAGCACCTAGAAATTCTCTAGGGATTATACAGCCTAGCATCTTGCCAAGGGGACGGAGTGCTCCTGACATGAAGGCACAACTCTGAGGCCACTAAAGAAGGGGATTTATAACATGCAATAGGAGGGATTTAGGTTAGGGACAAAGACAATTCTCTTGATGGTCGGTGTTACAGAAGGAGACGAGAGTATGAGAGAACTCTTTCCCTCAATGTTCTTAGAACCAGGGCAGTGGTTCTCAAAATTGTTCTTGAAATTTTGTACCCCAGGGGGCATTCAGCAACATCTGGACACGTTTGTTTTTGGTTGTCACAACAGGGGCGAAGAGGAAGACACTACTAAGTCTAGTGGGTGGGGACCAGAGATACTGTTAAACATTTTATAATGCACAGAGCAGCCCCTCCCAACTAAGAACTATTAGGCCCAAAATGTCAAGAGTGCCAAAGCTTAAGAAAGCTTGACCTAGAGAATTTACACATTTTTTGACTTCTCTCAAATGATTTTAATCAGCCTACCTGGGCCAGTTCTAGGAAATAAAATAATTCTCTCCATTTGTTTAATGAGAATAAAAATGGTTTGCCACCCAGTTGGGTGTGCTCTCAAGATGGGTTCCTCTTCAGGGAAGAGGGCTCTCTTCCCAGGGACTCTCCCTGAAGTTCTCCAGCTGATTCCAATCTTTGTTTTAGGAATTAATTTAAATCCCACTTCATCCCAAAAGCCCGAGGGAAAGACAAAGGTGATCCACTATTCCTTGAACTCCTTTCTATAGCAAGTAGTATCTGCCTACCTCATGGGGCATTTACTGCCTCATGCATTTACTGTATGTACATGACAAGACAACTGTGTTGTGAACTTATCCAACCAAGTCAACTAAACTGTAAATTCCTCACTGGCAAGGGATAGTGTTTCTGCTGCATCAGAAACACACAATCTATTACCAGCTTGCACACAGTGAGAATTCCATAACCCTTTGTTTATTATATGATGATAGAATCCTTTATTCATTATATGAGCCACTGGGTGGCTCAGTTGGTTAAGCGTCCAACTTGGGCTCAGGTCATGATCTCACGTATTCAGGAGTTCGATCCATACATAGGGATTGTTGCTGTCAGCCCAGAGCCTGCTTCAGAGCCTCTGACCTCCTCTCTCTACCCCTCCCCCAATGGTTCTCTCTCTGTCTCTCAAAATACATAAATAAACATTAGATGATAATCAATATTCAATCTCTTCTCTCTGTCTCTCAAAATACATAAATAAACATTAGATGATAATCAATATTCAATCTCTTCGCATCTTCTGAGGCCCCTCAGAGTGGTAGTTATTAAATAAAAGTAGAAGGACTTTGATTGCCAGTTTTCCCCAGTCCAAATTGGGGCAGGAAGAGATCATTTTAAAGTTACATCAAATATATTTCTATTTTCAATGGTTCCTATTCCACAATGCCAGGATATGGACTTTGATTTCTGGTCTTCACAAAAACTAGGCATCAGCATGACTTATTAGAAAAAGAAGAATTATTTAGGGTCATTCTATGTTAATAGAAAAAGGAATAATGAAATATCATAATAAAGAGAAATAGTTTTCTAATAGAGAAGTGTCATGATATTAGTCAGGTTTATTAGGGCTTTAGAGGAGTATTCCAAGAAAAGTGGCAGAAATTCGATCAATTAAGTGAGGTGCACATAAATTGAACTTAATAAAACTGCCTAAATTGCTTTGGAAAAAAATGCTGTAGGGAATATACTTTTATTAGTTCTGGGTGAGGGTGAATTTGATGATACAGTGAAACCTTTTCCACTTTTAATCTTGAGTTTCCCATGAAAACCGTCAGGAATAACTTTAGAAATATTATGTACAACCAAACTAAAGACTGAAGAACCTGTGTGGCCAATGTGTAGTCAATGGTTTAGAAGTAAGAATGTAGGTACTGCGGTAAGAATACTGGCTCCAATCCAGTCTTACTGGACTTTGACAATTACTCAGTCTATGTCAGTGCACAACACCCTATTTGGTAGAACTGCTCCCGAGGATCTACATCAGATATGCCCTGGGCTATCCTTGCCTCCAAAGAATTCAGTTCTCCAGAGATGAAAGAGACTTCTTGACCCGCAGTCTTACTATCTCCAAATTAAAACAAAGAACAACAATCAAAACCAAGAAATAATTACTGAATTAATTAATTACTGAATTAAATAAAGGAAAAATCAAAGTGTTGCTCTAGGACAGTCAGATACAACTCACTGGTTTTTCTATTCGTGAAGACTGAATTCACTGGGTAATTTTTTTTTTAAATGTATTTATTATTTTGAGAGAGAGACAGAGTGTGAGGAGGGGAGAAGCAGACAGAGAGGGAGACACAGAGTCCGAAGCAGGCTTCAGGCTCCGAGCTGTCAGTCAGCACAGAGCCCGATGGGGGGTTCGAACTCACAGACTGCAAGATCATGACCTGAGCCAAAGTCAGACAGACACTCAACCGACTTAGCCACCCAGGCACCCCATCACTGGGTAATTATTTAATGCTGCACTTCACTTTACTAATACAAAGAGTCCTTATGAGAAAAGAAAAAGGCCCATTTCTATTTTATGTTTCTCAACAAGGATTTTTGGCATCCTGCAATTTCTATATACACTGTAACTCTCAGAAGCATACAATGAGCATCTTTCAATCAGTCAAAATGTGAGATATCTTTTGAAGATTATGTTTACCTATTCTGTTCTGAAAAGATTTAATGTGACCTTTTCTTAGATATAAAAGTGACTAATTTGTTTAATGGGAACAAAAATGCTGATTTACCACCCAAGTGGTCACTAAGTTGGTGACATTTGTTAAACCAGATATTACTCAAAACGAAAGTAGGAATTAACCCTTTATTCTTTGTAATCAGTAAAAGTGCTCAGCATTTTAGCTGTGGTTGCTTCACAATTTCAACATCTTAGTGGCCGTTGCTTTACGATTTATGAAAGATGCCTTGTACTTGTGTCCATGCTTCATTTTTGCTGGTTAAATAATCTCATGATTATCTTAACCATTACTATACATCAGGGAGGAAAGACCTCAGGGTGGGATGATTTTTGGGGTCATGGAAAGTTCCACTATCCAACAATCTTCTGGCCAGGTCTTGTGGATGATTAATAACCCTCATGCTTTTTCATCTTGATATTTCTTGGTCCATACCCATAAAATTTTCCTGCTTGGTATTCATTTTTTAAGTCTATAACATTATTGGGATTTTATGCTGACTTCATAACCTTCAGAGTAACTGATCGTAGCAAAATATTTCCTTGCTTATAGAGAGCAGCTTTCCATTGACCTCGATTTTAATGAATACATTTTGAAAAGAAAACATTTATTACCAAGTGAAATAAGCATCTCTGAAAGACTTCTCCCACCAGCAAAGAGTAATTTTTTTTTTTTTAATAAAACCCCTGAGGAGGCTGAATCTGATATAGCACCAATACTGGCTTATTCAAAGCTCTGAATCATTTTGGACTCACCTTTAAGATTCAAGTAACCACACTTTACTGATTGCTTCCCATTTAGTTGTTTTCCTTCTTCACTAGACTAGGTTTCTGGAAAAGAGGATCTGTACTTATCTCTGTAACTCCCCAGGCTAGCGCCGTGTCTGAATCAATGTAAGCATGGAATATATCTCTATTGAGAAAGGCTATTCATTGGGATAAGGCAAATACACAGAGTAGGGAGTTTGGAGTATGGAAGATGCTTGCATATCTTTATAAAGAATGCAACACATGTGTTTAAGACCCAGGACACACGTCAATTTCCCAAACTTAAAAGCCTGCTGAAAGCAAAAGGCTGTGAGGTAAAGAATGAGGTTTACAATAAAAGATTATGGAGCCAGAGAGGAAAAGACCAACAGAATATAATGACCATTTCCAAGGTCGCAGGTAGAAGATGGTTCCAAAAAATACATTATAATGACCAGGGTTCTCCTTCTTCACTGAAGAAAGAACAAATAGAAACACCTATTCTAAATCGATGTGAGGAATAATTTTCTTCAAGAGAGACATTAAATAGCGAATAGGTTACTGAAAGAATGTATAAACAAGGCTTTCTGATACTTGTAGATTAGATAACCTGCCAAAATTTCTCTTAATGAAGGCTTATGAACATTTATGCACAAAACAACGATACTTACGTTAGACCCCTTTAAGGCGCACATGGCACAACTACTGAATAGTATTTAGAAGAGTAAATAAAAGAGGAACCAAATCCCTATCTTATACGCCCCTGCAAAACATAAGAAGAGAGTGGGATACCAAATGGGATAACTTCCTTTTTGTGATACATAATTTCGAGTTTTCAGTGGCCAGGGGCACACATCCTATCATTCATGTGGACTAGGAAGACATCCTTTTACCTCATTCTATCAGGTGATTTATAATTGCCATTTAAACACAATAAGCGAGGGAGTATATGATTTGTGAATCCGCTAGGATGCTAATGGAAAAGCTCTCTACTGACCCAAGAAGGGCACTTAAATTGTTACGGCTCCTATGTGGTTGGAACTACTTTAAATATTCATTGCACTTTAATGAACGTACTTTTCCTTTAATTAGACATGGTGTTAATACTGTTTTCATCTGAATTGATTTGCCACACTGATCTGGGGAAGCCAGGATCTGTTTATGAATGAATTAGAAGTCTCAAGCTTACTAAAACTAGTAGTTAACCTTCCCAGAACTCTTATGTCTCAAAAGGAAGCATAATATTATTTTCACAGGTGAAAAGGTACAAGACATGGGGTGTATTTAGCTGAAGATTAAGTAAAGTTTGGCAAGCTAAGACTGGGAATATTTTGAAATTCCTTAATATCATGTTTTTAATACTCAATATGTGACAATTAAAAAGATCATGAAGTCACTTGATCTTTCATTCATTCAACATGTATCCTTTACTTCTTTCTCTGCACTTATCAAAAGGACGGACTAACGATGGATAGCATTAATGAATTGGTTGCACAGTAGCAAAGCGTGACCACCTCAGGATATGAAGGTATTTAGGTTATCTTGGTGAAAATTAAGGAGTTAATAACAACTTAATAAAAGTGAAGGTCTATTTCAAGTCCTGGTATTATACTTCTTTGAGCTGTCAAGATTTATTACCTTTGGCTGTATCACCATAACAATATTTTTCACGTGCCTCCAGGTTTTCTTTATTAATCTCCTTACAGAAATGTACTAAGTAAGTGTGCCTTTTGAAGTGTCCAGGGATATATTTTCCCAATGGCGAGTAATCCAAGACATCTTTGGAATATAACAAATTGATTAAGACATCATACTTCTGGCCAGTCAATACCAGGTTAAGGAATTATAGGAGAGGATGAAGTTGTTTATTTAGCTAAAGAGCTCCCATGGAGGTAATTTACCTGGTGGGGAAATGGTGTGATTGTTGCTGTCAAGGCAAATGCTCTCTCCTTTGGGACCTCAGAGGCTGAGGCTCAGGGGAAATAGCATTTGCCCCTTATCCTCTCATCCGTTGAAAATTGCTGGATAGGATGGTGGGATCTTCTGGTCTAAGGTCCCTCAGTGTTTCTCAATTTGGTTATCCCTGCATTCATTCACACAAAGACTTCGAAAATACCAATGCTTGGGCCCTTTCCCCAGAGATTCACATTCAGTGGTCTGGGGAGGGGCCCATGGCACCATAAAATTGGAAAGTTCCTGAATTGTTTCTTTGGAGAATCACTGAGCTATGGCAAGTGAAAAGCTGTAACAATTACTTCATAAAAGGATAAGCCACAAGGTACTCTTAGAAGCTTAATCTTGGATGTGGTCCTTAACAAAGTATTTCACAGCATTTTGGAGTTGGTCTACAAATAAATCAGGTCCTTCTAATTTTCATCCAGGGTTTTTCTTGGGACACCTCCTCCCCTGGAACTTGTTGACCTATATTTGTATCTTGTTTTCATAAGTGCATATACTTACAAAAGAGACATCTTAAATCATGGAAGAAAATGCTCTTTTCCTATAGCTTCTATTGAGAAGCCAGAATATTTTGCTTTCTTCCTTAAGCCTATTAAAGATAGTAAAAATCAGTTCCAAAAACTGCTCCAGAAGCACTCTAAAGATAACAATAAATGAACAATTAAGTAAATTATGTCGCAGTCTCTTGCCAGACTTTTGAACAACCGATAAAATTATAATTATGAAAATGCTTGTGAAAAAATGAAAATAAATAGAATCAAAAAAGACATATACCATATATGACAACTGTGTATTTTATAGTTAAAGACTAGAAATAAATTGTGTATAGAATTGGTGAGTGGGATTGTGAGAGATTTTTCACTTGGTTTCCTCATCTTTCCTTGGTGTTGTTATAATGTTGATTTATATTAAAAAATACCTATAATTTATTAAGAAACTACCAGGTGCCAGAAATTTTGAAACTCTACAGAAAGGATATTAATAATACAATTTTTAACAGAAAAATTGAAGGACAAAGACATTAAGTAGCATGTCTGAGTCATAGAGCTAGTAAATGACAAGATCGGATTCAAAGGTTTGTCAGTTTCTTTTTTATTACCCTCTTCATCATTATTTAAAAATTTTAAAAGAGGGACTCAATCAATAAGACCCCTACCTCCCACCTCAATAAAAACATTTGTTACTTTAGGTTAAATGGACTGGATTGTCCATGCTTATATGTTTAACATCATCAGTAAGTTTTCTGGATACTAAGTTGAGGGAAAGATGAAAAGTGAGAATCTCTTATCAGTTTAGTTATCAATTAACGAAATATTCTTCTATCATGAAAAAGTCAAGGAGGATAACATCAAATTAATAAACAACTTTTTGAGGGGCATCTGGGTGGATCAGTCAGTTGAGTGTCAGACTTTGCTCAGGTCATGATCTCACAGTTCATGGGTTCAAGCCCCGTGTTGAGTCTGGAGTCTGTTTTGGATTCTGTGTTTCCCTCTCTCTCTGCCCCTTCCCTCCTCACATTGTCTCTCTCTCCCTCTCAAAAAATAAATAAACATTAAGAAATTTTTTTTTTGATTAAAAAAAACTTTTTGAGAGAAGTTAACTAGAAATATAAACTTGGATATTGTTTAGTAAGTTAAGATGTGATTAGTAACATACTGATAAGATGTGACTAGTTAATAAAAAAAAAAGTCTATAGTTTCTCAGCCTAGAAAGGATCCAGTTCCTTAAAAATAATCCCCAAGGTAAAAAATGGCTGGAAAGAATGAGATGATAATAAACATTAAGTTGCTAATACCAGTTTTATGTGCCATTCCCTTAGAGAGATATGCTCTATCTATGAAAAGGGGTCATTAAACTAGTTCAGACCCTGGGCTTCCCAGGGCCCTGGGAGCTCCAGCAGGGCGCGTGTCTGTCTCTGGGGACACTTACTGGTGCCCCACCATCCCTGTCCTCATGCTCCATTACTCAGGATCTGCCTCCCCCACCCCCAGGAATTTGCCCTAAAGAGATTATCCCACAAACTGCACTGTGCAGGAAGATCTGGTTCCTGGGAAGAGAGAAATGAAAAGCTAGAATTTTCTCACATTTCTTTTAAGCTAGAAGTGTGAATCAGATATGATCCCTGCCCTTAAAAGTCTTATAGTCTTGAAGGAGAATAAGACAGATTCTAAATAGCACATATACTCCTTTGTGCTGTTATACGCATGTTTAATAACATGCTTCACCTCGGTTTCTAATGCAACATTTCATTCATGGAAGGGTAACCTATCCTGTCTAGGAGTTCATATTTTGGTTTGCTAATATTCCCATGCAACAGATTTTCACTAATTTACATCCATCATCTATTTTCTTTCATTAAAATTTTTGCTTGTGCGTAAGTATTTTTTATCTTAAAATATAAAACAAAAGACTGCTGAATGGAATCTTTAGCTTGTAGACTCTGGATAAGTTTCTTTTCCTCATTCAATTTTCATTTCACTAGCAAATAAACACTTGGAACTATTAAAACAGTAAGTGTAACTTGGGTTTCCTATGGACGGAATATACAAATAAGGTTGTAGTACAAGAGCTTAAATTTCACTTGCTTGTATCTTCACTTTAAGATGGGAACTCTGGGGGCGCCTGGGTGGCTCAGTCAGTTGGGCATCTGACTTCGGCTGAAGTCATGATCTCATGGTCCGTGAGTTCGAGCCCCGCGTCGGGCTCTGTGCCGACAGCTCGGAGTCTGGAGATTGTTTCGGATTCTGTGTCTCCCTCTCTCTGACCCTCCCCCGTTCATGCTCTGTCTCTCTGTCTCAAAAATAAATAAACGTTAAAAAAAAAAAAAATTAAGATGGGAACTCTGGCCCCTGAAAACTTTTACCCTTACATTTCTGGGAGTCTTTCTGCTCTCTTTATTATTTCCCAAAACACTTTCCATGGTCTTCCTCTCCAGTCCCCTGGTTGATTGCCATTAACGTGAGCTAGCACTGGCACTGGTCCTGACTCTCTGAAGTTGGTGCTGTGGTCTTCAGATGTGATTCTGTGAATTCTCTTACTGCTAGGTTGCCACATAAAATACGTGGCACCCAGTTAAATCTGAATTTCAGATAAGTAAAGAATGCAATATATAGGATGCATTTCTACTAAAAAATTATCCTTTGTTTATCCAAAATTCAAAATTAACTTGGTGCCTCGTATTTTTACTTGCTAAATCTGACAGCCCTACCTTGTGCCCAAGCCATACCATGCTTCCTGCAGTCTCTCGTGAGCTAAAGTCACATGTGTGCTATATACAGGTGGGGAAAATGGCTCTCTTTTCCTCTTCTGATGGCCTTCTGTCTCTTTATTATTTTTAAGTTCATTTATGAGACTGATTTACTTTGAGAGAGAGAGAAAGCATGAGTGAGGGAGGGCAGAGAGAGAGGGAAAGAGAGAATCCCAGGCAGGCTCTGCTCCATCAGTGCAGAGCTCCACGTGGGGCTCAAACCCATGAACCACGAGATCATGACCTGATTTGAAGTTGGACGCTTAACCAACCGAGCCACCCAGGCGTCCCAGCCTTTTGTCTCTTTAGCCCAACATTGCTTGTGCCATCTTAAGACCACTCATAGGAACAGCTTTCAGTGTCTTTCTGTGGCCATCTATCTTCGGGGTTTAGACAGCCTTAGAATGTCAGACTCACTGTGGTGGGCTTTTTTTCCCCTGTTCTCTTAGACATTTCCCCCAATGGCTTGTCCCACAGACCTCCTTATTGGCTAGCTCCTCCCAGACAAGTCAATTTACGTAATGAAGGCTACCAGCTCTCTTGGTTCATGAGGCACATACAGTTTTATTTCATCAAAGACTTTCAACAAATAATAAAACTTAGACTGTGATTAAGGAAACTGCCTTCAAAGTACCTCTAACGTGCGTGGAAGTGTTTCCTACCTTTGGAAGCACTTAGGGAAGCTCTGTGGAAAAAGTGGCTTTGGGGCTCCAGCATTTAAGAAATGTGTGCGAATTTGACAGTGTGAAAGAAATTCCAAGCAAATGTAACAGTATGAGTGGAGGTAAGAAGACAGGAAAGGTCAGGGTTGGCTTACTTTGGTTTGGTGACAGCGTAAGATGTACAGCAACTGGAAACTATAAGGAAAGTTGGTGCTCTGGACAAGGAAAGTTCTCCATGGCCGTGGTCAGGAGTTTGTAATTTCTTCTCCAGGCAATGGGAAGCGCTTGCAAGATTTGGTTAGAAGAAAAATACAATCAAGAGATGCTTATAGTCCTGTTACACAGGCTACATTCCAAGTGTGAGAAATTATAGGAGAGAGATTAGTTTATCACATAAATAAAGTAGGTAAGGAGTAATGAAGTCCCAAGGGAGGGACAGGAGAAAGAAAAGGAAAAACAGAAATTTGAAAGAGACCTTGGTCTGAAAACTTGGTAATCATTTTAATCAGCAGAGTTTTGTTTTGTTTTTGTGGGTTTTTTTTTTTTTTTAAATTCCCAATGCCCATGCCACTTCGAGACTAATTAAATCAAAATCTCTGGAGATGAGACCCCCACATCAGTATTGTCAAATCTCCCCTCGTGATTCCAACACTCAGCCAAAACCGATCACCACTATTGCAGAGCAGGAGTTCTCTCACTTCCGTAGGAATCAGAGTCACCAAAGGGCTTGTTGGGCACCATTGCCAGAGTTACGGCAGATCTGGAATGAGGTCTGAGAATTCGCATCTTGAACAAGTTCCAGGTGGTGTGGGTGCCGTTGGTCCAAGGACCATGGTAGCAGAACTTCTGCGGTGGAATGATCAGGACCTAACAGTTAATTAGCTATTACTATGTATATGTCTTGGCTGGTTGGGGGGAGGGGGAGAAAGAGTTAATTATAGGTGACTGAGATTCTGAGCCTGAGTAAATGGCAGCATAGAGGTGCTATTCAACAGTCATAGACAGTGGAAGAAAATAGATGTTGGGCTTGAATGAGAATATGGAGAGAAAAGACAGCGAAAAAGAGTGTTTTATGGGGGGCCATTATAAAAATGGGAACAGTAAGAAGAGGGAGCCAGTAAGAAGTAGAGAACCATCAGAGACACAGAAGGAGAACCAGAATGTCACAAACACCTAGCAGGGAGAAAGTGGTGAAGGCTAGCTCTGCTAAGAACATCACAAAAACGTAACCTCTGAGATACTTCCAAACCCAGTGAACACAGAGAACCAAGGTCCCACATTTTCCTTATCTGCTCTTTACTATCCTTAGCAAAGAGAGGTCAGAATGATAACCCTGGAGGCAGCTTAAGGTCTTTAGTGCAAAAAACAGAGGGATCTGTATCCCTCACACTGCACTTACTAAGGAAATAAGGATGACGACCATATGACAGAAAGATTTTCAGCTTTGAGGGTTGAAACAAAAGGCTTTTCACCTAATCTGGCTAAGGGCAGAGTATCAGTGCTCATGGAGTTAAGCCCCTAGCAGCTGTTAAGAATTTACAATGAACCCGGTGCTGTTCTAATGCCGTATAGGGCTCCTGCTCACAGTGGGGTTCATGGATCAGTGGCATCGGCATCACTTGCTAGAAATGCAGACTTTCATCCACACCAGACCTCCTGGAACTGAATCTGTATTTTTTTTTTTTTTTCAACGTTTATTTATTTTTGGGACAGAGAGAGACAGAGCATGAACGGGGGAGGGGCAGAGAGAGAGGGAGACACAGAATCGGAAACAGGCTCCAGGCTCTGAGCCATCAGCCCAGAGCCCGACGCGGGGCTCGAACTCACGGACCGCGAGATCGTGACCTGGCTGAAGTCGGACGCTCAACCGACTGCGCCACCCAGGCGCCCCGAATCTGTATTTTTGAAAATATCCCCAGGTAACATTTAGAGCTTGAGGTAACAATTAGAGCTTGAGAAGCACTGCTTTTAGGTATCATGAACTCATTTAGTCTACTCAGTGCTATGAGGTAGGGACTATGAGGAGGGAGCTGAGTTCTGAAGAGGTTACAACATTTGTACAAAGTCATACAACTAACGGGGCAGAGCAAAGATCTACACCCAGATAATCTAGATCCATAGACCTGGATCTGACTTGTGTTACATCAATGCTCAAGAAACTCTTACAATGTCCCTTCCTATCGTCGCCGTACCTTCCACCGCGGTGGCTCTTATCCAATGCTTCTAAGGTGCCTGTCGTCCCCTTTGTTCTCTTGTATCTACCATCCAAGCCATGCACGTTAACCTCCTCACCCCTTAGATCTCAGCTCATAGTCACCTCCTCAGAAGGCAGCAGTATCCAACACCCCAAGACTTGGTATTCCACCCTCACAGTGCCATTTTTCTTCCATGATAATCTGTAGATGTGAATTCGTGTGATTTTTGCCTTTTTTGCCAGGCTTAAGCACCTGGAGGGCAAATGCACATCTGTTTTGTACCTCATGGAATTGCCAGGGACCAAGATGGAGCCTGGCACAGAGTCGACACAATCATTACCTAGATGAGTGTGCACAGGAATGACTTTCAAATCAAATGTGCACCTTCCCCACATTAGCATGAACTATAGTGCCAATCAGAACTGAATACTCTCGGGGGCACCTGAGTGGCTCAGTTGGTTAAGCGTCCAGTTCTTTGTTTTGGCTCACGTCATGATCTCACAGTTTGTGAGTTGGAGCCCTGCATCTGGCTCCGCTCTGACAGTGTGGAGCCTGCTTGGGATTCTCTCTCTCTCTCTCTCTCTCTCTCTCTCTCTCTCTCTCTGCCTCTCCCCTGCTCCTTGCTCGTGCTGTCTCTCTCAAAATAAATAAATAAACTTAAAAAAAAAAAAAGAATACACTCTCCCTCCAGGTAATTAAGAAACCTGGTGAGGTGAAAGAACAGACTTGAACATTCAAAAGAAGTGTAAACTTTGAGGCTGAACCTGATCCATCCAGGCAAGCCTCCACCTGCCACAAACATTCAGGACCTCCTGAGGCTATGAGAACCCTGTGTATGTACAACCACTTTCCAGAATCCAGAGCCAGTAAGTACTCTGCCTTCAGCCTTTGAGGCAGCAGAGGAAAGTCAGAGTGGCCCACGTGAGGCCTCCCCGTATTGGCAGGGTAGCTCTGGAGGGAAAACATTGGCTGTTCTAACACAAATCCTATAACTAAACAGAGTCCATTCATTCTGAGTGCTGCTCATCAGGTACCTTTCAGAGGTCCCGAGTTTCTCTGAATGACAGAGAATAGGCCTTGATTTCAGTGAATGGCTCTGCCATAATAATTGTGAGAAAAGCACGGATTGCAACGTCACTTTAAAAATACGCCCCACTGTAATTTCGTGTCTCATTTTCCCAAATACTCTTGCTCCTATGGATAGTTCCTATACCTTGTGTTCTCATATTATATTAACATAATTAGGCTAACTAGGCCTTAATGTTGCCACTCTCGTGAAAAAAAAACTGCAAAGGGCCTTGAGAAAAATGCTGCTGATGTTTTTTTCTTAAAGAGATGGTTAGATTTAATTTCAACATTTTTGGAAAATATTGAACGACAGTAATCAGCTTTAAGCTTAACCAGGTGACAGTTCCCAACGACAGCTGATACGGACGAGGGTTTCTCCATGCGGAAGAGCTGCTTGCTAATTCTCCAGGCATTTCCTCAACATCTCTATCACGTGCCTGAATGATATGGCTATAGGCTCAACTACTCAATTTTCTTAGGGTGTTCTTGGTCTGAATTGACACGTTATTTCAAGCTCAGCCATGAATGAGGAATCCAGAGGTCCACCTTGTGTCTTAGACCCGAGCTTTTCAAATGCTCAAATGCATGAATCACCTAGGGGCTTTGTTAAAATGCAGACTCCTGTCAGGTGAGATGCGGGAATTTGAATTTCTAATAATGTCCCAGGTGATACTGATGCTGCCTGTCCATATGTAACACTTTAGGGAACAAGGTCTTAGAAAACAAAATGAAACTGATTTTGTTTACAATGCAACTTGGCACCCTTTTTAACCAGAAGCATTGCCTAAACGTTTCTGCGTGCCAGGGCTGGGATAAATGTAACCCTATCGACCAGCACAGGGGCAGAAACAATCCAGAGAAATGAGTTACTCCCAGGATTCCACCCTGGGGAGGGGGCCCCAAGGTGATCTGTTTGACTCAGGGAAGAAACAGACTTGCTGTTCAATCTAGAGCCGTCTTACACAAATCTAGAGTCTAGGAATTTCCAGACTCCTTTTTTAAAAATATTTATACCGAGCACATACAGAAGTGCTTGGAAGTATCTAGAATAGGCTTGAACATATGCTGATGACTCTAAAATTGAATTAAAAGCAATGTGGTCCAATAATGATGTAACAACTATTGGGTTAAAATGGAAAATACTCTCCAAACACAATGTATTTTGAAACGCAAAATATAATAGCTTGTTTCAGTTAAATAATGTCTATAATAGAAAAGGCTGAGAAAATAACTGTTAGAGCTTATCATTGCTTAAAGTGGCATGAGAGGCAAAGGAGTGGTTTCTTTTGGAGGGGGGAGTGGCCTTAGTTCTTCCTGCACTCCCACCATGTTGTGTCTCTTTGACTTCTTTTCTCCACCCTTACCCCAAGCTCTTGGTGGTCCTGCACCACTGAGGGAAACACCAGCAGATCAACTGAGAGTAAGAAAAGAAGAATGGAGAGAACCATTTCTGTTCCTTTTTTTTTTTAAACCATCCCTTAATCCTTGAATTTCAAACATGAAGAGAGTATAAATAAAATTATGAAAATTATTTACTTTAGTTAAAAATAGGTCTTTGTTGAAGCCAAGGAGAAGGAGATAGCTCCCCCATCAAGCAAGCCTTTTGCCCATTTGGATGCTCAGTGTTGGAGGAGGTCATTAAGAGGACATGACCTCTGATTGACCCATAAGCTTGACCTGGGTAATCAGAGGCTCCTGACCTCTTCCCCTGGCCTTGCAATATACATACTGTCCATTATTCTCACAGTGAGAGATGTTTTCAAGGATGCAGCCCTGAGAAAGCAATGTGTTGTTGAGACCATCTGGACGGTGTATGTAACTGAACACAGGCTTCTATACAGACTTTTAAGATTCTCACAGGCAGGTATAGAGATCTACTCATCTTGTGGCTGCCCAGGACAAGCCTCATATAGAAGTTCTCTTGCTCATTAAACCTTGACACCTACCAATCTAGGATGGCCTGCTTCTTTCTTTGGTCTCTCTTTGCCTTCTTTGTATGGAGGAACAGTTTTATTTTATTTTATTTTTTAATGTTTATTTGTCTTAGAGAGAGAGAGAGAGAGAGAGACTGAGAGAGAGACAGAGCTTGAGTGGGAAAGGGACAGAGAGAGGGAGACACAGAATTTGAAGCAGGCTCCAGGCTCTGAGCTCGACACAGAGCCCAACATGGGGCTCAAACCCACAAACCATGAGATCATGACCTGAGCCAAAGTCTGGTGCTTAACTGACTGAGCCACCCAGGCACCCCATATTTTATTTTATTTTTTAAGTTTATTTATTGTTGAGAGAGAGAGAGAGACTGCAAACAGGGAAGGGGCAGAGAGAGACAGAGAAACAATCCCAAGCAGGCTCTGCACTGACAGTGCCCATATGGGGCTCGAACTCCCCAACCGTAACATCACGACCTGAGCTGAGATCAACCGTCTGACGCTCAACCTTGACTAAGCCACCCAGGTGCCCCGTGTACAAGGAACAGTTTTTAAACCAGTCAGAAAAATTTAATAAACCAACTTATCCTGACTCGGTGGCTAGGAAATATATATACAATAACTTCATTAGGAAACCGTGATTACCACTATTGAACAGCATAGTTCAGATCTAACCAAACACATCTACTTTATTCCACAGGAAAAATATTCTAGAATATATTCCCAAATCCACCGTAATGATAGTCATCTACTACCTAGTGGAACGTTACATCAGAATGCTGGAACTTGAAGTCCAGATTGGTGATGGGATTTGTCCATTAACACACAACTGATCTTTAAAGAACTGGGCTTAGAACTTAGAGCTCCTGAACATTTCCCAATTTACTCCCCATTGTCTTATCCCAACCTATATCATCAATTATTTTTCCTGATGCCAATTTAAGACAAAAACACCCAAGCTTGTCTGGGACAAAATACCCTATCTGAAAACTGTACCACACTGTAGGTTTCCCACTTGCAGTTGATCAAGGAGCCTCGCCATGGTTTGTTTTGAGTTGACGTGAAATGATATTAAAGATGAAATCATTGGCCAGTGAGGCATTTGCTAAACAATTTGCAGCAGGTTCCTGGGTCAGCATACAGTAGGGGTTTGCCCAGACTGGAAGTTTCACTCCCTTATGGATGAATAAGAGAAGTGAAGCTTCTTTTCCCCATCTTATGAACTAGTGGATCTGAGTGAGCCAGCGGACACTGTGAAAGATCAATAGTGGTCTTTTAATGCAGATCTGAGATGACTTGGGAATTATGGCACGAGATTTTTCTTAGACAAAGGCCTGTTGTTACAAAGAATGGCGCAGAGCGTGATGGGACCTAATGTAGTATTGTGATTAAGAATTCAGTATGGACACCTGTATTCAAATCCCAGCTCCAACGTGTACTATCTCAGGGACCTTGTACAAGTCATTTAACCTGGTCGTTAGCTTCCTTACCTATAAAATGAGAATAAAAATACTCCCCTGACTCACAAACTTGTAACAATAATATGCTATGTATAAAGCACAATAAATCTGAACATTCAGTAAGGTAGCAATGTTTTCCCCCATCAAGAGACAGAATCAGGAAGGTAAGCTTAAATCAAAATATCCTGAGAGAAGACTCTGACATGGATGTCTTACAAGATTTTAGAATAAATTAGGGAAAGAGGTCTGGAAGAACCAAACTTTCTTGGAAATCTCTAAAATAATGTTGGTCCTCACTTTCCATGTTGGCTTAGGTTGCCCTTCCATTGAGTCTGGAATGAAATAATCAATGGCAATATCTTCCAAACCTGGAAATGTCCCCACAGAAGTGCTGTCCTTTATTAAGAAACAGGAAGATCTTTCTTTGCTCCTGTTCTTAAATATGGTATATTGAAGCACATACACTTCAGTTCAACATCTATTCATAGGTGTGGGATTAATGAAATTTAGTGGGAAGAACAGGCTGCAGGGGAATCAAATCTGCTTCATTTCTTTCTCACCATTTGCTATGGACCCCATTTGCCTGCTTCTTCTTTTTACTTGTGCATTTTACTGTGGCCAGAGTAAAGATCTTGGAGTCCAGAGTGGTCCTTGCTTAAGGATTTTGAGCACCTGATTCATTTTATTCAAGAGACTGGGTTCAGCAATATGTTATGTATTCAACTTAGAAATTCAGTCTAGCCACATTGTATTAACTTATACAATATGTAGTTTACTAGGTGGGGAAAAAAAAAGGTCTCTAAACTATTGGGGCCAAAAACACTTTATAGTAATCTGGAGAATGTAGAGACTACCTTTAAAAATAAAATTATGCCACAGAGGTATGAAAAGTGATGATAATTTTGTGATATTACAGTACAAATGTACAAAATAATCAACAGACTAATCAATGATGTGAATACTATCTATAAAGAACTGAATTAGGTTGGGGGGAACGTAAATAGCATAGAAGGAATATAAGACATGACTTCGTGCCTCATCTGGAGTATGATAATGGATATAATAATATAAAGATTTTAATTAGAGACAGCCTTATAGAGTTCCTATCATGGCAGGTGTAGGGATTGCAGATTTGGGCATCTTTTCCACACAGTTTTTGAAAATGTGTATGTTTCATTTCTTCTATAGTATTCTAAGCTGACTCCTGCTTTTTCATACCACTTTATCTGAGACTCTGTTACCAGCCAACTTTCCAGGTCTCTGCTTCTCTGGATCACCTTGGCAAGATAATCGTGTTTATCAGAAGTTCTAAACCATTCTGTGCTCAGGACTACTTGGGTGTCCTCGTGATATTTGGAAGATGTCCTTCCAATGGTCAGAACTGTTTCTGGTCGCTTCTTTCTGTCAATCGGTGTTTCTACATCTTCAGACTATCTCTGAGAACTGACCTGCTGCTTCTTCCGTGTCAAGAGATTGCCAATCCCTGCTCACATTGTCCAGCCAGTGCTATTTATTTTGCATTTTCCCACAACTCCTGCTTCCCTGCCTATCAATGGCATCTTCCACCATGAAAATTTTCCATATTGAGTTGGGAAGAGAGGTGACCCAAGTATGAGAGAGGAAAGCAAAATGAATTAGAGGGCCATAAAAGGTAAGTACAAAATTTCCCCTCAAATCGCATACACCAGAAGTTCTCAAACTTTACCATACATCAACATCCCAGGGACACTTCTTGAGAACCACTGCCACATGTGAATCAAAATCATCTCCAAATAACATGTAATCAAAACAAGAGGCCATCTCATTTTGCTCTGTGACAAGGAGCCCTTAACCTAGACATCCTTGGAGACCCTTTGATAGGATTCGAGCTCTCCACGGTACTCCACAAATTATATTTTATATTACATTAGCATGTGTGAGATTGCATCTGGATGCTTGAGAGGACCCACTGCTCTCAGAAGACACTCAAAGGATGCATTTTCCCAAACATTATCTTCTATAACTCCCACTGATGCCATGCAGTGAGAGTCAAGCCAGCACATGTATGGAAGCATTGACATTAGAATGGAGCAGAATAGGGCTTTACAGTTTATAGAGCCAAGGTGTAATTTTCCTGTTCTTTTTATGGTTAATAGAATAATTCTATTAATACTATTACACTGGCCTTTGTAATCAATTATTCCATTCTTTCATGATTATACACTGACTCCTACCAAGATGTAGATCCACCAGTCAATCAGCCAAAAAGTTTAGATGGAGCGCCAATGATAGGCCTAGTATGGTGTTGGCTCAGTGAGGAACCTAAAGATTGCAGAATCCCTGCTCACAGGCAACTCTCAGTGAGGATACTGACATACATTACTTGTAAGCCCTGTGAGAATAAGAACCTTGTTTTTCTGACCCCAAATTCTGTCTCATGTGCCTACAAGAGCCCCTAGCAAATCACAGGAGCACAGCTAAATATTAAATGAGTGAATTAAAGACCTCAGGGGTTTATACTGTAAATGTCATAATGGTTTTGACGGATAAACAAAATATTCACAGTGGCTGATTGGCCAACGCTCTTACACCTGGAGAGTACTGCTGAATAAAGGAAATAAGGGACCCAATTAATAATGCACGTTAATAATCTGCAAACTTGCCTCCACAGGGAAAACAAATTGAAACTTAAATATGACACAGTTTCAAATGGCTTTTTACACCAGATGTCCGGCATAGGTAAGAACTCAGTTAAAAGATTAGGCTAGAAGATCACCTCTCCCTCCACTGCATCCTTTCCTGTAGCAAGTGATAATGTTGATGGCAAAGGATTCGGGTAACAAAAAGCATGCTGCCCAACCACATATATTCATCATGCTTCCTTCGATAAGTGTGAAGCAGGCAAGCCCTTCCTTACCTAGATTTCAAGCTGATGAATCATCTGTCTAGTTTCAGTAAACCCCAAGGGACTGCTCAGCTTTGTAAAGCTGAAACCCTGTCAGCCTCTGGATGCATTTAAACAAGGACAACGTGTTAAAAGGAGGCAGGTTATGAGGTTTCCTGAGGAATCCCTAGTTTCTAAGTGCACAAAACTCTCCTTCAATGCACAGTAAAGAGCCTTTGTATCTAAAATAACCCCAGAAAGTTATTTTTAAATCGTGTATAGATGCTGACTATCTCAAATACATAAAGAGAAATATTAATGATATTCGGCCATCCATTTACCCAAACGAGGTCCCTCTTATTCCATTATTTCCATGGAAGCACACACATAGCCTTATACACGTTAGAAGAAAGAAAATTCCTCCTTCTTGGGAAACACCTGTCCTGGGAGTTCTCCGTTGTGCAGGTTCTGAGCACACACAGGGTCGAGCATACAAATGGTGCAGTGACTCTTTTGGAAGTCACATTTGTCCCTGAAACTTCAGTCACCTGGAGACTGCATGCCTCATTGCCTGCAGCAGCTCAATCCTGACAGTGTAGGATGAGTTTAGAAATCTCATTTGAGCAACAAAATTTGAATCGAGAGTTCAAACAGCATAATATGTTTAATGCTGAAATAATCTTTTTTTTTTTTTTTTTGCAACTTCTGCTGACTGTGGAATTTTTCTTTTTTCTTTGCTATTGGGCTATCATCTTGGTTTGGTTTGGATATTGTGACGGGAAAGGAGGGTAACAGGACTCAGTCTACGGGAACATCTGTTACCTGCACATCCCCATTTTTACACATAGAACGTCTCTGCTTCTTTTTCTATGCTAACACACTTACACATAATTCCTGAAATCCCTACTACATTCATATCCACTGCTTCCAGACACACACTCACAAGGCACCAAAACACAAAATCGCTACATGTCAAAATCAAACCAGGCTGAAGATGTAAATAGGTGAACATGGCACCAGGTGGATGTGTAATCAGTAATAAGAAATACATCGAGCCCCATAATGAAAAGAAATCCCCCAAATTGTTTAGGATTCCCCCTCCCCCTTCCATTCACTGATTTATTAACCCTGAACAAAGATGTAATTGCAGGGTCTCAGAAACAACTTTTTTTTTTCCATTTTTTTTTTTCATTTTTTGGCATTTGTTTTGTTTGGCTTTGAATTTCTTAATATCTAGTCGTACCATTCATTGCCTGTTTTCTTCACTCAGTTGCCCATCTTTCCCCCTCCGCCCCCAAAATGAAAGAAGCATTAGCTTCTGAGTCTTAAGGATGAGACCTCTGCATTTTCTTTGCTTGTTTAGGGCAAGAAATGAAGTGCTGCCTCTTTAATTGGCAGAAGCATGCAGGAGGAGCGTACCTTTAATTTAGTGCTGGGATACCTCACTTGCACCCTGGCTGTTGTCTTATTGGAGACGGCAGCCTGCCTGAGATCCTCTAGCACTGAAATAATATCATCCAGCACGCATTTCTTATCCTGATTTTTCAACACACACAGATGGGAAAAAGTATAATTATAGCCCTTGTGGTTCACCTTCATTTCCAGCACGGCTCGGTGGGTCTGCAGGATCCCCTCAGCCTGGAGCAAAATATTGTCCCCGGGTGGCGAGAGGAGGATCACCCTGCCATACCTCCCAGGGGTGTGTAAGTCCGAATAGAGCTGGCTTTTGGACTGGTCCAGGGGGAAAAGGCTGCTGGCCAGGCTGCGCTCGATCTTGGCCAGGCTGTGGCTGGGAGCGACCAGGCGCTCCAGGTCGCCCTCGGGCTGGAAGCGGTTGAGCGCGCTGAGGCCGAAGGTGATGGTCAGGACTGCGGGCACGGTGAGGAAAAAGACCGGGTGCCGGCTCACGCACAAGCCCAGCCTGTGGCAGCACGACTGGAGCCCTCTGCGAAGCACCTGCCGCAGCATCCTCCACCAGATCCAGCTCGCAGGCGCTCCCGGCCGTCTTAAAAAGCACATGTGACATGTGTAAGCGCCGGGCCACCCCCCCCCCGCTCCCCCATCCCACCCCCCTCCGGGCCAGCCCCCCTCCCCAGCACCGCCGCGTCCCCACCCCTCCGCGCTCACCCCCAACCACTCCGCCTGGTCTTTCCCCGGCCCCACCTCCATGCGCTCCTACTACTCTTTCAAACACTGCAGCAAGTTGCAGCAAGGCGGGCAAATATCGACAGCGCGCTGCGGGGGCACCGCGGGGCCCACCCCTCCCCGGCCTCCCCGCGCCCTCGCCGCCTCCCGCGCCCCTCTCACCGCATGAGCAGCGTTCCCTCGGTCTAGCCCTTCATCTCGGTGCTGCAGTCCCCCGGCCTCCCTCGCTGGAGGTGGTTCCGTGCGGAGCGTCCCACAGATGTGGATTTCCTCTCCGTCCTGATGGGGTTCGGTGCCTAACTGGAACCATGTGCCTCGGTGTTGTAAGAAGCAGACATGTGCCCCAAAAGGGGCGGAGGGGGGCGGGGAAGAGAGAGACTAGAAGGGAGGGAGCGAGGTGGGGGGGGGGGCAGCTAAGCTTTTTTTTTAAGATGCTGGCAGTTATTTTTAGAGTTTTGTTTTCCCTCTTCCCTCCTGGCTGGAGTGAATGGAAGAGGAAACTGGTGAAGGTGCTGCTGGCCCATTGGAGCAAAGGCAGTTAGAGCCTGCGGGGGGGAGATTGGGTGTACGGGGGGGGGGGGTGGAGGGAGGGAGCTCGAGGGCTCCTGGAGGCCAGCAGCCGTTTTGCCCCTCCAGTTTCCCTGTGCCCTCGAAATCTGCTTTCCTGCCGAAGGAAAAAGAGAGCAGAGAGGATGATGCTGCATTTTTAACATACCACAAAGCATGCAAGGGATTTCCTTGCAACACCTTCCCGCCGTGATTCCAGACTAGTAGGCTGCAGCCGAGGGCTGCCAGAGACCCCATTTGTGGGTGGTGCGTTGGGGCTCTAGAGATCCCTTCCTTGATCTGGTGATTGGAGAGGAGGCATTTGCCAATAGCAGTCGCCTGTGGCTTGGTGTGTGTGTTTGTGTGTGTCGCGGGTTGGTAGTGAAGATCCACAGGCAGTGTGTAGTTTCCCATAAAATATTACGTTCACTTCCTGTACTTTTGAAGTTTAGGACAAAAAGTTCTTAGTTTCTGGTTTCAGTTCCCTTTCCCCATTTTCCCTTCCATCAGATTTATTCTGATATGAAGTAGACCCAGAGGCTATCTAGTTTTCTCTTGTGAGTGGAATTACAGAAACAAACATTTTGGGACACCCATCACATAGGTTTTGCCTCAATAAAGAGGGTGACAGGGCTAGGAGGAAATACACTGGAGTCGTTTAATATGTAAAACAGTGAGTCTCCTTCACCACAGAGGAGAGAAAACTCCCACCAGGTACAATTCCTCCCTGAGTACCTAACCCTGTAAAGATGAGAAACTCTCACCTGCAGATCCCATCAACTTCAAAAACTTTACTATTAGTAAGTGGATGTGTGTATTCTATTTTTTTGCTGATTGGGCCTTTCACAAGGCCCAGTGTTCTGGAAAGAATGTGAAGAACCCTTGAAGACAAGTTCTAAGTTTGGTTGTGAACTGGAGACCTGCTTTCCAAAGTTTCTGTTCTTTTTGCACTGACTTCATAGAGAAAATGGGGATTCAAAACATGATTCATTCACACTTTCTTAATCATAGTAAAATGACCCACTCTTCATCAGATACTTGAGATATGCCCACGTGTGCATACAAAAAAGCTGAAAAATCTCATCCTCTTAATAGATGAGTTTTATTTTTCCTAGTGGAATCAGTTTTTCAGTTAGAAGACTAGAGAGACTGCAGGCAGCTCAGAAACAGGGGCAATGGTTAATTAAGGGCAACAGTTTAAAGGTGGTGTTATATAGAAGATAAAAGAAAAAATTCCAGCCTTTAAAATTGAAATTGACCTTGAAGACCAGTCTGTTTGCAGCACCCCACCCCCTACCCCCAGGCCAATAGCTTCTATAAATATCCCTGATGGTTCTCCACCCAGCCCTTGCTCCTGTATGAGATTTCTATTCTTCTATTCTATTCTATTCCATTCCATTCCATTCCATTCCATTTATTTAATGCTTTTATATCAGCATGGGTTTAGGGGTATTTATAAATATTTCTCTTGTGCTTGGATTAGAATTCAATACTTTGTTTCCTTTGTTGCTCAGATTGGTTCCACTTTGCCCACTGGGTGCTCTGTCTCCCTTTGACATATCTCATTATTATTGGGTCCTTTAAAAAAAAAAAAAGTATTCCATATTTTCCAGCACTAAAAGATATTCCAGGCTTGTCTTGTATCTTTTTTGTCTGAGTATCAGCCATTTCTCGAGAAGCCCTGGTTTGTTTATTAGACAATGGTATTAGAAACAAAGATCTGGGGGCGCCTGGGTGGCGCAGTCGGTTAAGCGTCCGACTTCAGCCAGGTCATGATCTCGCGGTCCGTGAGTTCGAGCCCCGCGTCGGGCTCTGGGCTGATGGCTCAGAGCCTGGAGCCTGTTTCCGATTCTGTGTCTCCCTCTCTCTCTGCCCCTCCCCCGTTCATGCTCTGTCTCTCTCTGTCCCAAAAATAAATAAACGTTGAAAAAAAAATTAAAAAAATAAACAAAGATCTGGGTGCTAAGTGTGCTGCTTGCTGTTGGGGTGTCATCACTTCTAAACCTTCTCCACCGACAACAAGGAAATACATGGGTGTGCAGATTTTCCTCAGCTGACAGTGGGGTGATGTCCTAAAAAACCCATGGTAAGTTGAAAATATTGCAAGTTCAAAATGCACTTAATACACCTAAACTACCAAAACCATAGCTAAGTCTAGCCTACCTTAAACGTGTTCAGAGCACTTACATTGGCCCGCAGTTGGACAAAGCCGTTTAACATAAAGCCTATTTTACAGTAAAGTGTTGAATATCTCATGTAATTTATTGAATATGATATTGAAAGTGAAAAACAGAATGGTTGAAGGCGTATGGGTTGTTTACCTTCCTGACTGCATGGTGACCTGGAATCTGTGGCTTAGTGTCGCTGCCTAGCATCAGGAGAGATGATCCTACTGCATGTGGCTTGCGAAATTCAGAGTATGGTTTCTACTGAATGCACAACAACATAAAGTTGAAAAATTGTATGTCGAGCCATTGTAAATTGGGGACTGTCTGTATACTAATCTGTGCATGTGTATATCTATAAATAGTTCTTTATTTAGCTCTTTGTATCTAGATTAAGCTAAACATGGGTTTATATATGTCTCCAACTCCAATCTATTGCCACATGGGTCATTGAAGCCTCTTTCCCATGCTTACCTGTAACCTCCTTACCTGTCACTTCAACAGTGACAAATTGGCTCAGTGGCTGATCTTTGAATGATCTTTCAATAATAAAAACATTTTTTTTTGGAAAAAAATTGAAGGAAAGAAGAAAGTCATGGCTTCTTAATTTTGATACTGTAAAAAGCTAAGGGCAAATACTATTATGGGTTCATTAGAAAGATAAAGCATATGCTCAAAAGAAGGGGAATGTTAGCAATATTCCAGATTAACCTACAGGATATTAATTTGCACTAGAATATTAGTGGATATCAATCGCATGATAATTCTAGTAAACCTGATTGAAAATAAAGCTTAAAATAAATCTGAAAGTGGTGCATTTAGAGGCCAATCAGTTACAACACAAATATCTGTACTGGTTTGTTCATATAGGATTTGTCTTTTCTGATGTGTGTTGGTCAATATCAGTTTTCAAGACTTGGAACCAGGTTGGCATTTATCCACTTGGCCTTTTGTGGGTTAGGACACCAGAAGAACATGAATTTGGACCCAGACTAGCTGAGTTCTAGGCCAGCCCCTCACGTTACTTCCTGGGTGTTTTGAGCGAGACACCTCGGTCTCTGATCCTGTTTCCTTATCTATGAACTTGGATTATGTTCTTTACCCTCTTGTCACTTCATTCACAGCAACATTCACCAAAGCCCTGTAACTCTGTCGTATTAACTAGCGCTGTAATACTCGTGATCGTAACAAATAAGCCTCTAAATTTTAGCGGTGTAAAACAGTACAAGTTTATATCTTGTTCGAGGTGAACAGTCCATTATGGGTATTCCCGTTTTAGCAAGAAAAGGTAGACCTCAGTTCCACAAGTCATTCATCCATCTTCGACTCCTGGCTTCCAAGGGCATTCCCAAGGGAGGCCATTTCCTGGCCAGTCAGCTAAACGTGGGAAAGAGCCCAGAAGAGCCCGCTGGGGAGCCGTTTACGGCTCAGTCTGGAATGGCATATGTTATTTCCTCTTACATCCTTAGATTAGAATTTAGTCGCAAGAGAGGCTGAATAATGCAGTTTCACGCAGATCTCCTTCTCCGTCCCACAGGCAACTTGAGCAATGTTGGTTTTGGGAAAATGCTCTTTGAGCTTCTTCTGTGGTGGCTTTAAGGAGTCTGACCTCTTAGACCTGTCGTGTCCAGGAAGGGCACGTCTGAGAGATACAGTTTTAGAGGCAATGTTGGTCTTTATCATTTTGGATGTTTCCAGCAACTGGTTTAAACAATAAGGGCATTTCTTATCTGTTAGGATGTCCTTGGAACCACAGTAGAGGGGACGGCCATCTCGCCAGCGCAACCCAACGAAAAGCCTCTAGTAGCTGCCAGAACGAATCAGAGGTCAACCAATCGCCGAGCGACAGCATGACCTGACGCGAAAAAGGCCCACCCGGACCTAAACCCAGAACCGCTGCAGCTTAAAAACCCCGCCCCACCACACCTGGGGGCGACATCCCTGACTCCTCCCTCTCTCTCTCCCTGAGTCAGGGAACCTTGCCCGAGACCTTAGTTCCCAAATAAAGCCTTTGACTGCTAAAATTTTTTAGCCTCTGACTCCTATCTTTACCCTGCCTTACGCCTGACCCTAACATTTGGTGCCAAAACCCGGGAGGAGGTAGTAGCTCGCCTCCCTTGGCTGAGCTCCCTCCTCGCCAAGCCAGAGGCCAACACCCTACTCTCAAGCGCCTACAGGAGCCGGTAAGTAGGACAGACCCCTCCTTCCCTCCTCCAACTATGGCTGACACCCACGAGAGACGTCTGGCAAGTCAGTCTCCTTTCCTCCAAACGCCGCAAGGCACCTTATTGCAGCGCGAGGGACGCCTCGCCCTGCCACGCCAATGGGGAGTAACGAGTCTAAACCGCCGCCATCTCTTACCCCCCTCCAACGTCTGTTAAAAACTTCTGACTCCTGGGCTTACAAGGCAAACTTCGTCGTAACCGGCTCATCCGCCTTCGCACTGTAGTCTGGCCTCAGTACAAATTAGATAATGATTCTCAATGGCCACCCGAGGGGTCTTTACAATACCAAGTCTTAACCGATCTGGACACTTTCTGCCCTCGGCGGGGAAAATGGGGAGAAATACCCTACGTCATGGCCTTTTGGGACCTCAGGTCTCGCCCCGCCCTATGTTCCTCCTGCCCCTCTGCACGCATGCTCCTTGCCCGCCCACAACCCTACCCCCCCCATCACCCCACCTCACCAACTTCCCGGATCTCCGACCCGTTAGAGGATCTAGCCACGCCGCCCGCAGGCCCTCACCCCACTCGGTACTCCCAACCCCCAGCCGTCCCGCCCTCGCCTCCCATGAACTCGTGCTCAGGCCCCTCCCAGCGAACAGACCCCAGCGGCCATCTTACCTCTCCGCGAGGTGGCAGGGCCTGAAGGCCTGGTTCGCGTTCACGTCCCCTTCTCCCTCCAAGACTTATCCGCCATTGAAAAGCGGCTAGGGTCATTCTCGGCTGACCCCACCCAATACATTAAGGAATTCCAATACCTTGCCCAAGCCTACAGTCTCACATGGCATGACATCCAGGTAATCCTCACCTCTACCCTCACCCCTGAGGAGAGGCAGCGCATCCAGGCCGCTGCCAGGGAACATGCAGACCAAACCCACATGACCGACCCCACTATGCCTGTAGGGGTCGATGCTGTCGTGGCGGCCGACCCCAACTGGAGCTACCAACGTGCAGGCAAACCAAATGTTAGGGTCAGGCGTAAGGCAGGGTAAAGATAGGAGTCAGAGGCTAAAAAATTTTAGCAGTCAAAGGCTTTATTTGGGAACTAAGGTGTCGCTCGGTGATTGGTTGACCTCTGATTCGTTCTGGCAGCTACTAGGGGCTTTTCGTTGGGTTGTGCTGACAAGATGGCCGTCCCCTCTACTGTGGTTCCAAGGACGTCCTAGCACTAACATAACAGTATCCAGAAGCATGACAGTTATAGAACTTGTTAATTTCGGGGTTCAAGGGTGTCGTTAAGAACCTAAGTCCTCTTCCTCATTCTGTTTTGCTCATCCCCAGAGCATGAGCATTGTGCTTGTGTTTGGTCACAGGCCACACAACCAGGCCAAACAAGATCCTGGGGAAGAAGGAAGCTGCCTCTTTCTGTGCATCTCTTCTAAGAGGGAAGAAACCTTTTCCAGAAGACCCCCAACAGATTTCCTCATAAGTCGCATTTCTCAGGCCCGTGTCTGAATCAATCACTGGCGAGACGATCAGTAATGCAGTAATTGGCTTAGACCAATCTGGACTCACTATGGGGCTGGGAATGGGGCCAGCCTCTTCTCAGAGAACATTGTCGTGTGGGAGTTTATGTGGGGTTTACTTTGTCAGTTTGTTTTGTTTTGTTTTGTTTTGTTTCGTCTTAAACAAAAGTTTCCTTAGGAAGAAGCATAATGTGATGGCAGGGATGTTTGGATGTTGGGTAGCTGACATTAACCTTGGGTGTTGAGTTTTTCTGCTGGAGCAAATTAGTTTCTGGAGACCATACTTTCTGGATGGAAAACAAACTCATAATCTGACAAAGGAATTTTTTTCTGGTTTTAATCCATTTATGTTAAAAGCTTTCTAATACCGCACAGGGGAAGTCCAAAGGTATTTGATATACATATTTAAAATTTTTTTTTAATGTTTATTTATTTTTGAAAGACAGAGACGGAGCACAAACAAGGGAGGGGCAGAGAGAGAGGGAGACACAGAATCTGAAGCAGGCTCCAGTCTCCAAGCTGTCAGCGCAGAGTCCAATGCAAAGCTCAAACTTACGAACTGTAAGATCGTGACCTGAGCTGAAGTTGGATGCTTAACCCACTGAGCCACCCAGGTGCCCCTTGCTACACACACACACACACACACACACACACATATATGTATACACATTATATATAAATATATATATATATATATATATAAATTGTTTTGATGTTTATTTATTTTTGAGGGAGAGCAGGGGAGGGGCAGAGAGAGAGTGAGACCCAGAATCTGAAGTAGCTCCAGGCTCCGAGCTGTCAGCACAGCCCCAAAACCCACAAACCATGAGATCATGACCTGAGCCAAAGTCGGACGCTTAATGGACTGAGCCACCCGGGCACCCGTGAGATATTGGATATTTTAAAAATTACCTTTATTTCAATAGGGTACAAATATGTGAGTATTGTTTTTTGGGGGGAATCCACTATCTCTGGTCACTGTTTCTGTATGAGTAGGAGATGACTGGTAATGACTGAGGAGTGTAATCAAACATCTTGACTTAATAAAAGTTATGGGAGGGGCATCTGGGTGGCTCAGTTGGTTAAGCATCCAATTCTTGATTTCGGCTCAGGTCATGATCTCAGGGTTCATGGGATCGAGCCCCACATTGAGCTCTGGGCTGACACCGTGGAGCCTGCTTGGGATTCTCTCTCTCGCCTTCTCTCTCTGCCCCTCCCAACACCCGTCTCTTTCTCTCTCAAAATAAACATTAAAAACAGTTATAGGAAGTTTAGATAGGCTTTGCATTACTTGATAACCTAAAATTCATCATATATAAGATTGTGCATCAAATGTGGCTTAGAGGTTCAGTGCCACTGTCCTCTCATTGCACCCTGCATGCTTACCACCGAAAATAAACACCATTTTCATTCCCATTGTAAAATAGCACACTATGTACTCAAAAGAGGAACAAAGCAGTGTAGACATCCGCTAGTATACCATTTATAGATAAATCATCAGTACTGAATTATTGCCAGAACTGGTATTTTCCTATGGTGTAATTTAAGAGTAAGTTTTGGAGAAGATTTGAAGCAATCGCTTTTGTCTTAATCTTTAGTCAGGTTCTCCTCTTGCTTCACCACTGTATCACTTTGGTGAAATCATTTCAGTGTCCATAGGCCTTAGATTTACATGGGTAAACTGATACAAAGTAATAAAATTGAAGTAGGTGATGCCGCCTTGTCCTTCTGCCGGGATTCCGTCATCTTCCGGAAGTTGCTTCCATGGGGTTCCTTTGTGAGGTCTGCCACATTTTAACACGTCATTCCCTGATCAAGCGTCAGCCTTGCTTTCCTGTTTACTCTTTGCACGATATCAAACAGGGTGAGGACTGGTCCAGCACACAGGAGAACGCGAGCTTTGGTGTTGGTCTGGAGAAAGATAGAGAGGCTGGAAAAATACTCAGAATATTGTGGTCACAGGGGAATAGCTGGACGGAAAACGAAAGACTGCCTGCCAAAATGCAGTTAAGTGCTGACGTTTATCGGACAATGCACTAAGACGACATGCTGCTTTGTACACATTCCGCTTTCAACTATTAAAGATTTTCTAATTTGGGAAGAAGTAAATCACACTTTTTTCTTAAAATCATCTTAAATTTTTTTGTTTAATGTGTATTTATTTTTAAGAGAGACACAGAGCATGAGTGGGGAAGGGGCAGAAAGAGAGGGAAACAATCCGAAGCGGGCTCTGGGCTCCGGGCTGTCAGAACAGAGCCCGACGCGGGGCTCGAACCCACGAACCGTGAGATCATGACCTGAGCTGAAGTCAGATGCTTAACCGACTGAGCCACCCAGGCACCCCTTGAAATCATCTTTTAATTTTTTTCTGAAATCCGAGTGTAATACAGGTCTATCAGTTGGCCCTACAATAAACCGAAGGATTTCCTCCATTTTTTTTTTGCCTTCTCTCCTTCCTTCCTGTAGGTCTTCCCTTCTTCCCTTCCTCCCAGTAGTATTTTTTTTTTCCAAAATGTCCCTAGCAAGGCCTTCTTGAAATTACTCTGAAAAACATCTCTCTCTTGTGGATGAACTCAGTAGTATAATTCTCTCAAATTGTTTATTTTGAAGTTGCACGTTTTCCAAAACGCACGTCCTCATCATCAAATCCAGTGGTTGGTTACCGATCCGGGATTTTAGTGGTGTTCCTGCAACCGCGGAGAATCTGCGCCTAAAGGATGAGTCGCTCATTAAGTTCAGGCCTGACCACGAAATTGCACATCCTGTTTCCTGACAAGACAGTTCTCCCATCGGATGCTGGAAAAGAAAAAATAGAATTTTATGAAGCCAATCGTTGAGTAGGAGTGAGCGTCAGATTCACCGTAGAAGAGATACTCGAACGGGAAAGCATTAGGGATGTCGCCCCGTGTTGGAATTCCACATTCATTGCTGCGTGATCAGACACCAACACTGATACCATTACAAACAGCAAAAGAAGAGAACAACACTCCTCAGCTCTGGTAACGGTAGCCCTTGCGCCCTTAGGGTCAGGGAGAAAGAGAGATGTAAGTACGGAGAAGAGGACTTTGTGGGGAGGCAGAAGGGTCACATAAAGAATGGTCTCACCCAGCTTGGAGGAGGATTATACGGCTGGCATTGTTAAAATGACAATGCATGGGGGTAGTAAAAGAAGAGACCAGATTTTACTCAGTTTTATCATTTCTTTAAGGTTTCTACGGCCAATGACATTACTGCCTACACATTAGGTGGAATGCTCCCACCACCCTGCCTTCTCCCCACACCAGATACACCACGGCTCCCAATAGTTGCAACTGTGATTTCTGAGTAACTTCACATTCTGCATATCCAATGCTGCATATGGCTGAAAAGATTTGGGTGGGTTTGCAGCCAATATGGAATCACAATATGAAAGACTGAGTTGCTTCGCTCCTGTGATTATAACCCCTGCCCTGTATAAGGACTCCCTCTCACCCCACCCAAAATGGTGTCACCATTGAGAGGAGAAAAAAGGGAGGGCCTGACCCCTGATGTAGCATCTGCCTATTACTTAATTCCCAATAGAGTTTTCTTGCTGAGGAAAACAGATTTCTTCAGAAAAAATATAAGTGAAATGGCATTAGACAACAGACAAACTCAGACTATTTATAAGGGTGCTTGACATTCAAAAATTTGGTCTTCAGTCTGTCAAACGAGGTGAGGAATTTCACCGTGACCTTTGGGAAATTTTCAGCCTTTTAGCCAGGAACATCAGTGTAAACAAAATGAGTTAATATTCAAATGGAAAAAATAAGAAAGCTTCCTATGACCATTCACATTTGTACGTAAACAACACATCTCCAGAAAACGTGTAGACTAACCATCTGGAGATTTAGTTATCTTGTTGACATAGGCGAAATCAATAGGCATTTACAGAAATTGTGATGAACCCTTTCTGTGGGCCTTCGTCTTTGGTACAGTGCCCCCCCCCCCTTTGCTGAGCAGCTGTGAAACTTAGGGAAATCTTTATTCTGTTGTATTGAACTAATCTCTATCTTCCTCCTACATAGCCTGCAGTCTTCATGAGGACAATGCCTATTACCCTCAGGTCTTGTACCTTCAGTTTCTAGCAGGATAACTAACGTATAATAAACATACAATAGCATAATAGACACTTAATTCATCCCCGAATGGCTCTCCTAGTGTGATAGAAGTATACAAAAACAAAAACAAAAAACAAAAACAAAACAACAACAAAAAAAAACTAAGGAAGAAAGGAGAAATATAACTGTCACTAAGGATAAGACATAACAAATTACTTTTTGAGCCTTAGGTTTAGTCCTTGTGGTTGGTGACACGGATCTATGCTCCCATTTGCCTTATATCCATTGCCCTTTGTGGTGGTTGTTCCGAAGCATCTCTTTGGCCCTTCTGGCTGCCCTGTTGCCAGCCTCAGCTCTCCTGGGATTATCAGATTGTCTGCACCTTGGAGTAGATCTTGCTCATTCTCAGTGCTGTGTGTTTCTGATCACTGATTGTCTTTTTGATGATTTTCAGGACCTAAACAAAAAGTTTATTAGAGCTGGAGTGTATATTCAAGGGCAGGAATGGCAAAAGATGAGCTGATAGAATGAACAGGTGCATGAATATAAGGAAGCCTGGAAACCAGTTTCCTTCAACACGCTAACTGAACAAAGACTTCTTGAATCACCAAAATGTGCAAAGCCCTCCTAGGCAAGCTGTACAGGGCTGCTACTTTCATGGAGCTTATACTGTAGGGGGAGTTAAAGAGTTGGAGCACTTTCCTCAGAGCGATGGGGAGTTACTAAAGTCCTATAAGAACAGATTGGGTTTTAGAATATAGCCATGCTGCAGTGTAGAGAATGAGCTGGAAGGTGTAAGAGTGAAGACTGAGTGATCCTTCAGGAAGCTGAAACAGTTGAGCCATGACAAGAGCAGCCTGGACCAGGGTACTATGGACGGGGATGTTAGAAAATGAAAATATTCGTGAGTTACCCGCAAGTGAAAATAGAAATGATGCGGTGATACAGTCAATGTGGATATGTAGGCTAAAAACAGATAGTGTACCTCCTGAATTCATTTACAAAGATAAGCATGAGAGCAATGACAATAATATTTCTGGGTGATGGCGATACAGCATAACAGATTATCTGGACCCTGGACACAGATACATCCATTCAAATCCCTCAGATCCCTACTCTGTCATCTGTGAATGGCATTAGCTTGGCCAACTTATTTAACCACTGTACACTTTAGCCTTCTCATCTGTATAGGGATAAGATAGGATAAGAAAAGCTCACACCTTGCAGGCTATTGTGGGGATTAAGTGGAATACATTAATAGAAGCAGGATGCATATTGTATGGAGTGTTACACAAGATTTATTAGATGTGCTTCCTGCTTTCAAAATAGCTAAAGTGAAAGGAGGTACATAATTACTTGAAAGTAAAACAGAGATAATTAACTTAAATTAATTTGCATATATTTAAAAGCTGTACCTAAATATATACAGATATGCTTAGATATTATTCACATGATTATAGACACTAAAAAGGATACAGTTTGGGGAGAGAAATTTACAACACTAGGCAGAGAAACTTAGCTTTGTTGAATGTTTATCATAAGCTAAATATTATGCTTGTTATTTTATACTCATTATTTCATTTAATTACTAAGGAATCCTGTGACATAGATATCTCTTACTCAGTATTACTGATATTAGAACTGAGATTCAGAGGATTAGGAATTAAAAAAGCAGTCCTACCTACTTGAAAGCCTCTCTTGATTCTGCTATTTGGACTGCTCTGTCTTTCTGTGTTCTTAGCGTATCTTGGATATTTCCTTGTTATGAAACATTATCTATTGACTTTTCTTACTTTGCCTATTCGTGTATCCAGGGAAAATATTCCACTGCCTATGTCAGCTTTGCCCCCGGAGAAAAAAGGCCTTTGCTTAATGATTTCCCTTCTTTTGGTGGGAAGGGAGGTCTTTCTATAACCAGCAAAATTCAAAGGCCTTCTCTTCAGGAAATGAATGTAGAAGGAAGACATTAGAACATGAGACTCAAAAGGAAAAACATGGGGGGCCTGGGTGGCTCAGTTGGTTGAGTGTCTGACTCTTGATTTTGGCTCAGGTCATGATCCCAGGGGGTTGGGATCGAGGCCTGTGTCAGGCTCCACACTGAGCCTGGAGCTTGCTTGAGATTCTATCTCTCCTCTCTCTTTGTCTCTCCCTCTGCCCCTCTACTCCCACCTCTCTGTCTCTCTCTCTAAAGTAACTTAAAAAATTAAATTACGTTAAAAAAAAAAAAAAAAAGGAAAAACATGGCCTACAAAATATTGTTTTCAGGTCTTTTGAGATTTCATTCAATTTACATTTCATTCATTTAAACTCTGGCCTGTTTGGTCAGAGGGATCAAACTTAGCAACCAGCTCTACTCTCAATTTCTCAGTCATTTCTTGTTTTGTGGAGTATAGTGCTTCCCTGATGACAAGACAGCCTCCAGCATATATTTCTTTTAAAAAATAAACCACACACACACATACACATGCAAATTCCATATTTTTTCACTTTTATCAAAGCAAAATCAAATGGTGCATAGACCTTATGATGAAAAGCAAAAATCCCTGCCCTACCTCTTCCTGTTCCCAGGCTCACTCCTGAGGGACGACCCCCGTCATTTCTTCTTGAATGTTTCTCCATATCTCTAAATGATATTTATAGAGCTCTATTTCAGGATTACCCACATTAGACCAAAGTCTCTTTTTATTGCTTCTTTAATGGTCCCACAAAATTAAGTCAATTTGTTTCATAAAACAACTTTTAATTATAGTTATCTCTTTTTTTTTTTTTTTTTTTTTCAACGTTTATTTATTTTTGGGACAGCGAGAGACAGAGCATGAATGGGGGAGGGGCAGAGAGAGAGGGAGACACAGAATCGGAAACAGGCTCCAGGCTCTGAGCCATCAGCCCAGAGCCCGACGCGGGGCTCGAACTCACGGACCGCGAGATCGTGACCTGGCTGAAGTCGGACGCTTAACCGACTGCGCCACCCAGGCGCCCCATCTCTTTAAAATAAAATAAATATATGTTATTAAAAATATTAAAATGTATGTAATCAATGGCAATAAAAATAGCTACCATTTACATTAATTATAATATAATTTTAGTGCTAAATGGATTTACTCAATTCATTTAACCATCCCCAATTGGTACATACTTGGCCTGACTACAAATTTCTGCCTTTGTAAATGATGCTGAATAAGCAAAAACTATTGCTAAATTTGAGTGCACACATACACTGTTTCCTCGAAAAAGTTTCTGGTAATATAATTCCTGGCACGGTTTTTATTTTAATTTGTTTTGTTTGTTCTTTTTCATTTTAGTTTCTGAAACATTTTGTTAAACTTCTGTCCAGAAAGTCTGCACCAACCTATTTTTCTTCCATAACATAAATCAGCAAATTTTTCTGTAATGGGCCAGAAAGTAAATATTTTAGGCTTATGGGCCAAAAGGCAAAATTGAGAATATTAGTCAGGTTTTTGTATAACAAGAGAGGAATATACATTTCCATACATTTTTAATTAACAGAATTCAAAATTAATGATAATAATAATATATAATTTATATAACATGAAGCAACTAATGAAAAGAATGAATTTTTTTGGGGGTAATAACATTTTGCTCAATTGGATATGGTAGGAAAAATAAAGAATGACCCTACAAATATGTCCACACCCTAACCCTGTATCATTTAACTATGCTGTATAGCAAAAGGGAAGTTGCAGATATAATTGAGCTTCTGGGTGTTAATATAGGGATAATGGCTTAGTTTATCCAGGTGGGCCTATTCTAATTAAATGAGCTCTTTTGTTTTTTAAGTTTATTTACTTATTTTTGAGAAAGGAGAGAGAGAGAGAGGCAGAAAGCAGAGACAGAGAGAATCCCAAGAAGGTTCCATATGGTCAGTGTGGAGCCCAGCACAGGGCTCAAACTCACGAACCATGAGCTCCTGAGATCATGACCTGAGCTAAGTCAAGAGTCCAATGCTAAGAGTCCAATGCTCAACTGACTGAGCCACCCAGACACCCCTTAAATGAGCTCTTAAAAGCAGAGAGAATGCTTTAGGCTAAAGTCAGAGAGATGCAGGGAAGGAGAAGTAGAGATTGGAAGTGTGAGAGGGAGCTGACCTGTGGTTGGTGGCTCCTGTGGAGGGGCCACATGGAAAGCATGAGAAAGAATGTGGAGAGTATTGTGGAGCTCCAGACTGGCCCCTGGCTGATAGTCATAAAGGAAATGAGGGCTCCAGTTCCACACCCATACAAATTGACCAACAATCTAAATGAGCTTAGAAGTAGAATCACTCCCAGAGTTTCCAGAAAGGAACATAGCTTTGCTGACATCTTGATTTTGGCCTGTGAGATTTGCAGCTGCAAATCTGACTTATAAAGCTGTAGCTTATAAAGCTGTGAGATAATAAGTATTATTTTAAGTCACTAAGTTGTGGTCATTTGGGGTTTCAGATTTAGTGTTCTCAATCATCAAAACTGATTGCACATGTCCACCTGTTAATGTCGATCTGTAATGAGATTTTGTGTATATTTCCTCTATGAAATGCGTTTTCCCAAAGAGAGGAACTGATACTGATGACCATCCACAACCACGTTATTTTAATGCATATAGTTAATCTCTTGGAAGGAATTGATTGATTCTATTAGATTCTCATCTTGATATTTGCTTTACATCATTACATTGCAGAGGAATCATGTCCAACTGAAGGTTCTATAGAAGCTCCTCATTTGCACCATTCAATGGATTATAAAATATGTGCATTTCTTTTGCACATTCATGAAGGTAAGAAAAATGCTGTTGTAAGCTTACTTTTAGCTCAGAACTGTGGTTTAGCCCACCACCAATTTGTATAAAAAGATCTAGCTTATTGTTTTAACTTATGACAGCACAGGTCTTCTAAAGCACTTTGATATTACTTGTGATTCAAACAACATCAGTGTTGTGGAAATAACTCCGTGCATATTTTTGCCACCATCAGTTATAACACATCTTAGCAGATTCCACTTCAGGTTGTTGTAAATGAGTGTTTACTCACTGTGTTTGAAAATATTCTCATCTGTATTTGCTCTACACGGATTATTTACATGGGTAATTTTTCAGTCAATTCAAACTCATCATTGACTTCACTAATAAGCAATAACCAACTAGTATTGTCAGTATCTTTGGACTAATCAAGAGTCAAGGAAAACCACTTGAGATAATTTACCTTGTTTTTAATTGACTATTTGCTTCCCATGTTTTCAATTTTTTGAGCAGCTGTTCTTGGCAAATAGTTGACAATGTTAACTACTTTCTCTGGCTACATTTCTTCAAATGATAAGTCAACATTGGTAAGTGTGTTCTCTTGATTGGCTAATAAATGAGCTGCTCAAATATTTAATTGCAGCCTCATTTTTTTTTTAATTTTTGTGAAGAAATTCTGTTGTAATGAGATATTTTAAACTTTTCTTTTTTCTGATTATTGCTTTCCCATCATGGGAGATATGATAAGTGCATAATCTAGAAATATCAACATTTATTAGTATTGTTATAGTGTTACTGCTTAATACAAAAATATTTTGCCATCTAATTTGATACCGAAATAATCCCTTTACTGTACCTTAAGACTGAGTTAATTATTCAGGGGCGCCTGGTGGCTCAGTCAGTTAAGTGTCTGACTCTTGATTTCGGCTTAGGTCATGATCTCAAGGTTATGAGATCAAGTCCTGCATCCAGTTCTGTGCTGAGTGTGGATCCTGCTTCAGATTCTTTTTCTCTCTCTCTCTTTCTCTCTCTTGCTCTCTGCCCCTCCCCCCCTAAAAAAAAAAAAAGACTGAATTATTCAAAGTCTAGTTTTTTCTTCTCTTATTTTTATATCGTATATAATCATAATAAAACAAATGTTATAGTACAGTAATGTGCATAACACCAGAAATGTTGTAGAATAATAATTGTGATTTATAGTGAACCAAGCAGCTGTGCAAAGCAGTGAGCAGGCAGCATATGGTCTGTATCACAGCTACTCAACTCTCCTGTTGGCACACGACAGTAGCCACAGGCAATGTGAAATGACTGTGTGCCCATATTCTAATAACTGTAATTAGGGTCACTAACATTTAAGTTTCATAGAATTTTCACACACCATAAATGACTGCTTTTCTTTTGATTTTACTTCCACAGTCAAAAAAGGAAAAACTCATTCTTAGCTCATAATCTGTATAACAACAGATAGAAGTCTGGATTGGACCTTTGGGCTGGAGTTTGCAGACTCCTGTACTAGAAGAATATCTTTTAATAAAAAGATCAAAATTTTCAAGTAAACTGAAACCACTAAATATTCATCATCTCTTTCTTTTCGTGGTTTACGCCAGTAGGAAATAGCAGGGAAGAATGGGGACTTTAGAGGAGAAAGGAAAAGCCATGTTCACTTTTTTCTCAGGGCAAGTCTCCTTACAAATGAACAGCCTAGAATTTAAATCATTGGAATGGGACACATGGCAATTGCTGTCAATTCTACTTCCGTCACTTACTCACCTGCTTCTACGTCCCTCCCTGTTCCCCTCTACACCTGCCCTCATGTAGTGATGTAACACTGTGCTTGTGAATGATGTTAATCATAATAAGTAACATTTACCGGGACCCCTACTAAGAGCCAGGACCTTTGAATATGCTGTTTTACTTAACCCTCACAGAAGTCCTGGGTGGGCAGTTTTCATTGTTACACATTTCTAGAGTAAACTGAAGCTCCAAGAAGATACATTACTTACTTAAGGTCTCATAGCCACTAGATGGCAGAGCCTGGATTCAAATCCAGATCTACCTTGCTTCAAAGCCCATATAATGATTCTAAAGAGAAAGGGGATAAGGGAAATGAAAAAGTCACAACTATCTAAAAAGAATTAGCCTGCTGTTGTGTGACCTATCATTTCCTTCAAATCAATTATTAATGAGTTAAGCATGTAAGACAACTGTCAGTTATAATGTGTATGTATTTCTACTGTCAATGGAACTGTTATATGGTAGCCTCTTATGAAGTTAGATCTCAGATAAAGTATATAATATACAGAACATAATGATGCAACTCCTTTGTTAAAATATAAATGCTATTTTACAATATGTAACCCAGTGGGCTGCAATAAATTGAGAGTACAATAATTATGTGTGTTTCAAAATCAGAATAATTTTTTGAGTGGGCATATTAGGTTACAAGACTATCAAGAGAAAACTCAGGATCCTGAATGCCTTGTCATCTCATAAGAAATTTCACAGGGAATAATTCAGCATTTGGTTGATCTGATAAAACATGAAACAATATTTTTTATATTTTTCGAAGGTCTCCATCGATAGCATTTCCATGTCCCCCAGTTGGAAGGTTGGGTCTCTCCAGTCAATATTGATTGATTTGCCTCATTTAGCATAGTTTAGCTGCTCAACAAATATGTCGATTTGATTTAAGAAAATCTATTTTATGAAAACCCCAAGTTCCATAATGGGTAAGTGATTTATAGTTTACAATGCTTCCTTTCTTCATAAAAGCAATTGGCTTTTTGGCCTCTGTTTAATGACTATCATTCAATTGCATTAAAGATGACCATGCAATGGATCAAACAGAATCGATGCATGTAATGAATACTCATAAGTCTGGATGATTGTATAAATGTGAATATGAGTTGTTGAAGATGACTTATTATTTCAAAGCTGTAATCAAAAATCCAGTGAAGTCCAACATATCCTGTAAGAGCATTATTAAGTGTTTGAGATACTAAACACTCTATGGTATTAGTGTAGTGGAAATGTATGTATTTCACAAAGTCAAAAGTACCTGTCTTTACTCCAAATACATAGGCTTTACCCAAATATCTGGCTTTAAAAAAACATGGGCAGCTATCACTCTGATGCAAGTTTGCCCATGTTGAAGACAGAGCTGTACTGATGCTGTAATGGGATGAGATCAATAGTAGCAAGGCCAGATAAGGTGGAAATTTCCAGAAGACTAATATTAACTAAATGATAATGAAAGCAGAACAATTCACAATGTACTTATTCTGGGACAGACATGGTTTTAAGGATGCTCTAAATATTATTTGTTTAATGCTGTCCATAATATTAGACTCTGAAACTCTGGGAAGTTATTTTTACTAACTAAGTGGTGGATCAGTTGGTCTCTAAAAAACAAGGAAGAATCACTACTATCTATACCCAGGTAGAACTTATTGTTTTAACAGATTCTAATGATTTGTAATAAAATGTCAACACATTTTAATATATTTAATCATTGTAAAGACAACTAATAATCGTATTTATGTAAGATATGATTGGAATTCAGTGAGAATGAACATACAGATTATTGGTTTAATTTTGGCACTCATTGTCATAACCCCCTTGTTGAATTGTGCTTTTGTGTGAAATTTTGTAATTTTTTTGTTCTCAAATTTGAATTTCCTTCATCTGCAAATAGAGTAGATATCTCTAAGTTAGCAGGTTGAGAAAAATCTTTTCATCGTGACAGCATTCAATGCATTTATCAATTGCATTAGTAATTCTTATTCCCAATGTATAAATCACAATTTTTTGTCTCATATGTATTCCATCTTATGCCTCCCATGTTGATTATAGCTTATTACTTGTTCACATCCTGCACTACCACAAGATTACTTCACTTCTCTTTTCATTTTTATCTGTTCTCTCTTTTTTTAATATTGTCCATCTGCCTTCTTTGATACAGAAGTTGTTTAGGTTGAAGAGTCAATTTTATATATCCTTTAATGTTTCATCACTATTTTTCTATAGTTTCTCCGAGTTATTTCACAAATTTTAGTCTATTTAATACCTTGTAGTATATTAAACTTTGACTTAGTTAATAAATATCCAGAACCTTTACTGTTATTATAAAAAATAATTATGTTTTTTTTAATTATTGTCTGTTTAAAGTTAAAATAGGTAAAAAGTTAGAAATTGCAAACTTACTTATGAATGATATTAAGTAAGTATGCATTCAGAAATATACATAAATCTTATAGTTAATACCCATTGCTATCTTTTGTATCGATATTTATAAATTAACAAGAGTCATCTTTGCATGATCATCGAATATTTGATTGGAGGGAAAGTCATTCCCAGGGAAGCTTATGAAAATATTGTTCCTTCATAGAAAATGGCTGCTGTCTTCAAAGGCTACTTAACTTACATTGTCTTTAATCATCATAGCAATCCTGCCAACAAGTATTTTTAGTGTCATTTTGCAGCAGGCTCAGAGAGGTCATCCTGTAAGAATTAACTATGTGAGGATTTGACCTGAGATTTGCCTGATGTGAAAGCCTATGATTTTTCTGCACTAGGATGGAAAAAAAGAAAAAAATCTCAGAAAGGGAAAAAATAACTTTTTCATGAGAAAATCAGGTTGTCAGGGGCTGCAGAATCCCTATCTCTCATCATCTGTCTGCGCATGGGGCTGGCCACTCAATAATGCAGGCAATAAATCATAACACCGAATGGGCATTGGTACCTAACTGGAATCTGTAAATGTTTGAACTGTTAAAAGAACTCCTGTGTAATATTCTTCAACTGTCCCGCTTCAGCGTTGCCTTTGATTGCCTTATTCTTGACAGAAGTGGTCATAATAGTGTGTTCAGCCATCCTTTAAAAGAGCATTCTCCCATGGGGCGCCTGGGTGGCGCAGTAGGTTAAGTGTCCGACTTCAGCCAGGTCACTATCTCGCGGTCCGTGAGTTCGAGCCCCGCGTCAGGCTCTGGGCTGATGGCTCGGAGCCTGGAGCCTGTTTCCCATTCTGTGTCTCCCTCTCTCTCTGCCCCTCCCCCGTTCATGCTCTGTCTCTCTCTGTCCCAAAATAAATAAAAAACGTTGAAAAAAAAATTAAAAAAAAAAATAAAAATAAAAGAGCATTCTCCCATAGTATTTAAATACAGTCAATTTTCCACAGCTTTAATTCACACCAAATTTTCAGTTGCACACTCATTATATAAACAAGTGTCCAGCATAACCACTTTTTCTATTAAAATTTTCTTGAAAATTGTGCAGTAAGCAATTTCTGATAGTGCCTGTATTAGGAAAGTTGGCCATCTCCTTTTGGGTTGACTGTATCCAACAGCAAGATAAATCTGGGCAAAATTATCATTTAGGACAACTGAGATGAGAGAAAATGTGGATAAACAGAATCTTTATATTTTAGCACATTTTAGTTACTTGATTTAATCTTTTAGAATTTTGGGAGCTTTTACTATCCTTCACCTAAAACAAAAGCATTATTATTTTTTGCATTATTCAACATCTGGTGATGTCCATAATAAAAACGAAACTATACGAGACATGCTTCAGAGTATAGAGCAGTGGTGCTCAAAGTATGGACCTCAATCAGTCAGCTAAGCATTACCTGGGAGATTGTTAGATGTGCAAATTCTCAGGCTGCAACCCAGATGGACTGAATCTGAATCTCTGCAGCGATTCTGGGGCGGGGCCCTGGAATCTGTGTTTAACCAAGCTCTGCAGGTGATTCTGATGCATGAGAGGTATTGTGGAACACCATTACATGAGATCCTTAGACTCGCAGCATCAGCATTACCTGAGGCCCACACTGCAGCCTACCGAAGCAGAAATTATATTTTCTTTAAAAAAATTGTTTTAATGTTTATTTATTTTTGAGAGAGAGGGAGAGAGTGGGGGTGGGCAGCAGAGAGAGGGAGACACAGAATCTGAAGCAGGTTGCAGGCTCTGAGCTGTCAGCACAGAGCCTGATGTGCAGCCAGAACTCACAAGCAGTGAGATCATGACCTGAGCCAAAGTCAGACGCCCAACTGACTGAGCCATCCAGGCACCCCAGAAATTATATTTTAACATCACTGTGTTACCAGTTCACACACTAAATAAAGACCTAAATAATATCTCACCAGACAGCTAACTCCAATATATCCCATACATGTCTCCTGTCCTAAAATTCCTGATGTTCTATCTACGGTGAACAAAATTGACTCTCTCTGAGTTTGATGATTTTAATTCTAATCTTGCCATTCCACATATATGGAAAATGACCTAGAGGGGAATTAAAGTAGTAATCCACTGATGGGCTAAGTCTAGTGACAACGGTTCTCTCTTCTGTAGATGGTGTGGAGCTCATACCAGCTCTTCCATATTGGTGTACAATATCTGTGCCATTGACCTTGCCAAGTGCTAGATTATCCACTTCTTTTAATCTTTTAGAGTAAAGCATTGAAGCCTTTGTCAACATGCAGCCAGGGAATTCATTACTTCTCCATCAGTTAACATGGAGACTAGAATTAATTTATAAGATAATAAGCTGTGATGAAAGCATCATTGGTTATGAGTCACAGGTCTACTACTCAGCCCTGGTATAACTACGCATAATTTGTGATTTTTGAGAGTCCACAGGCTGCTCTGAGGCTTGCTTTATTGGTCTGAGAAATATGAAAAAAAATGAATAATTTAAAGTTGTCTTGAATTCTAACTCAATGGTTCAGTAATCACTTCAGTTACTTAGATGACTAAAATGAGGTCATCAAATAGGTTTGCTTTGATAAGGAGTCAGGCAAGGAAAGGTTCAGTGTGAAGGGGAAGTCAGTGCAGATACACTGTGCAGGCAGGTGGCAAGAGACGGCACCAATCCTCTTTCCTGGCATGTGAATGGGCTTTAATGGGGCCACCAAGGCGAGATCCTTTCATGGACTCTTTTCTGTAAGCACTGGTGTTTGTGTGCCTGGTTTCCGCTTCCTTGTTTGAATTTTGGGACTATACATACTATCCACTCACCATGATTTCTGGCTCTGTTAGTGGGATTCATGCTCTCTTTTCCCCTTTCTGAGATGTGTTGGGCCCAGGCAGTGCTGGGGACACTGAAAGCAGCTATCCCCAGGTGCAACAGACTTCTCTGGCTTGCTTCATTTAATAAAAATCGTTCTGGCACTATCATAAAACCTTTCATCCTTGAGTCTTAAATTATTTCACAAACATTTATTCTTATAGAATTCCTGCAAGGCACACATTATAGAGTCACAGATTGATGCAGACTTGGAGATAAAGAACTTCAGAGATCATTCACTTCAAATCACTTCATTTTTCAGGTGAAAAAATTGAAATCCCAAAAGGTGAAGTGACTTACCCAAGCGGTTCTCTTTTTTTAAAAATGTGGATACAAGACAGTTAGGTGGATAAACCCCAAGCTATAGAATGCATTTTTAATTATTGTATACAGTAAACTTCAAATTTTTATTTACTAGCCTTGGGAGGAAATTCACTCGATCTTTTGAAAGGTAGCCCTAAGGGTTGGACAAGTGGATAGAGATGGGTTAATAAAATGATGTGTCAGTAATGAATGATGCTTATTTATTTTTATTTGTTTTTAATGTTTATATATTTATTTTGAGAAAGAGAGGGAACAAGTGGGGGGAGAGGGACAGAGGAAGAGAGAGAATCCCAAGCAGGCTCCATGCTCAGTACAGAGCCTGACATGGGGCTCGATTCCATGAACCAGTGGGATCATGACCTGAGCCGAAGTCGAGAGTTGGATGCTTACCTGACTGAACCACCCAGGTGCCCCATTAACGAGTGATGATTTAAAGTAGTATATTAGTGAGCAGAAGAAACAACGTTATCGTTACTCATTTAATTTGATGGTACAGAAAAACTGCTAGAAAATGACTCTCTCTTTATCAAATCTGACAACCTCTTCTCCTGTCTTTAATCCTAGAGAGAGCCAAACACTTCTTACTCCTTTGTCACCCCCTGTCCCCCCTCCACATATTAATCATCTGCCACTTTAAAGGATGAAGGGGTTAGGATGGAGAATAAAGAAATTGATCCAGAAACAGACCTACTGATCAACAAGATAACTGCAGAACCCTTTGCACCTTTTCAGAGAAGGGAAAATGACACAAAAGCTGTTGAGATAATATTCATCCCATGGGTGCAGGGCATTTTCAAGGATTCAAAGCTGTCATCTGAGAGTTCACAGACAGCAGGAATATATCTTAATACTCATGCCTACCCCAAAGTTAATGACACTAAATGCATGATAGTGGTGCAAATGAAGTGCTATGGAAGCACAGGGAAAACATATGGATTTGAGATGGATGGCTTTGGGAAGACTGGGGAAAGAATTCAAAGTGAAACTAGAAAAAAAATGGTAGGTAAAAATGAGATTGATAGGAAAGGGCATTCCAGATAAAAAGGAATCTATTTTACTAGAAGCATCATTTTTCTTCTTTCCTGAAAGACAAAAACAAGTGGAAGAGAGTCCCAGGGATGAATGACAGTATGATGGTAGAGCCAAAGGACTAATTTGTGGAAAATAATGCAAGCAAATGAAGATACAAATCATGACTAGTGACAATGAGAAAGTTCCACTTGAGTGAACTTATTTGGAGCATTGGGGGAAATTTTACTGCTGGATGGATGGATAAAATGAAGAAGGGAAATAGGGTTATGTTACAGAGAAAATGGACAAATACTGAGACTAAGTAGAAGACAGGAAGGTTGCAAAGGTCCCACTTAATGTTGTGTAATACAATCAACTAAGAACAGCATTGACAGAACATTAGAAGACATATGGATTTGCCCAAACCATAAAATGATTTTACCTGTCTAAATTCTTAGGACTACTTTTTTAAAGCTGTCTTTTCCAGGAGATATGATTGAATCTAGAAATGTGTATCTCAAAGGATAATACAATTGAAGAGATCTGATTGATGGTCTAAGAAAATGAGAATTAAGGTAATATGATAAATCTGAGTACATGATGTAATATTTTAAGATAAATGTATTCCCCACCTTGAAATCATAGCCAGTTAGAGCAAAGAGTGACTTTAGGGATTTTTACTGATATGCATAACAGCATAGATGAGTCTCAAAATAACTATATTGAGTGAAAGAAGCCAAACCGCCCCTCCCCCACCATGAAAGAGTACAGACTTTATGATTTAATTTTTGTAGAACTCTAGAAAGAGCAAACTCTAAGAACAGAAAATGGATATGCTTGGGATTTCTTGGGGATGAGGGCAGGGTAGGCTACATTATAAAGGCACATAATGAAACTTTTGGTTGTTACGGATGTATATGTTCAGTGTCTTGGTGTATAGTTTAACAGGAGTGTGTGTGTGTGTCAAAGCTTATCAAATTGTACACTTTATACATGTGCATTCTCTTGTATGCCACTTATGCCTCAATAAAGTAGTTAAAAAAAATAGATAGTATGAATGACAGGAGATCTATTTGCACCCAGAATATATAGTAATTTGGCAAAACTTTCCTTGGATAGCACCTAAGACCATATGCCTATCTGACAATATCTCTTCTTCCTGCGGAACGGGGGAAATTACTAGTGATTTTTTAAAAAGGAAATATGCCTTTTATATCTCTATAAAAATAGAGTATTTTTGCAATTCATTTGTAGAGCAGGAAGGCCCAGGACCTGTTTTCAAGATGCCTGTTCTCTGATGCCAGCTATGGCTCTGACTTACTCTGGATTTTGGAACTTAATCTCATTTTATGACGTGCAAAATGGAAATTAAAATATCTATGCCATACTTCACAGACATAAAAAAGATGAAATTATTTAGAAATATTTAGAATATTTTTGTTGGTACTGTGCAAGCCTATAGGGATACAAAGATAAATAGGATAGGTTTCTTTTTCTCTAGATGCCTGTATTTTCTCCTCCCGATAGATGATAGAGATGCAAATCAAGTGTAAGATACTCTGAATTTTATAATTATGTTGTGAACCGAATATAGGAGAGGTACCGAGGAGGAAGGATCTAAATATCTGAGGGTCGAGCAAGTAACATCTCAGTTGGTCTTGAAGAAATAGTTTAGCGAATAAAGATTCAATGAAGAAGCATGTGCAAAAGCATACAGACATAAGGGGACGTAGGACTCAGAAGATGTCTTTGAAGTTCAATTTTCTTGGAGGACAGGGCAAGTGTGAAAGGCTGTTGAATGATGAATCTGAGGACAGTGGAGAGCAATATTGAGATGGGCTTTCTGTGCTACCTTGGAAAATGTAGAGAATTTAGACCAAAGGAAACCAGTTGAGTTTCTAGGCTTGAGAATATGTAACCAATATAAAAGTAGCATAAATATATTATGCACTAGACAGGTAAAAAATAAATAAGTGAATATGTTAAAAAAAATCAGTGAAAAAACAATTTATTGATTAAATATTTGACTTTTCCTATGGATACTTTTGGAGTTATATAAATAAAAATTGATGCATGAGTGTAACAAAACTGTCCACAATTTTATTCCCTGTTAAGATGCTTTTGCAGTATAAATCTAGATTCATTCTTAACAACTAGTTAAGTGATTATTATATTTCTTTGTTTTTTAATTTAAAGGTTTGATAGTAATGACTTACCATAAATCAAAGACTGTTTTCTTAGGAAAATATTGACTAAATTTAGTTTTCTCTTGGGAAATAAAGGCTTGTAAAATGTAAGTGTGCTGAAGACATGCAAGCACAGTTAAAAAAGGAATGGTATTAATGACATCGTAACCGAGAAAATGGCTTATTAAAGCAAAGCAAAATAATTAATAGATCTTTTTCAATTGTATGCAGTAGAAAACTGGATGAATGGTACTCTTACTGAAGTCAGTTCTTTGCTTGGCCTTGAAAGTTTCCAACATTACTTATGGAAACTATTTATATCTATTTTCTCAGTTTCCTAATGACAGTGTTGCTGTTTCAGTGTGGACTTTGGTGGTCGGAAGGACTGAATTTAGCCCACATCGTGAGCAATTCTTGCTGGGTAACTTTAAGCAAATTATTGGACCTCTCTAATGCTCAGTTTCTCCATTGTCAAATGAGAATAATAATATTCAAGTTACAGGGTTGTTACAATGGTCAGGTGAAACAGGGATTCTAAAATACTTAGCATAGTGTTTGACTTAATAGGAAACCCTCAGTAAAAGTTAGATGTTTTTGTTGTTCTTGTTATCTGGACTTGTTGGGACTGGCAGATCAATATGGAACCAATTTTCCTGTTTATACTGAGTACGTGTATAGCCCTATGGTGAGTGGAATAAAGCACCACATTGAAAATCGGGAAATCTAGCTCTTGCCACAGCTCCGACCTTAGTGAGCTGTGTGACTTTGAAAGCATAATAGGATGTCACTGATTCTTTTCATGTACAAGATGAGGGAGCTGGACCCTTTATTAGATTTTAAAAATGCATTTGAATAATCTAGAGATTCAGGGATTTCCTTTGTTGACACACACTGAAATGGAGAAAAGGGAGAGGAGAACAGATGGGATCCAACTATCCAGCTTTGCTTCAATATCTGAGCTAACTAGTGTTTAGTTTTGGATCACCTGGACGGATTTTGCTTGAACAAAGCATCCCACAGCTATGAAAGTTTGCAAACCACCATATTTTGTAATTTCAGATGTTCCATTAGCTATATAGTTTTGCAAATGTGTTTGACTACTTGTAAGATCTGAATCACTGACAAAGTCCAAAATGTTTCCATGCTAAAGATGGAAATAATTACATTTTCTTGTTAGGATAGAGAAATTAATATATGTGCCAAATATGATGATTAACAGTTTTATGTAAATTTAATCCCTATAAAAATCTTGTAAAAAAGGCATCGTTATCTCATTTGAAAGATATGACAAGGAAACCAATACCCAGGAAGTTTAAATCATACCATAAATGATCAATTTGGAATTTAAACTTAAATATAGGAAACTCTAAATATTATGATCATTCCTTTGCAATTAGTAAATCCCTAATGAAAAAGCCAATAATACAGTAATAAATAGCCCAAGGTATCATTCAACCCACTTTTAAGAAGTCCACCTTGGGTCTCTGAATTGTTAATTGAACAAGTTTTCTCTGAGCACTTACTCTGTGTCTAGCACCTTAGAGCATAGGAAGATAAGTAGTTCAGAGCTCCTGCCCTCTAAAGGCTTATAAATTAGCCCTAATACAAAGACGGGAAGATAGGCCCCTAATAGGAAGCTAATATAAGAATAAACACAAGTATATGGTCCAGTTTAGGTTCGCTGGGAAAAGGAAAGATCAAAGATCATAAACACAGAAGGTAAGTATAGTTCATTGGCAAATAGTAACAGTTCATCTTTCTAGGTATATGTGAATAGGGTGAGTCTGGCCCAGTCTTGAAACAGGAGGAGAAGGTGCAGGTAGCTAACTCAATACAAATTTCAGAAGGAGAAGGTAGTGGTGAGCAGAGAAGGAGCTATGTTAACAATTTAAGTCATTAGTTAGTAACCTGCCTGTGATCTGTACACCAGACCAGCCAGGTCTTAGGGCCTCTGTGACCATGACCTGTATTTCTTTTTTAAGGCTGCCAGCTACCCTCACCCAAACTGGAGTTCACAGACATGGGGAAAAGACCAGGAGCAAACACACACTGAGGACATCTTCAAGTATCAAGTATCCCACGGCTTCAGGGCACCTGGGTGGCTCAGTCAGGTAAATGTCCGACTCTTGGTTTCAGCTCAGGTCATGAGCTCATGGTGTGTGGGATAGAGCTCCGCGTATGGCTCTGCACTGACAGCTCAGAGCCTGCTTGGGATTCTCTTTCTCCTTCTCTCCACTCCTCCCCTGCTCTCTCTCAAAATAAATAAATAATCTTAGAAAAAAGAAAGTCACGGTTTCACACTAAAACTATCGCAGCAAGAAGGAATGAAATTTTGATGCAAGGTACAAAATAGCAAACAAAAGAGTTGCTTTGCTTCAAAGGAAAAAAAAAGTGCAGGCTAAATAGTCAGGTGAAGTAACTGGAGTTTCATGATGATGAAATTGATGCTTCCCTTGGCCAAATTACACTTATGTCCGATGCTATCTATTGCCACCTGGTTCTTGCACAAAGACGGTGACACAACCCTTTTCGACACAAATCCTTTCTCGGTTTGGAGAAACTCTAGAACTGTCCTTATTCTATCTGAGTGGCTTTGAGAGTAAGAACATTCAAATGATGGAAATAAGAATTACTCTAAAATATAACCAAAGGTTGAAAGTGAAGTTAGCATTACACCAGAAAAATGAAATCATTTCAGATGCTCCATGGAAAGCATATTGGATCTCGTGTTCTTTTTGAAGACTTAAGTACCTAGAGTACTTAAGATTCCTTAAAATGAGACCAAGCTCTGTACCTCTACAGCAATTTGCTTCACATTAAGTAGCATTTCAGCTATTTTTTGTCTGAAATTGGTATGATAAAGTAGCTTCTTTATCTTCTTTTCATTTGAGAAGCTTCTTCCTTCCTGGCAGTAAGAAGGTTGGCATGGTTGATGCAGACCTGATCCAGATTTCTAATGCACACTTGGAGAGGGCTTCTCAAACTGTAGGAGCCCTGACCATGGTCGCCAGTTGGCACTGTTCCATTCCTTAAGGGGGCACCTGCTTCCTGCATCAGGGGGAGCCTTGTGCATCAGGCTGGGCATGTGGTAAGGGGCCTCCAACAGAAGCAGGCCCTCCGGACACACCTGGAATCTCTACTCTTCTGGAACTTGGCATCGTGACTGTTTGCACTTCCTGTGTCATGGAGGTAACCCCACCTTGTTTTCTCCTCTTCTGCTCCATGTCTTGGGTACGGGGCACCAACTACACAGCTACACAAACATGAGACACATATGAGAATAAGTTCAGCTAAAAAGGAAAACCATTGCAGTGGAAACGTAGAAAACAAATAGCAAGAAGTCTCTACCAGTTATCCCAGGACCCAAGAGCAAACTCCTTACTTTCAGCCATGTTTTCTTCGCTATAATTCAACTGATGCATTTGTGGATTCACAAAAAAAGGAAAAACAATTATGACATGAGGTTTGGGACAGAATCCCTGAGTTCCAGAATCTCTGAGCCACTTCTATCACTACCTCACTGGATGTCTGAGGTAAATCCCTTGGTGTCTCTGAGCTTTATTCTCCTTGATGGTAAAATGCAGACAAGGGAACTTCAAGATTCTTTCATCTTCTAAAGTCCTAGGATAATATGGTTTTACTGATATCTATCATGAGAGATGTTTCAACAATCACAGAAATGATGAATACAAAAGGATTTACTCCTGGGCGCCTGGGTGGCTCAGCTGGTTAAGCGTCCGACTTTGACTAAGGTCATGATCTCACTGGTTCGTGAATTCCAGCCACGCATTGTATCAGGAGCTCTGCTATCAGAGCAGAGCCCACTTCAGATCCTCTGTCCCGCTGTCTCTGTCCCTCTCCTGCTCATGGTCTATCTCTCTCTCGAAATAAATAAACATTTAAAAAAAGAGTTCACTCTTCAGAAACAAAACAAAACAAAACAAAACATTTCATACGTAGTGAATACCAATATATAGATAGATATAATAATACCTACAACACAAGCTAATTTCTCTATATTAGGGTTTTACTGTTCACTGATGTTATATTTAAATGACATTTGTTTTAATGTTTATTTTTGAGAGACAGAGAGAGGCAGAGTGCGAGCAGGGGAGGGGCAGAGAGAGAGGGAGACACAGAATCTGAAGCAGGCTCCAGGCTCCGAGCTGCCAGCATAGAACCCAAGGGGGGGCTCGAACTCATGAATGGTGAGATCATGACCTGAGCTGAAGTCGGATGCTCAACTGACTGAGCCACCCAGGCGCCCCTTAAATGACATTTTTGATCGGTGATCTGTGTTAACTCCAATGAGGTTTGTTGGTGGTGGTGGTGGTGGTTTTGGGGGGTTTTGTTGTTGGTTTTTTTGTTTGTTTGTTTTTTGTATTTTTGTTTGTTTTTCAGTGATGAAATAATACATATTCTGAGCAGATATTCTCCAGTGATGACTTACAGTTAGGGGTTCATTTGGGAAATTGTCTGAAACTGCCCAAAAGGCCTAGATTCTAAATTCCTAAGGTAAAGCTGACTTAGCGGTTGGTGAATGGCACTATCATGCTTTTTCCTTAATCTTAATGCATCGTCTTGCTAAATGAAACAATTTTGTAGTTAAAGTTAATAGCGTAGCGTCATAGGATCTTAGATGTACAAAGTGTCTCAAGTATACCTTACAGTTTCCAAGATGTGCTGAGCTTTGATGGCATAGGATGAAGGCTTCAATGAGATGATTGCCTCTGGAATTGGGTCTGAAGTTGAGTTCCCATCTCTTTCACTGGGTAAGGCTTGTCTTATATTTGCATTTTTACACACTTTGTCTTATTAAGGCTGATACATTATAGCCCACCACTTAAATTCAATATGTCATTACATCTTCTTCTAGATGTGTTTCTAACCCATTTTTGTCTGGATAGAAGTCTATTTGTTTCTGGGGCGCCTGGGTGACTCAGTCAGTTAAGCGTCTGACTTCAGCTCAGGTCATGATCTCACTGGTTGTGGGTTCGAGTCCGGCCTCAGGCTCTCTGTTGACAGCTCAGAACCTGGACCCTGCTTCAGATTCTGTGTCTCCCTCTCTTTCTGCCTCCCCCCTTCTCATGCTCTGTCTCTCTCTCTCTCAAAAATAAAAACAAATTAAAAAAAAAAAAAGAAGTCTAGTTGTTTCCTTTAAAACTTTTCTTGGGGTGCCTAGGTAACTCAGTTGGTTGAATATCCGACTTTAGCTCAGGTCATGATCTCACAGTTCGTAGGGCTCTCGGCTGCCAGAGGGGAGCCTGCTTCGGATCCTCTGTTCCCCTCTCACTCTGCCCCTTCCCTCCTCAAAATAAATAAACATTAAAAAAAAAATTAACCCTATTATTCCACTAAACACTATTGTGTTAGTATTATCTTATTAGTCAATATTACTGTATTATCTGAGGTTTTCAAGTGCATCCTTTTAGTTTAGTTTCTTCGCTTTGTTTGGGGATTTATTACTCTAGGCACAGCGCACCTCTATTATACTCTGATGTTATGTAATGCGTCTCTGCAAATTGTTCCTGCTTGTTACACTTTTCTGATTAAGGCACTATCATGTTTTTCTTATACTTGATGTATTTTATTGATAAAGAAAATGAATACATTGTGAAACATGATAGTATGTTATCATAGTTCTTTAGGCTATTAAAATTTTTTTTTAATTTTTTTAATGTTTATTTTTGAGAGAGACAGATAGAGTGTGAGTGGGGAAGGGGCAGAGAGAAAGAGGGAGACACAGAATCTGAAACAGGATCCAGGCTCTGAGCTGTCAGTGCAGAGCCCGACACGGAGCTTGAACCCACAAACCATGAGATCATGACCTGAGCCAAAGTCAGACGCTTATCTGACTGAGCCACCCAGGCGCCCTTGGGCTATTAAATATTTTAAGAATCAATCTGGATAAATACTCTTCTAATATTTATTTGAATCTCTCCTCCCACATCCTTTTAATTGGTCATATATATTCCATATTCTGAATTTTTTTAAGTTCATTTATCTAAGTAATCTCCACTACTCAACATGGGGCTCGAGCTTACAACCCAAAGATCAAGAGTCACATGTTCTTCTGACTGAGCCAGGAGGATGCCCCTATATTCTGAATATGTTTAAGAATTCTCGAGGCGCCTGGGTGGTTCAATCAATTAAGGGTCCGATTTTGGCTCAGGTCATGATCTCATGGGTCTTGGGTTTGAGTCCTGCCTTGGGCTCTCTGCTGACAGCTCAGAGCCTGGAGCCCGCTTTGGATTCTGCCTCCCTCTCTCTCTGCCCCTCCCCTGCTTGTGCTCTGTCTCTCAAAAATAAATAAACATTAAAAAAAATTTTTTGAAAAAGAATTCTATAAGGTTCTGTAACTGTAAACATCATTTGGTTTTATTAAAAGTTTATTCCTCAAAAAATTAAATATTGATTTACTCGAATGACCCATCAATTCCACTTTTAGGTATATACCCCAAAGAATTAAACACAGGGACTCAAATATACCTGTACATTCATGTTCATAGGAGAGTTACTCACAATAGCCAAAAGGTGGGAAAATTCAACTCCCCATCGACAGATGAATGGTCAACAAAATATGATATATGTGTATAATGTAATATTATTCAGCCATAAAAAGGAAACATGTTCTTAAACATACTACAACTTGGATGAATCTTGGAAACAATATATTACATGGGAATATATAAAAAAAGCCAGATACAAAATGACAAATATTGTATGATTGCACATATATAAAATATCTAGAAGAGGCAAATTAAATTCATAGAGCAGAATAGAAGATACCAGGGATTGTGGGAGAAGGGAATGGGAAATTATTGCTTAATGGTTAGAGTCTCTGTTTGGGGTGAGGAAAAGTTTTGGAAATAAATGGCATGATGGTTGCACAACATTGTGAATGTAACTAATGCCACTGAATTGTATACTTAAAAAAGGTGGAAATGGTAAATTTATGTCATGTATATATCACTACAATAAAAACAAAATTGTTTTAAGTATATAATGTGATTTTCTGACTCTTTGGAATCTATGTTATAATTCTTTTAGGTCAGCAGCTAGCTTGAACATTTGCTCTTTGGCTATGCTGTGAGTAGAGCTTTCTGAAGCGGGCATTCTGCTCCAGAACTTAGAATATAATTTGCTTATATGCAGATTTAATGTACTCCAGAGTGTTAAGTGCATGTTAGTATGCAAACAAGTGTCTGCAGAAGTGGATTTTCTACTAATAACCTCATTGGAGATGTCCCATGATCAATTTCTTTTAGTGGCCATATTAGTGGAGTTCAACACCACCTGCTGGGTTTGGAATTTTCAACATCAAGGTAAATGCAGACAAAATTACTATTATTAAGGATAAATGGGCCAGGAAGAGCATAGTTAAGCTAAATAATTACTGTAACATGGCTTTTTAAAGTTGGAAACAATCTGGGACTTTTAATCCTCCCACGATATCAACATGACAGGTGGAAGAGGGAATGTGAAATCATGTTTAACATTCTGTTGCATTTAAAACTTGGATAGAGATACTGGAAAAAGAAATAGATATAAATATAAACATTAATTAAAATATGTATGAAATAATAATGTAAGTCACTAAGATAATGAATATAGATTCTAAAATGTCTAAACTCCTAGAGAAAATTAGACTGACCCCAAAAGAGCGGAGCCTGATGGCAATGGGATGTCTGTCTTTGCATGGCAATTCTTTCCCCTTCCTTCTATTAATGGAATCTCAGAATCTCCAGTCACCTTGACCCAAATCTCAAGAAACATCATTGGTCTGACTGCAGGCACGTGATCAAAACTATGTCAGTCTGAATTTCTTCCTGCATCTTGAGGACAAGATGGAAAGGATTCTTTTTTTCCCCTCTCCAGACTGAGTTACAAGACTATGAGACAAAGTTATCACTGTTCAAGTAGGAGTAAAAAAGAAGAAAAGCCTGAAAGATGCCAACAAAGAGAGGATGTGAGCTTGCTAATAAGAATGTGGAGCAATTACCTGATGCTGATGAAGCCTTGATATTCTGTTAACACTGAGGTCAACTTCCCTTTTGCTGGTCTGTTTTGCTGGTTTCAACCTATACGTAAACACACATGTACCTTCTTATATTAGTTTGAAGCATGTATCTATCACTTGGAATAGAGAATCCTGACCAGAAGCTCAGGAAAAGAACAACTGACATCATAAGTTCACATGGTAAATTAACAACCCTGTTTAAATTTCATTATACTGAAATGAATAAATAAAAATACATCAAAAGGAATCAAAGTAGATATGAAGGCTTATATTTTCCCACGAGGCAGAGATCATTGGGTTGGGTAAAAAAAAAAAAAAAAAAAAAAGTTAAACAAAGAAGCCCAGAATAAAAGCAAATAAACCAGGCAAACAACATTGTTTAAATATTGTTTTCAAGAAACACACCCCAAACAAAATGACACCAACTTTTAAAATGCAGAATGAAAAAAAATACCAAGGAAAGACTTATTTTAAAAACTGCTGTGACGATATTAATACAAGAAAAAAACCAGAACTTAATGTGAAGATTTATTTTGGATAAAGAGGACTATTTTATTATGATACAAGGTGTATTTTAAGAACTTACAACCATCAGGGATCTTTGGTTTTCTAGTCATATAAGTTTAAGATATGCAAAGTAAACCGGAGGGAACATGTAAGGACTAGTACATAAAAAAGTAACCAAAATAGGAGATGTTAACACTTCCTCTCAAAAATCATCAGATCAGGCAGTGCAACCACAATGTGAACAAACATGACTCATGGGATGCTGTCATAAAGGGACTCTATTTTGCATCTCACGTCCTTTTGCATTTCTTCAGTGAGCCTATTTTTTCCTTTTTCCTGGCTCTGGTTAACTGGGTAGCTACATCATTTACCCTAAAAAAAAAAAATAGTTCCTGTTTATTTTGTCAAACACAGTCTCAATTCAGCCATTAAAGTGCTCAGTCCCAGGCCATCATTAAAAACTCTAATCTTGATGTAAGGCATATCCCGCTCTTCATGCCGGGAGCTACTGCGGGCAAACATCTAAGCAAAGGAAACTGGTTGGCTTTTTTCCTCCCCTGTTTCTTCTACTCCTTCTCTCTTCCTGGCTAACTGACGCCTCTAATTAACTGGGATGGGTGGATGACAAACCTCAGGCAGGCCATGTTGTCTGGTTCATGGAACTGCAAGCCTTTTCCTCGAGACTTTGGAAGAGCAGTTTCCTACCAAACTTCAAATCACTACTTTGCTCCCACAGAGGTCACTTTAGCCAGTATGTTGTATTCAAGCTTCCCCAACTTGACTCAGACCCCAATGTACCGCTTTTGCCCTCAGACTTCAGGGTACACAGGTTACACTCTGAGTAGCCACCTCCAATCCCCCTTCCAGTGATGGAGGCTGGGGAGTAGCATACTCCCCACTGTTGTTTCCTGTGGGAGAAGAGGGGTTGTGACTCAGAGGGGGGTCCAATCTAGAGGAATGTTCCTCAACAGTTTTCTCTAAATTCAAATCTTGACACATTATATCCTAGATGTGTGGGTGGAACTGGAGAGCTGTCCAAAGTTTCATGTATACTTCCCTTGAAAATTCTGCACTGTGGGTCTGCTGCCTAACCTTGAGATGCAGTTTCTAGCAGGTTCTAGTATTCACAAGTGTCAGCCCCAACTTCCATTTTAATAACTTCTGAAGTAAGACGAGATGAAAAGTATTTGAATAACAACTTATTCCCTGACTCTCTCTCCTTCTCAATTGGCTCTCAGAGGAACAGTTACAGCCTTAAGTGCATTTATTAGAAAAATGAAATAAAAAGTTTATTAAGCCTTTAATATGAGATGTTAGAAAACAATTGCAAGAAAAGCATGGTGAGATGGAATAAACAATGATAAAGCCAGGCTTCCTAATACAGATAATTTTTTTTAAAGGATATGTGATTCCAAAGTAAATTCTAAAAAGGTTAACAAAATATTACAAAGTCTAGCAAGTCAGTTTAACAGGAAAAAGAATTTACTAAAAATCAATGTTAGGGAAAAGAAACAGGATAGAAGCACAGATGTTGAGGAAGTGAAAAATAAAACACTATGTGCACATTTATAGCAACATATTGGAAAGTCTAATTGAATTAATCATTTTCTAGGAAACTATGAGTGACAAAAAATGACTGAAGAACTAACAAAATACCTCAAGATACCAACCAAAAAAAAAAAAAAACAGAAAAAGGAAAAACTATCTAAAATAGCACTGCTTTAAATGACATCTGTCTACCTTGTGCATTCAATCAAATCATCCTGTTAGATACTTAAGAATTGTCTATAATTCCTATTATTTAAGCTGTTTTCAAAGTAGAGAGAAAGAATAAAGCTGTCTTACTTATCACCAGGCTACTATAGCATTAATCTAGTAATGCAAGACTATCACACAAGCCTAAAAATAGTTCAGACTCACATATGAACATAACTACAATTTTTTAAAGCAGCAAATTAAGTCATTTATTGTATTAAAAAACTAATATAACCTAATCAAATCTGTTTATTTCAGAACTGCAAATATGATTTGTCATTAAGGAATTATGTTTAATTTATAATAGAAATGGTATTTCAAATAATTGGGGAAACACTTGCTGTTTAGTAAATAATGTATAACAATTGGATACCCATATGAGAAAGATTAATGTTATAATTCTATCACTCATCATATACTCAAAGAAACTCCATAAGTCAAATATCTATATTTAGAAATTCACAGGAAAAAAAAAAGTGTCTTTATTTCCCTCAGACAGCAAAGGGCCTCCCAATATGCTATAAGCTCAAAGCCCATGAAAGAAAAGATTGAGAAATGTAACTCAGTAAACATGAACATGTACTGTAGAATGCAAGATACCTTAAATAAAGTGCAAAAAGACAAGCACGACCCTGGAAGAAAGCATTTATAAAAGAAAAAAAAAAAACTTATATAAAAGATTATTAGCCTTCATATATTTAAAAATTTTTTTTTACTGTTTATGTTTGAGAGAGAGAGAGAGAGAGAGAGAGAGAGAGACCGAGTGCGAGTGGGGGAGGGGCAGAGGGAGAGGGAGACACAGAATCCAAAGCAGGCTCCAGGCTCTGAGCTGTCAGCACAGAGCCCATCATGGGACTCGAACCTACAACCTGTGAGATCATGACCTGAGCTGGAGTCTAACGCTTAACTGACTGCCCCACCCAGGGAGTCCCAGCCTTAGTATATTTTTAAAATGTTAACAATTAAAAAGAAAAAAAAAAAAAGCAAGCAATCCAATTATGGCAAATAATTCATGACAATTCATAGTAATTGCTAGTAAATCTAGAAAGACATGCTCAGTGTCACAGGTAATCAGGGGACCACATATTAAAATAACAATGGTGTGCCATTTCCTGCTCGGATGATTGGGGAAAAGGAATGAGGTAATAGTGAGATTTTCCAAGGGGGAACCTGGCACTCTTGTTGGTGAGCATGTGAATTGGTGCCATTTTCTGGAGAATTATTTGACTGAATCTATTAAGTTAAAAAAAAAAAACAAAACGCCTCTCCTTTGACTCAGCAGTTTTATGTCTAGGTATCTTTTCCACAGAATTTCTTATCTACGTGCACGAAGATGGATGCTCAAAAAAATTTGTTTTGGTATTGTTGGGAATGGCAAAAAAGAAAAAAAAAGGAAGGAAAAATTGGACACAACCTATAATGTTCCATCATTAAAGAGCGGTGAACAAGTTTATGCTATTGATTGATTGATTGATTGATTTTTTAAAACATAAGAGACTTTTTTTTTAAATTTTTTTTTCAACGTTTATTTATTTTTGGGACAGAGAGAGACAGAGCATGAACGGGCGAGGGGCAGAGAGAGAGGGAGACACAGAATCGGAAACAGGCTCCAGGCTCTGAGCCATCAGCCCAGAGCCCGACGCGGGGCTCGAACTCACGGACCGCGAGATCGTGACCTGGCTGAAGTCGGACGCTTAACCGACTGCGACACCCAGGCGCCCCGCTATTGATTTATTTAATGAGGCGATATACATAAAGCACTTGGAACAATGCCTGGCACCTGATAAGCACCAGATATGTGTTAGTTACATTGTCCTCCCACCCTAGAATTATAAGCTCTTTGAAAGCAGCATGTTTGTCTGTTTCACTCATTACTGTGTTTCCCTGGGCCTAGAACAGTATATGACACGTAGCAGATCCTCAGTCAGTATATTCAAAATGACTCTTGGGGCACCTGGGTGGCTCAGTGGGTTGAGCCTCCTAGTTTTGATTTCTGCTCAGGTCATGCGTGATCTCACGGTTCTTGAAATGGAGAGCCCTGGATCAGGCTCTGCACTGACAGGGTGGATTCTGCTTGGGATTCTCTCTCTCCCTCTCTGCTCCTCCCCACACGTGTTCTCTCTCTCAAAATAAATAAACTTAAAAAAAAAGACTCACATACGTACAATGCTCTTTTGCTGTGATTGCCCCTCTATATCCATTTTCTGCCTTGCTCCGATTCCTAGGAAGCTGACTCGGGGTTCCCTTACCCTCTGGCTTTTAGTTTGCAGCAGCCCACGGAGGCACAACAGCACTGGGGAGAGTGAAAGGGTATTTCTTCTCTGCCATACTGTGGTTAGTAGTGATTTCATCCCTCTAACTATGGCCAGACCTCCCAGTGGTTAAGTCTGGAAAAAGAAACCCCACTCCATTCTACCCACCTCCCACCCATGGTTACAGCTCTCACTAGGTTCCAGTAACAAGGAGAATTCTCTTCCTGTTTCTTCAGACTCAAGGTAGTAACTACTTTCTTCTGTTGCTAACAGCTGGGTGCATTACTGTCCCTTACTGCTTCCCTTGCTGGCCTCCGCGTGTTTCCTGTTCAGACCACAACTGATATACAAGCTAAGCAATATCATGCAGCTATTAAATAGTGTGAGGGAGACTAAATGTACTGACGTGAAAACAATTCCACAGTGAAAATGTTAGATTTAAAAAGGCCAAACAAAGATACCCATATAGGTGTCATTTATCCACAGTCAAGATTTGCCATGTTTTGGTTTAATTCTATTTTCAACATTTAGATATTTCAAATCCATAGTGCACTATAATAGAAGAAAGATTTGAATATATAATACACACTTGGACAACTCAGTGGTTTAAAAAGAGCTTTAACTGTCTAAATATATACATGACTATGAATCCCAGACAACATATGCCATTCCAGCAATAATGCTGGGACGATAATGCTACCCCTTCCTTATGTTCCATACCCCGTGTCTGTGTCACAGAGAGCAAGGATTCCCTGGCAACACCTACTGGTCATTTGTGACACTATCACCAAGCATAATGCATGATATAGCGCAATAGCATCACGTACTGTAAGTTTTTGAATTGTTATGGCACTTCGGTTTATAAAGGAATGATCAAAGAACAGACCATAACATCTTAACACCTTTTTGGTGTTTAAACATCCATACTTAAATGCTGTCAGTTCAAAACCTCAGGAGTTTCCCCCTTCATATTCAAGACTGGTCCCTAAACCTGAAGGGCGAAGAGAGGCTGAAGAAAAAGGCAGACAGGCGACTCCAGATTGGAAGATGGCAGATTCAATAAGCAAGGGAACTTATGTACAACGCTTTTCTTGAGTAGCTGCAAGATGATTGGATCTCTACAGTCGCCAGCCTGAATCTCAAAAGGTTATACAAAGGCCTTACCTGGGTTCAGCGCGTGTTCAATCTAGGTGGTCTCGAGAATACCTTACTTTCAAGGCTGTGTTCTTGAAACAGCCCCCACTGTGAGGATGGTGGGTGGAATGTGTGTTCCAAGGACTGGGGCTTGAGGAGTCTCCAGTTCCCCTGGTCAGCTTGCAGGTAACAAGCAGTCATGTCGTCTCCATGGCTTTCCCAATTAATATCTAGAAAATGCTATTGAAACATCAAAGTAGGAATGACAGCTACCTCTGGGTATGTAATGGGAACTGGTATGGGCACAGGGGAAATTTATCTTTTTTTTTTCCTCTAAACTTCTGTATTATTGAAAAGTCATTTTACAGCGAGCCTACGTTAGTTTTCTAATTATGGAAGCATATTTAAATAACATTTGATACAAAAGAATGATGGGATCTTCTAGAATGAAATTTTGATAAAATTTTGATAATTGTATGGAAGAGAAACAGAAAAGAGAACAGTTTGACTACACACAGAGCTGTCTGATATAAGCATTTAAAAGAAGACGTAAGGGTGCCTGGGTGGCTCAGTGGGTTAAGTGCTGACTTTGGCTCAGGTCACGATCTCTCAGGTTCGTGAGTTCAAGCCCTGCATCTGGCTCTGTGCTGATAGCTCAGAGCCTGACGCCTGGTTCGCATTCTGTGTCTCCCTCTCTCTCTGTCTCTCTCTGCTCCTCCCCAGCTTGTGCTCTGTCTTTCTCTGTCTCTCAAAGATAAATAAACATTAACCAAAATTAATAAACACGTAAAAACCAGGAGGAGCTGGCCCAGAGAGGTCACCAGGATCACTAACCTGGGAGTGGGGATGGAAGTCCTAAAACAGAGCAGGTAGGTCTGCAGCAATGTGGTCCAATACCTCATTTTACCTCTTTGATGACCCTGTCTTCAAACGTAGTCACTTCAGAAGGGAATGGGGGTTAGGGCTTCAACATACGGAGTTTAGAGGGATAAATTTAGCCCATAAGAGCTACTTATCACCTTTAACTGAAATTTAATTATTTTGGTGTATATCCTGTCATTCATATGATTATGTAAACTTAAATGATGGAATGCGAGTTTGATGTGTTTATATCTCGTGGCATCTTTAATTATCAAGGAGATCAAGTTTGTGTTGAGGGAGAATGACTGACTGACTGACTGAATGAATGAAAGATACATATTGTGAAGCAATGCCTTTCTCGTCTCATCTTTCTAATTCAGACTGTAAGCTCATGTGTGAACATTGTTGCTGAAGGGAGAGAAGTTAGTAAACAAAAAGCTGCGGTGGCTTCTGTTATAGCCATTTGACATAGACAGTGAGAAGCAAGTCATGACAGGTACAGGGACAGCTATTATGAGGCCCTTCATCCAGCTCACAGATTCTTTTCTTCTGTCAACAGGATAATGCCAACCCCAGTCCCATCAGCACAGTCTCCCCTCGGGAACTCACATCAAGAAGGGAGATAAGGCTAGTTCAGTGAGGTCCTGGCTTTTATGAGCAGAAGAGGCTGAACCAAAGTGGAGGACTCCTTCCTCCCAGAAAGTAGCCTCCCACTACTTCTGAAGCAACTGTCCTTCAGAATAATCTCTGAAATGTTGCCTATTCTTTGTGGCATTTAGCATCTTTTTGAGTTCTGACTATACACCAGGGTTAGGGTATCTTTCCATAGACATGGTAGTTGGATGATTTTGAACTTGGGAATTGGCTAGTCTCAGTTCTGAACATTCTTGACAACCCTTCAAACCTCTTCAAACACTCCTTCCATTAGTCTGCTTGGTCCTTCCCAGTGCTGATCCCTCAGTTGTCAACAACTAAGAGTCTTTACAATACCAACCATGCCAGGGAGCTGATTTATGCCTAAAACAGGCAATACCATCTCCACTCCAGCATGGTAATGGAGACTTCATGCCTCAAAATTCCACAGCGCTGAGTTAGATACATGTACATTGAAGGCTGCCATTCTAGAAAGTTCAACATAAATTAACCATTTCACTTATATGGAGAAGTATGCTCAGAGATCCAAATCCCTGACTCCTTTTTTTTTTTTTTAATGTTTATTTACTTTTTTGTGAAAGAGAGAGAGAGGGAGGAGGAAGTGGAGGAGGAAGGACACAGAGAGGGAGAGAGAGAATTCCAAGCAGGCTCAATGCTGTCAGCACAGAGCCCAATGTGGGGCTCGATCTCGTGAACTGTGAGATCATGACCTGAGCCAAAATCAAAAGACTGATGCTTATCAGACTAAGCCACCCAAATGCCCCTCAAATCCTTGACTTCTAAATTAATTTTATTAACGTGTTTTCAGATGAGGACTGTTCACAAAAGTGTTTTTCTAAAGCAGTCACAATTTTTTACATTTAAAATTTAAATTTAAAATTTAAATTTTCTCACTTCATTTCATTCTGTAAATAGGAGGCAAAGGGGAAAAGTGATCACCTTCTTCCTAATTTCTCAGGACCTGTCCCAAGTGCACTTTTATAGATATCTCTCTGTTTGGGCCTCAGTCTGAAATGGGATAATCAAAAACAAAGATGGCAATTGTAGTCTCTCTTCAGATTTCCAAATTAATAGGTGCAAGTTCAACTTACTAAATTTTTGTAAAAATATTTTTGTAAAATATTTTTTGTAAAATTATTTTTGTAAAATTTTTGTAAATAATTTTTGTAAAAATATTAAATTTTTGTAAAAATAAGTACCATTAGACTGATGAGGGCAGTATTTATTATCTTTCTAATATGGAATATTTGTGAGGCAACAATGTTTATTAAAGAATCAGGCATCCATAAACTTATCTAAACTGGTAAATGCAATTTGATAAAATGAAATCAGTTGGTCAACTATTAATTAATTACAAATTTTTCTTTTTAAAAAATTGAGACCACGTACAGAAATAGTGTACTACTTAATAAATATGACTGACAACTATTATCGAAATACATTTTTTAATCCTTTCCTGGTGTGGTACCTATGGTTTCTCCAAACATGAAAGGAAATAGAACATAATGATTATGAGGATGCACTTTGAAGTCACATAGGCCAGAATTTTAATCCTCACTCTTTCACTGACTAGCAGTGTGGTCTTGGGCCTAAGTTAATTTTATCTTCTAGCAGAGTTAATGATATCTACCTTATTGGGATGAAAGAAACCATGTATTCCAAGAAGTCCAAGGTAGTGCCAGTCACACAGAAACACCTTATAAACGGTACTTATTATTATTATTCTTGTGCAGACTTAACTAAATTTCTATAAATGCTGCAAGGGCTACAAAAGAGACAATATGTTTTATGAGTGCATTGTATTGTTACCCACATAAAAAGGCAAATAATTACAGTGCATACAGCACATTTTTCTGACTCATAATGTTTTCTCAATAGACGTCACTTTCCTTTCACTGACTTCCTGTGCACTGTGCTTTTCCTTCAAGTGTATTGATGACCAAGAGTTTCCTTTCATAATCTTTACTTGATTAAAAGAAAATAAAGAAAACAATCACAATGGAAAATTTTATGTAAATTGTGAGTAAACATACACTTTGAGAAATCCTTTTTGATCGAAGACCCTTGAAGCGAGCCATGTCTAAGTGGAAAAACGATATATTCTGTAGTTGTTGCTCTGATTTGCTCAGAAAATCTGTAGTTGCTCAGAAAACTCTCAGTTTTCTCTGATTACTGCTGCTAATGGCTAATAAGAATTTGAAAAGATAGCAGGACAGCTCTTGAAGTTCACTTGGTTCAAGTAACGTGATAGTTTCTACACACTCTATAGAAATTCATTTCTGTACTCATTTTTCATTTGTTTTGCTGATCCTTATACACGGATTCAGGTAAACAGAGGATGTAAATCAAATAACTATGGTGACTTTGATTTTTGTTATTGTATTTGTATTTGTCATTCTCAAGGATCTCTTTAGCATCTTTTCAAATTTATTGTGACAGTTCTTATACTTTCCTATTTACTGCAGATATCTTAAACTACTTCTGTTAGTTTGTTAACTACAACAATGTTAAAGAAAAAAAACACCTCTGCAATTGTTAAAATGTAAGGAAGACTTTGCTCAAGACTACCACAACAGGGGAGGGACATCAGTCTTAACTCTGGATGTAGCAAAGACAGCTGGGGATTTATAGCCAACAAGCAGAGCAAAGGGGTCCATGGAGGGAAGAGTACTCCAAGGAGATATGAAGGGTGGGGACATTCTTGCTAAACTGACCTAACAAGATTCCTGCTAAAGGCAGTTCAAGACTTTATCCACTAAAGGTGGGAGATGAGGAACTGGGTCAGATACCAAAAGTGTGGGACTCATTACACTGAGCAGGATTCTTGCTAAAACTGGGCTCATCAGGCCACAGACAAGATGAGGGCTAAGGCTGAAGCTTAGTCAGAAACAAGGCTCAGAGAAGCCTGACTGAAGTTTTGTCAAGCAGAGTTTGTCACTAAACACCATTGCTTTTTCGTCTTTGTCAAATGATTCTCAAGCCTGAAGACTGCAGTTCTGTTCCTTAAGACGATTGTTTTCTCTGGTTCTCATATTTCTTCCTTTGCTTCTCTGGGAATGTGTGTGGTCCGTGGGGCTTGAAGCCCAGCATGAAGGTATCTTTCTCCAGAGATCTGTGTTAACTCCTCTCAAGTGCCTGGAGGTTCTGTCTGTCCAAAGCTACCTGACACCAAGTTCAAAGCCTGAGGTAGGTTAAACTACTCCTGTGCTGGGGAACTTATAACCTACACAGCAGTGTGAAGGTCAATTCAGTTCAGACTCACTTTTACTTTGAGGATGTATCCCTTTTATGTTTCAGATTATTTTGAAAAGTTGTTCTACTAGAATCTCCATCACTGTGGATCCTCGGTTTTGATTTTTGTTCCTTCTTCTCTGGTTGGCCATCAAAATAAAAATTCAAGTGTGACAATATTTACAAATACCCTCAAGGCAAAAGCAACTTCCCTACTCATTTATCTCTCTATGATTTCATTTCACTTACACTGCAGCCTGGTAATTCCTTAGTACTGTATACTTTTCATGGAGATAACTTTTATATTTTGCTATCACATAAGAACTTTCAGGAAATTTTAATTTAGTTTTTTTTCTTTTAATTGGGTAAAGATAAATCCGTAGGAGCAAAGCATGATAATCAGGCATTTTTAGGCAACAAATGATCAATAACAAGATAAAAATGAACAAGGTAAAAACTTCAATGTCAAGTGAAGTTCAACAATTGACTAAGGGATTTTTCCTTTACTTCTTTGAACTGTCATTTTGTTATTTTGTTGTTGAGTCCATTTGTATATATTGATTATTGATTACTAACTTCAGAACTGTCAGTATCTGAGTCATATGTTTAACATAAGACTGTCCCTACTCTTTGAAAATAATCCCTGTACCAGTGAGATTGTCCACTTGAAGTAAATTGTACCATCCTTGCCTTTTGGCATAGCCAGATGTGACTACCTCATTTGTCCTCAGTTCCTAATCTTGATGTTCGATGATAACTTTGACTTTGGTATTTATTTCCCAGTACTTCGCATCATCCACCTTGATACTTAAAAACTTGATGATTTCATTATCATTTAACTCCACCTTGAATGCTCTGGAATTTTTTTAACCTTGGTCAACTAACCCATCAAGTCCAAACCACAAGAGCAGAATAATCTAATCTAATCTAATCTAATCTAAATACTATGGAAACAGTCTCTGAGACATGAAGTTGCATACAGAAGATTTTTGGGGAATACCCTCTGGAGATGTTTTTAAGGAAGTGGAGAAGACAGAACAGAGAAGAGGCAGGAGCTAGTCCACTAAAGGGATATAACTGAAACCTTAGCCGCTATTAGCTCTCCAGCTGGGATGGCCTTTCAGTGTTGATCCAAATTGGAGCACAAAGGCTTAGCTTTTGTATTCCCACATCAGCCAGTCATATGTCCAAGATGGAGCATGAACTTGGGTGAGGCAGTTCCCTGCAGCCATCTGAGGGTAGTTCCCACTGAGGACACAACTGTGATCCATCAGGCTGTGACATGCTATGTTGGTCCTGGTGATCTTGATACAATGCCCAGGCATCCACTATAGCAATTCAAGATCTAGGAGGAAATAAAGTAATAGGAAATGGAAAAATATATGAGAATCATGACACTGCCTTGCAGTTACCACATAAGAAGTCCCAGATACAACCCAGGAATGCATTATGATGATCAGCTCTTACTGTTTGACTCTTTAGTGGGGTGTTGACCATGTGTAGTCCATGGAGTTGTCCTCTTTATCCATCCATGTGTGCCCCTAGTGAGGATATAGCTGTCTGCTTTACGCTTGAAAATTCTTTGAAATTTCGTGCTTTCACATAAAAATTTGGTGAATTTTGTTTTATTCTCTAAAAATATTTGTGATTATTTTTTTTAAGGTTTGTTTGTGTATTTATTTATTTATTTAGAAAGAGAGAGAGAGTGAGTCGGGGAGAGGCAGAGAGAGAAAATCCCAAGCAGGCTCTGCACTGTCAGCATGGAGCCCAAAGCGGGGCTCAAACTCATGAACCATGAGATCATGACCTGAGCCCAAATCAAGAGTCAGACCCTTGGCCTCCTGAGCCACCCAGGTGTTCCGAATACTTGTGAGTATTTTAACATCCAAGGAAGGCTTTACAGAATTCATCAGTTTAATCACTTGATTTTTGTTTCTCAAATATTCTAAAAAACAAAACAAAACAAAAGCCTAGGGCTTATGCATACCCCTGACATACCTTGTAAACTTTCAGAGTTTTCGAAACGAGAAACAGCGTAACACAGGTATTACCGGGACAGAGTCCAGACCTAGATTGATTGTGTTACAATCCTGGTTCACCCACTCATAAGCTGGTAAAGTTTGGGTAAGTTACTGAACCTTTCTGGGTTTCAGTTTTTTTCGTTTATAAATTGTGGCTAATAATAGCCCAACACACCAGGTTGTTTTGAAAATTAAAGGAGTCGATGTTTATAAAACGTTTCAAATAGTGCTCTCACAAAGTGAATACCATTTACAGGTTTGGGTGGCACACTATTTGCTTTATAAATAACATTATTTTAAACACGATTCCATACTGTTTAAAAATAAACACTACTTAAGGTTAACTAAATAAATATTTCATTTGATCTTTAAAGGAAGGCTGCTGGGAAGAGAGGAAATTGAGTCATAACTCATGGATGGGGATAATGAGAGGTGATAATTGAGGTCATTGAACAAGCTCATACAGCCTAGCTAGTCAGTGGAATATTTAAGTAGAAACTCTGTTTCTTTTTATTTTTAATAGAATATGTTGTCAAGTTGGCTAACATAGCGTATAACGGTATGCTATTGGTTTTGAGGGTAGATTCCCGTGATTCATCACTTAATCCAAATTCCTCTCTGTTTTTGGAAATCCTGCTTTTGAAATACCCACTGCACACTTACTCTGATAAACCTGGTAGAAAGAAGGGGCCCTCCTTTTTAAATTATGGTAACAATGTATTTTATCATGTAATTGTCAAAGCAGTACTCCAGACACTGAAAACATTTGGCTAAACATAATAAATGTTTTACTGAGTTTAATTAACTTCATGGGAGTAGGAAGATGAGAGATAAAAAAAGTATCCTTCTTTTGCTAGAAAAGGAAACATAGAAATAAAAATGTTTCTGTGTATAACCTCCAAAAAAAAACCCTTTGTGGCTTAGAATAATAGATTTTTTCCCCCTTTTTTAGAACTGGAGGGAATGTCAGACGTCCAATACCTTAGTTTTATTCAATACCAAATTGAAGCTCAGAAAAGTAAAATAAATTTCCCAAAATTATGGCACTAATTAGACACAGAGCTGGCATCTGAAAATATGTATTTTTTATTTCCGGGATAATGTTCCTTTGCTACAGGAATATTAACTGTATTATCTCTTGTTTTTCTGTCTAGGGAAACTCTTAAATCAGTCTCTATTTAAGACCAGAAAACTCCTACACCTGGAGCCAAGCCTTCAAAAGGGGTCAGTCACATTGTAAAGTCAGATTAAAAAACAGGTATGGCTGTTAAAAGGAGACTTCTTTATTCCTCTCTAATTCACACAATGAGACAAAGTTGGATCATTTACTGTGTCCTCCTTTTTCTTACAGTTACATGGGCTGACCATACTAATTGTGTTTAAGGAAAGCAATTACTGAAAAGTTCCTTTAGACATGCAAATCTAATGGCCTATTTCTATAGTGCATGAAAGAAAACTCTTTGTGGAATTATAATGCTAGTGTATTTGAAGTTACCTTAAAAGAGTTTGCAATCTGCCTTCCCCTTTTAAAAATATGTGGAACAGGGCATTTGAGCCAGCTCCTGCTGAAATAAACAACAATTTCTCCCTTCCTAAAATATTACCACCGACGTACTGCCTGTTCCATTCCCAACATGAATCTACACCCGACCAAATTTATTTGCTTGTATGCATTGATGCTTTGGTTTAGTGACTGAGAACTAGAAGCAGAATTTGTCTCAGGTGGTTTGTAGAGAAGCAAGGGATTAAAAATGGAGAAGAGGGGGATAGAGAAGAAGGATGAAGGGGATGTGTAGCCTTTTCCCAATTGGCCCCTTCACTTGGCTTTGAACAGACAGGATAGAGACTGAGTGACAGAGGCAGAGGCTGATGTCATTAAACTGGGACTTTGAGAGATTCTGAGCGTGGGCAGAGCTGCATCAGGACCCAAGAGACAGAGTGGCCTAGAGAGGTAGAAACTGGCCTTGTTTCTGCATGGAAGCCAGAGCCATGGAACCTAACATCAGAAACCTCCCATGTGGTGTTCATGGCCATGGTGTCCCTATGACTGGCAGTGACTGCTGTGAGGCTACTTTGTTTAGTAGATATGTATCCAGATGTGTCTACAGATCAGGAGGGTAAGAACAGAGCAGGCATCTGGTAGTATATGCTGCTGCTAGGTTTGACTCAATATTAAGTGAGACCCGCTGTTGGTTATTCTTAGATATAACTTGGCAACACTTTGAGCGAGGGCTGCTACGCTAGAGGTGAGATACTTGAGGCAACAGCCACGTCACTGACAAGGATGTATTTCAAGTTATCCAAAGAGATTCCGTAATTGCCTGCAGTTACTCCTTTCACAAGTCTCAAGAATCTCTATGTCATCCATCATAGAATAATAGACCCACACAGCCTTATAATTGGAAATGGATTATTCTCGTATCTGTATACTCACATATGGTATATGAGAAATGAACACTGTCACCTCTAGGCCGATGCAGGGACATCTCTGCGGTATATCCAACAAATTGTCATTTGATCCCTCAGTTTTGTCAGCTCTAAATTCTTATTTATAGTGAATAATTTCTATTTAGGGTAAGCCCAAAGCAGTGCTCTGGTAATGCTCACCCTTGGTTTCTGCCCTTTGCAGACTGTTCTGTATGACATCCTCGCCAGTATTTGAAGACAGGCTTTATGTACCCCTCTCCGCCTCCTGCATTTTTAATTTTCCAATCTGGCTATCTTTTGGTTCTTCAATTATTCTATGTCTGGAATCATATCTTTCACCATCATAATCAATCTTCTCTGGACACTGATGATTTACCATTTCAATGTAGCATGCACAGGGAGACTCAAGATTTCAAGGTGGGTTCCTCTTAAGGTATTTCTCCCCTTGATAAGGACCGTGTATATCTCTTCTTTTGAAAATGATGACTTTAAATAAATTTATTAAGTCACTGAATAAAGGGGAATTGCGAGTAAATCATCTTATGATCTCAGCAGCTGCCTTCAGTGAAGGAGAGTGAAGGCAGGTAAGGTTGTGAATGCCTACTGAAAACTTGAAATACATCAGTAGAATAGTCACAAAAATTCCATGGGCTATCAGTACCATCACCTCCATTGTACAGAGGAGAAAACTCAGGCTCAGAGAAGTTCCATAATTTGGCCAAGGCGCAAAGCTGGCAAATATAGAACCCGAATCTCTGTGTATATAAGTATATACATGAATGTGAAAAAGGGTTTTTCTGACTCTATCTGGTACTTACTTTTCCAAGTTCTTGCTCCTCCAGATTAGGTGATATTTTAGAAGAGAAAAGCATCTAAAGCAGCCTCTTCCGTACTTAAAATGCTCACACATGCTAATCCATGAAATAGAAGTAGGAGTGGGGAGATATGGCAGGATAAATGGCTTCCATGGCATAGAAAACAATCACAACAATTCTAAGACGATGAGGTTCCAGGCCTCACTAATGTGATATTACTAGTGATGTCTCCATAGAGAGAGCTAATAGTTACTTCACACACCCAGGTATTTCACGTGAACCCATCTCCTCTCTCTTGAACGTGTGCAGTTTATTTATTTGTTTTTGATAGAAACCAAATATAGATATTTAGTTCAATTCCTATTAGATTTCAACCTCTCTTTGGTGCCCATTTTTCTGGCCTGTTGATTTTGCCGTCCAGTGAATTAATTCATCATTTATATCCGTATTTTGTCATCCATATATCTGGATGGTAAGCATTCTGGGCTTTCATTCAGGCTCTGAGGTAAATCTTGAAGAGGACCAAATGTAGGACAGAGAGCTTTCACAGCTTTCTATACCCCAGTTTATACATAGTGAAGATCAGAATTTAGATGATGAAAGGCTTCCCATGAAAGCATGGTCATTCAAGAAAATTCTCCCTGGAATTACTAACATCAATGTTCCTTTCTTCCTTTTACCTGAAAAAAAAATGCAGAGTATATAAATATGGTATAGATTATCATATATATCACATATATGATCATATCTAACAATAATCTGTGTTACTTATAAGTTGACTAAATTTTATAGAATATAAATAAATGCCTTAACATCGCCAATCTAGTAAGTGTTACAGCCTGATCACAAGACTGGTTACTGATTTAGAAGTCTGTCTATTAAGTACTATTCTCTCTAAATACTCACCTAAGTTTTCTTTTAAAATTTTTTTTAAATGTTTTTATTTTTGAGAGAGAGAGAGAGAGCAGGGGAGGGGCAGACAGAGAAAGACACAGAATCCGAAGCAGGCTCCAGGCTCTGAGCTGTCAGCACAGAGCCCGACATGGGGCTTGAATTCATGGACAGTAAGATCATGACCTGAGCTGAAATTGGATGCTCAATGGAACCATCTCAGGTGTCCCAGTTGCCTAAGTTTTCTGTTTCTCTTTGATTTCTATGTTTCTCTTTTGGACCTACTTTTTTCCTCCTTAGTCTTTCTTTCTTTTTCTTTCTTTCTTTCTTTCTTTCTTTCTTTCTTTCTTTCTTTCTTTCTTTCTTTTTTTATGTTTATTTATTTCTGAGACAGAGAGAGACAGAGCATGAGTGAGGGAGGGGCAGAGAGAGAGGGAGACACAGAATCCGAAGCAGGCTCCAGGCTCTAAGCTGTCAGCACAGAGCTCGACGCAGGGCTCGAACTCACAAACCGTGAGATCATGACCTGAGCCAAAGTCGGTCTCTCAACCAACTGAGCCACCCAGGCGCCCCCCTCCTTAGTCTTTCATTTAACCTTGTCCTTAGTATGGAAAGCTGGCAGTGGCAAACTGTCAGAATCACCATCACCTTCTAAAAACAGCACTCCAGCTGCCAGAAAGGAGTCCTGAAGATCCTTAAAACTTCTGCTTTATAAGGGGTTCTCCATGGACACTTTTAAAAACGCTGTGGCTTCATGTCAATGTATACATGATGTTTCCCTATACATAATTGCTACATAATTGTTTTTAAAGTTGAGTTCAAGAATAGTTCACCAGAGCAAACATCACGAGAGATGTTTTCCCAAGCAGTATGTAGACGGTCTCAAGGGTTTTAAAAAGTAAAATGACTTTTCATCTTTGGGAAGATGGTGTCACTGTGTTTCTTACTGAAGCATGGAATAACTTAGCATTTCTCTTAGGCGGTCATGATTTAGAAGATAAAATCCATATCATTGGATTTGATCATTCAAGTAAAATTTCAGGACTTTTTTTTTTTTTTTCCTGAATGCTAATACTGTTGCTAGGTGCTATGTAAGCTGCTTCAAATGCAGCAATATGATAACAAAGAATAATAAGACAAGGGCCTATCCTCAGATAGAGATCCATAATCAGCACTATGTAATGTTAGACAGAATTACATACGCAAATAACAGGAACATATCCTAGGTAGTGAGCTAAATAGATGTTCGATAGCATAATGTGCTGGAATCCAGCATATAAACTAGAATCCAGCATTTTAAAATGTAATTGTTTTTGACATTATTGCTGACTGTATCATTGTATTCACTTGGGGTGGCTATTATCAACAGCCATTCTTGAAATACTTTCTAATTTAGTCACTAAAATGCAAACTTAGTTTTATATTGATGGTTTTGATTGAATATAACTAAAATTTCCCTAAGAAGTAACTGGTTTTCACGGAGGGGGGCTGGGACACTACAGCATGTCCTGAGTTCATCCATGACATTAAATCATAGGATCCAACACAAATGAAAAAATGTGGTGAAAATTTCCTGAACATTTGTGAAAAAGGAAATACTAAAGAGCAGACTTGAACTAGTGTTTGAAACAGAGAAAGTCAAGTAACTGTGGGTCATATTTGCCTTTTAAAAATCTAATTATCTTTTATTTATCTTCTTATCAAATCACAAATAGAAGAACTACTAATACATTGGACCCTTTTTAATGTGTGCCAATTTTATACCTTACTTTACTGAGTAAAGATTGAGATTTACTCTAAATTTCCAAATATCAGTAGCCATACTGGTATATATATGCTGTCATGTTATTGTCCCTCAGGTTAAAATCCCAAGGAATTCCCTTAAGTATTGAATGCCCCAATTATTCTCACTTATTGAGCTAGTATTCACATTACACTTACAAGTATACGCTGGTTTATGCATGTGTAAGTCATGTGCATTCATGGACACACATTGTCATTTTATGGGAAAAAATTAGGAACCCTGTGGGAAAGGAAGTTCAGGATTGGAATTCATATTTCTTAGTCCTTGAAAAATATATAAATGCCTCTTGAATATTGAACGACATAGTAGTTGTTTCACCTAATTTTTATCCTTTGAACTTTCCTGAGGACAAACACTCTATGTGATTGACTAGAGACTTCATCTGTTGTATGCAAAAACCAAGGCCAGAGAGGTAATGTGACTGTCCCCAAATCACGTACCTATTAGGCACTTCAACTACAGCATTTCTAATTATAGTTGTAATCTTTTAAAGCATATATGCATTATAACTATTTAACTCTGAAAGTCATGCAGCTGGTACAATGTAGAGAAAGCATTTCAAGCCAGAACTCTAAAGCCTCCTGCTTTTACTATTGTCATGGAGGGAGAGGAAACAGCATGACAGACATGGTCCTTTCCCAATGCCCTGTCTGGGAAACATTATTCCCCATTCAAAATTTGAGCATGAGAGATCTTCATTTTTATTGCTTGCTTCACCATCCCCCATCTCAGGGCAAGAAATCTATTGCATATGACAAAAAAAAAAAAATGTATTTCATTTTTTTCTTGCTTAGTTTGCTCTATTTTGTTAACATGTTTCTCCAATAACATGTCAAATTCTGAAACGGTCAGTAAGTTGGCATGCTAAGTCTTGGGAAGTCCATTTGCTAGAATTTATTTTTACCACCAAATAGTCTTTGCAGATGAAGAACCATGACATTGAGCCAAGTTAACTGTTTGGGGGCAGATTTTTCTCATGGGTGGCATCCCATACAGTTCTCCCTTGTCCTGGTCACCCAACAGATAACTCGTTGCAGTAGCTAATTTTCATTGAGTTCCTACTGTGGTTGGCACTTTACATGGATTAGCTTGTGAAAATCTCATAATTACTTTTTCAGAAAGATCTTGTTATAATCCATGTATTACTTGATATCACAAACGAGGCCCACTTTTTGGAATGTTAGGCAATTTCGTAATGATCACCATCTCATCTACAGATCAATGAAGAGATTATTGAGGCTTGGAACTTTCTCCGTAACTTGGCCCTCAATGGTTTCTGCCTTAGCCTACATCAGTTACTTTGGCCACTTTTCATTGCATATGAACATGCTTATATCCAAGGGAACGGAAACTAATTCTAAAAGTAAAATTTTGTTAGATTTTCATGTTAGCTATCTTATAACATAGAGGAGGAAAGCTTTCCCCTTCTCTTCTAGGTTCTTTGCCTGGTCTAATAATTAAATTGACATGGACCAATTAACAGAAGAAAAAAAATTAATTCTGTACATACAGTAGCCTAATTAAAATGATGAGAATCAAGAAAGTGACCAAAACAGGCAGTTTTATACTTTTTTATAGTTAGATAAAGGAACAACAAATTCATGAAGAATTGAGACAAAGAAGTTTGAGCTTGAGCTAGTAAATTAGTAAGGAGGTAACAAATTCATGCAGTCTTCTGGGACCTAAATTCCTTATGACCAGGATGTCCCATTTCCTCCTAAATACAGAGGCTACCTTGCACATGGGAGTTAGTACCTGCTCTCAGGAGGACAAAGGAGGGTTAGAGTGTCCTTCTCGCCCTGTCCATTTCTCAAGTAACTTAATTTAAAATATCAATATGCCGAAGTGTCATATTTGTGGTTGCATATTCTACTCTCCTTAAATAAAATGAAGGGAATGTACATTTACAAGAAAAAGCTCATTTTTATACTTACTAGAAAAAAAAAGCAATAGAATTTGTCTGATGTATGTTCTTTAACATCCTATCCTACTTTTTCTGTTGTTCTTCTATTTTTTTATGAGTTTTTGTTATTCAGAATGTTCTTCCAATTGGCCACATGCTGCAAAGTCATAATTGTTAGAAACAATCAAAAACAATCCCATTTTTACCTTTTGTTCATTCATTCAAGAAATATTTACTGATCATCCAGAATGCTCATGGCATCATCTCTGGCAGTGAGAAGGCAATGATAAAAAAAAACAAAAACCCTGGCTTCAAGCATACTAAAAGTTTGGGTTGACATATTCCTTGTTAGTACTGTATGCTCTATTTTTTAAATCATGATATTATGATGAATTATAAGAGATATGTAGTTGATCTTTGTCCCCTTTCTGGGACAGAGCTCCTAAACCCCTTGGAATTTCCTAATGGGAGTGTTACAGGTGTGGTGCCTTTTGTTATTATAATGTCTAATGTCCTGACTTTTGGAATGCCCTTAGGTCACCTGAGGATGGGGACTGGTCAGTGGAGGAACCGATCCTTTGATAAGAGGGTTGGAACATTCAGTTCCACTTCCTGACCTCCCAGGAGGGGTAGGAATTGGAGGAAAAAAAAAAAAAATCACTGACCACTTATTTAATCAACTGTGCCTATTCAATGACGTTTCATAAAAACTGAAGGACAGTGTTCTGAGATTTTCCATGTTGGTGAACACACGGAGGCGTTGGTGCCACTCAAATCCAAGTTCAATTGACTGTCGCTGGCAAGGCCAATCCTCAAGAGACTGGTTTCAATTGGAAAGGAATAGGAGCTTTATTCAGGAGACCCACCCACCTGGGGAGAAGGTGGACTCTTGTCCAAAGCCCAACACTGAGGTTTCTGCCTGGTGCAGAGATTTTTATTTTATTTATTCTTTTTAAGTTTATTTATTTACGTTGAGAGAGAAAGTGAGCACAGGGTAGGGGCAGAGAGAGCCCACGTAGGCTCTCTCTGCACTGTCAGCGCAGAGCTCTACATGGGGGTCGATCTTATGCACGTGAGATCATGACCTGAGCTGAAATCAAGAGTCGACGCTTAACCAACTGAGCCATGCAGGCAGCCCCTGGCACAGAGATTTTTAAAGGGGTTTACTCAGTTAGGAGAGTACAGTAGTCTACGACGTTTCTTGATTGCGTGCAGACTGGCTGATGCCAGCTACAGAATTATCTGGGTGCTAGGAGGTTGTGCAAGATGTTCTAGTTCCTTGGTGCCTGGGGTGCAGATTCGTGCAAAGGAATCTGGTTCCTTGGTACCCGGGGACAGTTTGGCGGGGATACTTTGTCCTTTGCGCAAAAGACGGCAAGGTCTACAGATGCACAAAGGGAGGTCAGTAAAGTTATCTGGGTGACCTTAAAAAAGAAAGACGTTTTGCTAAGAGATTGCTGGGCTAGTAAGAAAGCCAAGGTGGTTTCAAACAGACTCACTGGCCTCTGTGGCCTGGGAGAGTTCTGATCCTTCATTCCCCAAGGCCAGTGGTCTGTAAATCTCAAAGAAAGTAAATCAATTCGGTTACAGATCAAGGACCTGAGGTCAGCAAGCAAGGAGTCTGTTACTTTGAGGCTGGTTAACCCTTAAGATTGGCTGCAGCTTTTGTTAGTTGGGAGAGTGATGTGTCTGGAGATGTCACTGATGCCAGCACCTGTTCCCATACGGTGCCCTATCCATCTTTTCTGTCTGGCTCTTCCTGAATTATATATCTATATCTATATCTATATCTATATCTATATCTATATCTATATCTGTACCTGTACCTGTATCTGTACCTGTATCTGTATCTGTATCTGTATCTATATCTGTATCTGTCTATATCCTTTTGTAACAAACTGGTGCTCTAGTAGGTAAAATGTTTCTCTGAGTTCAGTGACCTTCCCTAGCAAATTAATCAAACCCGGAAAGGAGGTTGTGGGAACCTCTAATTTATAGCCTGTCAGTCATAAGTACAGGTAACAACCTGCGATTGCAAATGGCATCTTGAGTTGGAGTCCAGCTCAGGAGGAAGTCTTCGGAACCTCTAATTTGTAACCGGTGGGTCCGAAGCACAGGTAACAGCCTGGGCTGACAACTGGTATTTGAAGGAAGGGCAGTCTTGTGGGACCTAGCCCTCAACGTGGGGGATCTGACGCTACCTCCAGGTAGATAGGGTCAGGAAGGAGCTGAGTTCCAGGACTCCCTACTGGTGTCTGAGTATTGCTTGGTGTTCTGCGGGATGAGCCAGGTCCCCCACCACCAACCCCCCCCCGCCCCCGGCCAACACACAGGTTGGAATTGGATCCAGGAACCCCCCAAAAGGTATTCACGATACAACTTGTATTTGCTAAAGTCTATTTTATCCTCCTACTCTTTGGTCTGTGAGACTAAGGCAAGATTTCAATGTGTCATAGAATTTTGGACTTGGGAAAAACTAAATGTACTGAGGGCCTCAAATGGGCTACATGGTTCCTGGAGAGGGTCTCATATGTTGTAAACAGACACTGAAGAAAGACTCTTGGCGGTCTTCATATATTATAATCAACCCAGAGACGCTAAGTGACGCATCAAAGTTCACACAATTATTCCACATCAGAGCACTTTATCTTCAGACTCAAATTCCACTGTTCTATTCACATACACTCTGACCCTTCTCTGAAGAGGCTCGCAGTACATTTGACAGCTGGAATTTATGGATTGTGGAGAAATGCACCTACCTGGGGCGGGAGTTGAGAGCATAGATGGGGGTTGACAATCTGGGTTGAGATACCACCTCTGCCTACTGAACCCCTTGTCTCTGTTTTTCTCTCTTTAAAATTGAGTGTTAATAATGGTGCCGGATATGAGTGGTTGTTGTGGACTATATAAGTCAGCAGAAACTTAGCACCTAGTAATTGCTATATATTTGTTAACTGTAAAGAGATCATGTGATTTTTAAAAATACAGAGACAGGGGCTCCTGGGTGGCTCAGTCAGTTAAGCGTCTGACTCTTGGTTTAGGCTCAGGTTATGATCTTGCAGTTCTGTGAGTTCAAGCCTCGTGTCCGGCTCTGTGCTGACAGTGTGGAGCCTGCTTGGGACTCTCTCCTTGTCTCTCTGCCCCTCCCCCACTCGTGCTGTCTCTGTCTCTCTCAAAATAAATAAATAAACTTAAAAAAATACAGAGACATATTAACTATGACAATAAAGTAGTGATCTTGATTTCCTAATACAGTATATTTCTATAATATAGGCACTGGACAGAAGTCAGTTTTTCTTCCAGTTGGAGGATGATACCACAGGTATGGGCATTAGGGCTGTTGTATAGCTAAGCTAAGAATTGTACCGTGAACATAGAAGTTACTTATCTCCAAAATGGACATGGTTGGGGATAGAACAAACTATCTTAGAACTCTGCAGTCTGAGGAAAGAATGGGCTGAAACCTACTAAAAAAACAAAACCAAACAACAATAAAAAAGAGTTACTTATTACTTGACCTGAGCTTCCCTCTTTAGCAGGAAAAATAGATAAGAAAATAATGTGTGGTGAGGGCGTGGCAGAGGTAAGCCCAGAGGGCACGAAAAGCCGTGCACCTGAACTTGCTGCCCAATTCCAGGATTAAGGAAATCAGGTACTAGAGTCGGGCCACCTGGCTTTACATCCTGATTCATCACTTACAAGCTGTGTCATCCTCTTGCATGTTACTTAATTCCTCTTTTTCTCATTGTAGAAATAGCTCCCAAGCATAGGTTTTTGTTTTGTTTTCCCCCAAAATGACATTTGTTTCTTAGTTGCAGAATCAAATCCCCCTTCCCTCTGATTCCTTCCTGATAAGGAATTACTTCTCCAAGATCGGTTCCCTGTTGGTCTGTGTCTTGCAAAATTCTATCAAAATTGGCTGTATCTGATGTTGAAGGTCAGCAATCCCAGTAGAAGGCTGAGGTGTCATGTTGGATGGCTGCAACCACAAGGCTGGGACCCCTCATTATGCCAAACATGTGGCTGATGCTACCGCAGTCGTGATTACAGAAGGGCCAGATGGTGCACCTGGTCCACCATATTCCATGGCTGCCGCCATAAAGTTGGTTAGACCCCAACCTCTGTCACATCATGGGGAAGGGCTGCTGCTTCCCAACCTATGAATGTTGATAAGAGTACAAACTTCTGCAAAGGAGCAGAGACCAAATCCATATTCTTTAATCCCAGTTGTATCTGTTCATTTTACCCGTCTGATGTTTGTATCTGCATATCTCAATAAAGGCATTTTTCCCTCCCTGAGTCCCCACTTGGCAGAAGCAGCACACATTCCACTTACAGTGCACGACCTGGTCAGAGATCCTGGGGAGACAGAGTAACACACATTTTAACCTGTATTTAAATTACATCTTTTTCTTTTTTGGCCGATTATCCACTCTCAAGCCAGCCTCAGCCACTTTGGGTGAGTCTCTTGTCCCTACTTCAGTTCCATGTTTTGTTTATTTGTTTTGTTCTTTGGCATGACAGCTTAGCATTAAGGCTTTAACACTGAGCTTTCCAATCAGTTCTATCTTCACTACGCCCTGAGAATAGGAAAATTTTGGTTAAAATTAAACTTTAGTCGAAATGGTCAGACAGCTTGTAAATATAAACTTAAGTTTTTATTCTCTCCCAAACACATCACACTTTGCATTGCTTTTTACAAAGTATTTGTATATATATGTACATATTTAGGGGCAACTACCACAATTACTGGCTAAACAATAAATTGAATGCTGATAGTTCTTTTCTCTGTGTTCAATATTTGGTTTTGTGTAACTGTTTTACCTGCCCATTAAAAGAAACAACCAAAAATGTTCATTTACATTCAGATGTTTGCTATTTTCTTTTCAGTTAAACATGCAAATTGTCATCATTGGCAAATTGACTATACAACAATTAGATGGAAATCGCCTCTTTATTCAATTTTTCTAAAGCATGAGTGTCTCTTCCACTTTCCAAATACATTTCCCTTTTCCTGTGTTTCGGGTTTTGTGTGATTTTTAGTAATCAGTTCCTTTTAATTGCTTTTTTTTTTTTTTTCAAATTCTCCAACACTTGCATCAAGCTGCGCTTTAGAATTGGATTTAGATTTTGTTTTGTTTTCTTTTCCTAGGGTATTATTTGCGGAACATCAATGATGCCTTGTAAAATCCAGAATAAAAGATGTCATAAGAGAATTGACTCTTATTTTAAACTAAAATGACAAGAGACCAAAACCACTTGTTTTAGTCGAAAAATATGTCTTTTTTCGGTGATACTTGGAATATATTCACCATCTTTGCTAAGGCTAGAAGTCTGTGACTGAATATCCTCTGTGACCTTTTAAACTTTCTTTCTCTGGCTCTAGTTCTTGTTTTATTTGAGCCACGTGTTTTGAATGTCTCCCAAGTCCGGTTCCTTGGCTCTCTGCTCTTCTCTATTTATATCCGTCACTCTTAGAGCTTTCCTTTCACCACTATATATGGGTGATCTCTGACCCTGACCTAAATTCTAGCTTTACCTGTCTAAAAGTTGCTAGAATATATTTTTATTGGACATCTTGAGCTAAAAAGTCCACAACTTATGCTTGGTGTTTTATTTTTTATGGTTGCCTCCATTGGCAAAGAATGAGGTAAATCTCTACAGTGCCTGCTCAAAAATATTAGTATTCCTGTTTCATTGACTCCTTTTCAGGAAGCCAGTTTGCATGCAAAACAATTTAAGCTGCATCCCATAAACTCACTTCTAAAGAAGTAAATATTATCAATATATATTTATGCTTCCATGCTTTTTTATTATTTATTTTTTACTGGGCTTAAAAAGCATAAGATAAAATTTACCATCTTCACCATTTTTAAGTGTACAGTATGGTTAATTATATGCACATTGTTGTTGCCTTTTTGCTCTGTTGATTGTTACCTTTGCTGTGCAGAAGCTTTTAAGTTTGATAATAGTCCCATTTTTCTATTTTTATTTTGTTGCACGTTGGTGTTTTATGTAAGCAAACAATGCTAAATGCTATGTCATGAATTTTTTTTTACCCTGTGTTTTCTTCTAGGAGTTTTATAGTTTCAGGTTTTTGTTTATCTTTTCAATCCATTTTGAGTTCATTTTTGTATTTTGGTCTATTTGCCACTACTGGACTGTTTCCATTGCTATAGCTTTGTAATATGTTTTGGATTTAGGATATGTGAGGCCTCTAGCTTTGTTTTTCTTTCTCAAGATTGTTTTTATTAAAGTCTCTGACATTCCATATGGATTTTAGGACACTTTTCCTATTTCTGAAAACAATACCACTGGGATTTTGATATGAATCGAACTGAATCTGTGAATCACTTTGAGTAGTATGAACATTTTAACAATAGTATGTCTTTCAATTAATGAACATGAGACATGTGTCCATTGATTGATGTCTTCTGTACCTTCAGGCATGTTTTGTAGTTTTCAGTTACAAGTCTTTCATATCCTTGGTTAAGTTTATTTATAAACATGTCGTTTGTGAACAGAAATATTTTTACTTCTTTCTTTCAATGTTGATGTTTTAAGTTTTTGTTTTTTTTTTACCTATTTTCTCTAGCTAGGATTTTCAGTATTAAGTTAAATGGAAGTGGGAAGGGTGCACATTATTATCCTGTTACTGAACTTAGAAAACTCAGGTTTTCTCCATTGGGTATAATGTTAACCTGGAAGTTTTTCATAGATCGCTTTTGGCACGATGTAATTTCCTTCTATTCTTAGTATTCTGAGTGTTTTTATCATGAAAAAGTGTTGAATTTTGTCAAATGACTTTTATGCATTAATTGAAATGATTATGTGGCTTTATCTTTTAATGTGGTATGTAGCATCGATTGATTTTTGCATATTGAAACATTCTGGCATTCCAGAAGTAAATCCCACTTAGTCATAGTATATAATCTTAATTTTGCTGGATTTGGTTTGCTAGTATTTTGTGGATGTTTTTCATCAACGTTTATTGGGATAAGGGTACATAGTTTTCTTTTCTTATAGTATCTTTGTCTAATTTTAACATTAGGGGTAATTCTGGCCTCATAGAATGAATTTGGAAATGTTTCCTCCTCTTCAAGTTTTTGAGAAAAGTTTGAGAAATCTTGGTGTTAATGCTTCCTTAAATGTTTGGTAGACATATTCAGTGAAGTTGTGTAGTCCTGGATGTTGCTTTGTTTTTTGTTTTTTGTTTTTTGTTTTTTTACATTTATTTATTTTTGAGAGACAGAGAGAGACAGAGCACAACTGGGGGAGGGGCAGAGAGAGAGGAAGACACAGAATCTGAAGCAGGCTCCAGGCTCTGAGCTGTCAGCACAGAGCCTGACACGGGGCTTGAACCAACGAACCGTGAGATCATGACCTGAGCTGAAGTCAGACGCTCAACCGACTGAGCCACCCAGGCGCCCCAGTGGATGTTGCTTTGTTAGATTATTGATTCAATCTCCTACTAGTTATCAGTTTGTTTAGATTAAAAAAAAATCTTTATGATTCAATTTTGGTATGTTATATATTTTTAGAAATTTATCCATCTTTTCTTCATTATCCAGTTTGTTGGTATATAATTATTCATAGTAATTTGTCCTCTGTTGTTTCTGTGACATCAGTGATAATGTCTCTTCATTCATTTCTGAATTTTATTATTTGAGTCTTTTCTCTTTTTTCTTAGTCTATTTAAAATTTTTTTTAATATTTATTTGTTATTTTTGAGAGACAGAGACAGAGTGTGAGCAGGGGAGGGGCAGAGACACACACACACACACACACACACACACACACACACAGAATCCGAAGTAGGCTCCAGGCGCTGAGCTGTCAGCACAGAGCCCGATATGGAGCTCGAACCCATGAACCATGAGAACATGACCTGAGCCTAAGTCATATGCTTAACCGACTGAGCCACCCAGACTCATGTGTTTATTTTTTTTTAAGATTGATTTTTAGTTATTTATTTACTTTTTTTTTTCAATATATGAAATTTATTGTCAAATTGGTTTCCATACAACACCCAGTGCTCATCCCAAAAGGTGCCCTCCTCAATACCCATCACCCACCCTCCCCTCCCTCCCACCCCCCATCAACCCTCAGTTTGTTCTCAGTTTTTAACAGTCTCTTATGCTTTGGCTCTCTCCCACTCTAACCTCTTTTTTTTTTTTTTTTTTTTTTTTAGAGAGAGAGAGAGAGAGAGAGAGAGAGAAAGAGAGAGAACACAAGTGGAGAGAGAGAGAGAGAGAGAGAGAGAGAGAGAGAGAGAATCTTAAGCAGTCTCCAAGCTCAATGCAGAGCCTGATGTGGGGCTTGATCCCAGGATCCTGGGATCATGACCTGAGCTGAAATCAAGAGTTGGGCACTCAACCAAATGAGCCACCTAGGCAACACCTCATGTGTTTAAGAAAGACAATTTTTTCTTCTTTTTCTTTTTTAAAAAATTTTTAAGTGTTTATTTTTGAGAGAGAGAGAGAGAGAGAGAGAGAGCGTGAGCAGGGAGGGGCAGAGAGAGAGGGAGACACAGAATCTGAAGTAGGCTCCAGGCTCTGAGCTGTCAGCATAGAGCCCAATGCAGGGCTCATGCTCACAGACCATGAGATCATGACTTGAGCTGAAGTTGGATGCTTAACTGACTGAGCCATCCAGGTGCCCCTTTTCTTTTTCTTTTTTACACTGCAATACTCATTAACCTAAACATGGAAGAAAATGTCACATATTCATACTTGTGATTTTAAGAGTAGAAGTCCGAAGATCCTAGGATGAGGCATTGTCTTTGTCTTTTTGGATTGCCATAATAGAATACCATAGACTTCATGGTTTAGTTACAGGAAACAAATTGTCTCATGGGTCTGAAGGCTAGAAGTCCCAGATCAAGGTCCAGCTGGGTCAGTTTCTGAAAAGGGGAGTTTTTTCTAGTTTGCAAATGGCTGCCTTCTGGTTGTGTCCTCACAAGGCAGAGAGAGAATGAACAAGTTCTCTGTTACCAGATCACAATCACTCTTGTGAGCTCATTTAACCTTAATTACCTCCTTATAGGCCCTATCTCCAGTTAGTTACACTGGGGGTTAGAGCTTCCAGATATGAATTCTGGAGGGCACAATTCCATCTAGAGCAGGTGTATATGGAAAGAGGGGAAATATTTTCTGGTTTTGTGCAACATAAATTTGGAACATACTTTCACCAAAAAGAAGATACTGACAACAAACATTGAAATGGACTTTTATTCTAAGATAAATTTTTCTAATTTTTCAATTCTGCCAGTATTTTTATATGGAATCACTTGTGGGAAGGGGCAGAAATTCACTCAAATTTTCTGGGGAAAGAAAAAAAAAACAAGTAATCCTATGGAATTATAATATAGGAATGCAGCCAGATTTCCTAAGTCCTCAACAGCTCTGAAGTCTTTCCTTAACTGTTTGGTACAATGTAAATCTTATACTGATTAAAACTTATACTGAATAGTAACTTAATAGAAAAAAGTCTATTTTAGATATGTGCTGAGCTCCATAATATTATAGAGTTTTGCAGAAACGAAAGAAAACAATACATCACAGAGGTTCAATCATATTCCTAGAGAAAAGAAAATTTCTTTTAATGTATTTTCCTCACTTAGATTGTCCAAGGTAGAAATGAAGGGAAAAAATTATGTCACACTGTTACCTGACTCTGTTTCTTTTCTTTTTTTTTTTTTTTTTTAATGTCACAATTGTTTATTTATTTATTTATTTATTTATTTATTTATTTATTTATTTTTTATGAAATTTATTGACAAATTGGTTTCCATACAACACCCAGTGCTCATCCCAAAAGGTGCCCTCCTCAATACCCATCACCCACCCTCCCCTCCCTCCCACCCCCCATCAACCCTCAGTTTGTTCTCAGTTTTTAACAGTCTCTTATGCTTTGGCTCTCTCCCACTCTAACTTCTTTTTTTTTTTTTCCTTCCCCTCCCCCATGGGTTCCTGTTAAGTTTCTCAGGATCCACATAAGAGTGAAACCATATGGTATTTGTCTTTCTCTGTATGGTTTATTTCACTTAGCATTACACTCTCCAGTTCCATCCACGTTGCTACAAAGGGCCATATTTCATTTTTTCTCATTGCCACATAGTACTCCATTGTGTATATATACCACAATTTCTTTATCCATTCATCAGTTGATGGACATTTAGGCTCTTTCCATAATTTGGCTATTGTTGAGAGTGCTGCTATGAACATTGGGGTACAAGTGCCCCTATGCATCAGTACTTCTGTATCCCTTGGATAAATTCCTAGCAGTGCTATTGCTGGGTCATAGGGTAGGTCTATTTTTAATTTTCTGAGGAACCTCCACACTGCTTTCCAGAGTGGCTGCAGACTCTGTTTCTTTTCTAATGAAGTGATATAGTTTCCCTCTGATAAGAAAATACTAATATCCAGTGGCCTGTTTTCTTTGAATATGAAGGATTTATATGTACATATCACCCCTTCTCTATCATTTGCCATAAATCTCTATACTACCTTGTGGTTACTTAGATGAGGCACCTCCTCCTAGTGACTTCAAATAAATATTGAAATGGGCTTAAAAACAAAATCTATTATAAAGTCCAATTTCATATATTTGATTATTTATAATCACATTTAGATGTTCAAATTCAGTTATTTTATTAAAACTCCAAAACTTCCTTTAAAGAAAAATACCAAAGGGGGAAAAATGACATTATTTAAAAGTCACTGAAAACATTAAGAATTAGATCTGGTCAGAGAAGGCAGTGATTCATAACCTGAATTAATAGTATACTTGTGTTTGTTCAATGTAGTTTTAAATGGAAGAAAAAATCATATGTAAATTGTAGTAATGCTGAAATGAAGAAGAGGAAAATGAGTTTTTCCCTGAATGAAAAATGATGGGTCAAGGGAAATAATAAACAAAACTTTATATACAAATGCCATGTAGGTGGATGTCCAATTCAACGTAATAAAACTGACCTTATATTGGCTCTAAATTCAAGATGAAATTGTCAGTTAATGATACTCATTTTTCAAAGGTGATTCTTGCAATCACTTTGAATCATTGGGAAACTTATGAAATTCTTCCAAATGTTTAAAATGATCTTGCTCATATTTCTCCTTCTTTTAACTCCTTCCCTCTGAGTTCATATTATTTTCTAGAATGCATCCAACCTGTAATGTAACCTAGAAGGTAGTCATATGGCTGTTAACAGAATTAAATCTTAATGTTGTGAAATGCATAAAGTTTGACTTTTCTGTAGGCGTCACTTTTCTCCTGTTTTTTGCTTATTCCCTCATTCATACAACCAGCTATGTGCCAGGAATGAGGTCTTCAAAGCAGATATGACCCCTGCCTCATGAACTAGTAGTATGAGAAATGGGTGGGCAAACAGATACTAAGCAAATAATCTAACAATTGTGTGTAATAGAAGTATGATAAGCACTATGATTAAAACAACAACAGGATAATGGATTAGGGAATTATATAACATGAGAGTCAGAACAGATGTCCCTGAAGAAGGGTTATTTGATTTGAGACCTGGGATGGGAAGGGGAATTAGAGTGTCTGGGCAAAGTGGTTGTGAGGAAAACATTGCAGACTAATGAAGGCAGGCCATGTTGAAAAGACTTGATGTGTGAGACTCATGGCATTACAGGGTCCAGAAGAAGGAAATGAGGCCTAGGAGGAAGCAGAGGCGAGGAAAAAAACAAAGCTTTTTCAGGCATTTAAATAGTTTGACTATGTTATATACAGCAGTGAAAGTCTTTGTAAGGATTTGTGAGGGATGGATAATAAGATCTTCATTTAAAAAAAAGATCTTTTTGGGGCGCCTGGGTGGCTCAGTCGGTTAAGCGGCCAACTTCGGCTCAGGTCATGATCTCGCGTCCATGAGTTCGAGCCCGCGTCGGGCTCTGTGCTGACAGCTCAGAGCCTGGAGCCTGTTTCAGATTCTGCGTCTCCCTCTGTCTGACCCTCCCCTGTTCATGCTCTGTCTCTCTGTCTCAAAAATGATAAATGTTAAAAAAAAATTAAAAAAAAAGATCTTTTTGCACTTCCTCTGGAGAATGCATTGCTGAGAGCAAAAGTGGGAGAGAGCTCTTGTCAGGCTAGTGTGATACCCCAGCAGGAGATGACACTAGCTTGGACCAGGATGGTGAAAGTTTTGGAGATGGAAGGAAGAGGGTGGCGTAGAAATATTTAAGATAAAAAAATCAGAAGTAATGGGAGAGAACTATTTTGGTGAGGAGTGCAAAAATCCATTTCAAGGTTGACTCCTATGGTTCCACCTTATAAACCAGATGTATAGTTTTCTCATTTGCTGGAATGGGGCAACCCTGGGTAAGAAGCAGTTTTGGAGGAAAGAAGATAACTTCACCTTTGGGCTTGATAAGTTTGCATTCCCTTTAGGGATCTCATGTGGTTGTGGAGAGTAGGTGATTGGATATGTGGTTTCTGGACTCAGAAGAAAGATCCTGACTGATGATAATGATTTTGGAGTCATAGATCATCTAAGAGACTGGGGAGGATTTAACGGACAGAACACCAAGTCAAGGATATGGGTCTGGGAGAGGGCCTAGAGAAATGCATATATACAACAGAGGAAAAGAGACAAAAAAAAAAACCAAAACCCACCACTGATTCTCATTTTTTTTTTTTTGAGACTCTTGTTTATCTTTTTTTGCTGCTACTTTCTTGGCAGAATCAAGGACAGCTAAATTCTCTTCTCTTGATGGTTTTAGCTCCCTTCCTTCAGAAGTCCAATGGATTCATGCTTTCTAACACTGTAATAGAGCATAGGTGGTTACCTATTTCAGGGATTATAGGAAAGTCTCTGCTCATAAAGTTTGCTGGTGAATAAAATTACCAAATCAGTTGTTGTACTTTGGCTGAAGACTTTGCTTCTGTTAATAGGAAAAACTCATTGGCATTGTATAATTTAACTAGCAACCGTTTAGGTATCTCTTAATTGGAATGTATCTATAAGAGCATTTCCTGAGAATGCCTTAGAATTGATCACTGTTTCTTCTATAATTTGATTATTAAGGAGGACAGATTAGGATCAAATTCAACATGTGAGATATATACTCATTAGTCATGCTTTTTGTTATTATTCCTGGGTGTTTTGCATTTTAATAGGGATTTAAATTCTCTTGTAAATCAAAGGAACAGAAGCTCTATCGTGAACTATGCCTTGTGGTTATCTTTTGGGACAGGTAGAAGAATCTTCTTAGAATCAGTAAAATTTTATCAGCTGTCATTTAGCCTAGTAATATTCATAAGCAAATTTCAGTGAAAAACTAAATGGTGGATTTTTTTTCTGGTGGAAAATCTATCCTAAAAATTAGGCACCCTCATTACATTTCTCTCTCCTCTCATCCCTAAATAACCTCTATAATTCAGTGTTTATTTTTGTAAAATAGTGCTCAGCAATGTTATGGCAAGCTATTGTGTAGTTCAAGGACATATCATTAATATTAACTTACATCATAAGGCTTTAGCCAAGGAAATGAAAATATTTAAAAAATAAAAAAAAAACCCACTAAGTTTCATTTGAGTTCTCAGTTTCACCCTCTAGATATCCCTTGATCCCCCCTTATGTCTCCTCATGCCACTTAGGGATTATTGAGACAATTGGTTATGCAACTGTCCTCCTAGAAGTTTGAGTAAATGCTCTGTGTTCCTGTTTAGCTCTTTCCATATGTGTATAACCTCCTTGCCGTACTCTAACAGAGAGGAAGGTTTTGGGTCAGAGGGAAGTGGGGAAAATGAAAAAGAAGTGAACTTTCTTTTAATGTTCTGGAACAGGTCAAGTGGCTGCCTATTACTCTGACTTTTTATAACTTTACTTCAGGAATTTCTTCAGTAGTTAAGATAACTAATGATTTTTGTCCAATAGCACATTAGTAAACACACACAGATAGCTGACTGTCTTTCACAGAGTGGATATTAAAATTACCCATAGCCTCTGAAAAAAAAAAATACACAGAGTGATGGAGAGAGGAAAGCAGTAAAAATTAAGTTCTAAAATTAATGTTAATCTAAATGGATGCATGAGAAACCAACATGAGAAATGATGTTTTACAATCATGATGATTTAGACATTTGAGTGTCAATTTTTGTTCATCCTCTGCATTTTCTTGGTTAAGTTCCTTATTTTCATAATAACCTATTATATATGTACTAATCAATTGGCACTACAGCTTTTATTCTAATATGCAGCTCTCTCACAAGGGATGAGATTGGTTCTTAGTGATAAGGTATCTTAGCTTAGGCTGCCGTAACAAAAGGCCATGGACTAGATGGCTTGAACAACAGACATTTGTCACAGTTCTGGAAGTTAAAAGTTCAAGATCAAGGTGATGGCAGATTCACTTCTTGATGAGGGCCCTCTTCCTGGCTCACCTACGGTGCCTTTTTGCTGTGAGCTCACATGATCTCTTTGTATGCATGTGGAGAGAGCAAGCTCTGTGTCTCTTTCTCTTCTTATAGGGATACTACTTCCATAATGGAAGCTTTTGTGACCTCATCCAAACCTAATTACCTCTCAATGACTCTACCTCCAAATACCATGACATTGAGAGTTAGGGTTTCAATGTATGAGTTTTGGGAGGACACAAACAGTCAGTTTATAACATAAGGTTTATTGAGTTTGGAGAGGAGATGAGAAGAGTCAGGTGTGGTTCCAAAAGCTGGGGAAAATATGGAAAGTAGAACAGGAAAAAAATGGTAAAGGTTGAAAAAAGAGACTATCATATCTAATGGATTTGCTCAAGGGACTGCTCTTAAATAATACTCAGCTGTCCATAACACAAATGGTAGGACCACTAATGAGGGATGTTGAAAGTAATGTTTAACTGAGAGATTCAGCCTCAGGAGTTCTATTTACTTACTTTACCTTTTACCTTCCTCTCCTGAATTCTGCAATATCATGGCATCTATATCAGTTATCTCTTGCTGTGTAACAATTGCTACCCAATACTGGTATAACAATAAACATTATCTCATAGTTTCTGTAGATCAGGAATCCTAAAACTGGGTGTTCTGCCCTGATGTCACTCACTGTGGCAGTTAAGATGTCAGTCAGGGCTGCAGTCACAGAAGGCTTGGTTGAGGCTGAGGGTCTACTTTCAAGGTTGCCCATTGCCATTATTTGGTACTGGCATTTTGGCAGGAGGCCGCATTTTTCTCACCACAGGGACCCTTCAACAGGGCGGCTTGAGTATTCTTGTGACGTGACAGATAACTGTCCCTAGATGTCAATCCAAAAGAGAGTAAGAGGAAAGTGTAAAGTCTCTTATAATCCAGGCTTGAAAGTCATAGTCCTTTATTTCTGCTGTTGTTAACTCAGGTAAAGCCCTCTGTGGGAAGGGATTATATTAGGCATGAATATCAAAAGGAAGAAATCACTGGAGGGCCATCATGGAGGCTGTGTACCACAACATCTCTTCGAGAATAATTTCTAGAAGTCCACAGAGCAATTATTTTTTTTTAATGTTCACTTATTTTTGAGAGAGAGAGAGAGTGAGCACACACACACACATGAGCAGAGGAGGGGCAGAGAGAGATAAGGACAGAGGATCCAAGCGGGCTCCATGCTGACAGAAGAGAGTCTGACAGGGGGGCTCAAACTCAGGAACAATGAGATCATGACTTGAGCCAAAGTCAGACGTTTAACTGCTTAACCAACTAAGCCACCCAGTGCCCCTAGATCCACAGAGCACTTAACATCTCCTCTCTTAGTCAATTCTGAAATGTTACCACTCTGTGGACATGAGGAGGGACACTAAAATATTTATTTCTTGCTGGACCTTGTCACTTTTTGCTAAGAGCCAGGCTTTAGAAATAATTATGAAGGAAGTAAAGCAAAACTATTTTCTCCCTTTGAAGAAATTTCCTATATGTTCTGTCATTCTTAATATTCGTGTGTGTGTGTGTATGTACATGTGTGTGTGACCAGACTTTTTTTCTGCTTTGTAGTTGATGAGATGCCCCTTTCTCCTCTAATATTTGTCCTACATTTTTTTTCTTATTTATACTTCTGTTTATATACTCTCTTTAGGTTCCTTTAATTGTTAGCTGAGCTCATGCTAAAAAAAGTTTAGTCAATTATTTACAAAGTTATAGATTATATTTTATTTGCCCTTCTAGGTGACTTTGTGTGTTTAAAGAATGTCCACTCTCTGAAAGTATTGAAAATTGAGATGTGGAATGAGAATTAGAGTCAATTCGGACCTTTTAGATATTGCTAGTCACAATCTGTGTGGTTTTGGAGATGTCTATTTCGAGTAGGATGGAGTAATTGGTGGCATTTCAATTCTTCCTTTGGGCAAAAAATACCTTACAAAACCAAAATAAATTACAAAACTTTAAAAAATATCAGATGTTGCAGAAGCAAGGAGGACAAGAGGTACTAAAATTCCAGAGAGGGGAGACCTTTCATAGTTGAACTCAGGACCCGCAGCTGTTTTTCCTTTTGAAGACATTTGCCAATTTCAGTTGTGGGCTAAAGGCTGGGAATCTGGGCTTGTGGGAGCAGAAGATCATTGCTGGGGATGGTGAAAACAGAGAACCCAGTAGCACTCACATCAGGCTGAAGTGAAAAAAGCCCCGGAGATTCAATGGGGATCAACAGTTGGCTGGTGCCCGAAGAGCAGGGCCCTAAGAAAACGAAAGGCAAAAATTAAAATCTCTTAGAGGTTAGGGAAAAATATCAGGCTGTACATCCAATAAACTTACCAAACCATAAGCTGGATAGACTTTAAGACAGTCCTACATAGGCACATCATGATAAAAGGGTTTTTGAGGCAATGAGAAAATCATAAATGTCAGGAAGGAGGAAAACCACTCCAAATAAATATATACCTAACATCCTTACAGATACCTTAGCCCTCCTTTACTTCAGCTTCTCTTTTTGTATTCATTTCCAAGCCTGTTTGGAGGGTGTGTGTGTTTGTGTCTTTTATAGTTAAAACATGGGAAGAATCATGCCGTTAGGCTCAGATGCACAAAAGAGGGGTGAATATGAGCAGGAGAAGGGTGAATTACGATGTATAAGAGAGAAAAGCCAAGGATGGTAGGATCTGAGGAATGGATTTGTTTTCAACCATCGCAGTACAATTTTAGTCTATCCACCTGGGGGGATGAGTCCATGGTTCTCAGTCTTATGGGAGTAACTCACTTCTTTGAGGATCTTATGTAAATTATGGACAGAAAGGAAATTTCAGGTAGTTTTTGGGCAAGAGTGCATGCCATCTTTGAAATTAGAAGGGTTCAAAACTTCAAATAATGAACATTTTAGAGACAGTAGGCCTTGAGAAGAGGGTGCCATAAAAAATTGGATCCTACTCCGTTCCGGGCCATTTAAAACATGAAGAAAAGGTATACAGAGCATGGATTTGTCATTCACAGCCCCAGTAAAACTGGCATCCTCTCTACATGACAAAGTGATGTTGAAACCACAGTGGTCCTCTGGAAATTAATCTATGCTAAATGAATTTCATCTCTATAATTCGTGTCCATTTAATCATGATGTTGGTATATACTTGTGTAAGACTATGGGGGTGAGAAACACAACAATGTATAGTTGATTTTAGCTTCATTTAATTTCTTTAAAGAAAACATAAACAATATACAGATTATTGGAGGGGTTATTTGCATAAAGATGAATCAAGATTTTGCATTCTACTTCATGAATATTAGTAATACAAGTAGAGTTCTGGGAATAAGACAAATGTTCATTTTGAGAGTTGCAGATTGTGATGTCTAGAATTAAAAATGAGGTGATGAGTGAATGTCTCCATGCCCTCACTTTACCTCTGACTATGTGGAGAATTCACTGTACAAGGGCTCTTGTCAGCTCAAGGACCAATAAAGTCACCATGACCCATTTTATTCTGTGTTTTGCCCAGCAGCTGATGTATATTTTAGCAGTTGGGATGTGGATTATACCAGTTCTAAAAGCCCATGGCTAATCTTAAACTGGAACAATTCTTTAACAACAATTGGAAGTTTGACTCCCGCCTAAGTAGTTGCCAACATATTTATAGATTCAGATTCGAGCAATGTAACTGGGAGCTCCTTAACACTAATTCTTAAAGATAAACCTCTATAAAAATTAAGTGAAAGTTTCAACACAGGTTCCATTTTCTGGGAGCAAATAATTAGCCATGAGCATCCCCTGGACATAAGGTCTCAAGCAAAAGGCAGTGTATGGGAGCAGTGCTGACCCAGAGTGAAGTATCACTTTCCATACCCAATGCTGGGCTAACAGCGTGGAGCCTGCTTGGGATTCTTTCATTCCCTCTCTCTCTCTGTCCCTCTCCTGCTTGCACTCTCTCCCTTTCTCTTCCTCAAAGTAAAAAAGTAAACATTAAAAAAAATACAAATTGTCTAGTACAGTACAAGACACATCATTTCACTTCTTATTAACTTACTATATTTAAGAGATCAAGGGCACCTGGGTGGCTCAGTAGGCTAAGCGGCTGACTCTTCTTTCCAGCTCAGGTCATGATCCTAGGGTCTTGAGATCGAACCCCTCATCAGGCTCCTTGCTGGGCTGGCCATGGAGCCGGCTTAAGGTTATCTCTCTTCATTTCCTTCTGTCCCTCCCCACCTAAAAAGAAAGAAAGAAAGAAGAAGAAAGAAAGAAAGAAAGAAAGAAAGAAAGAAAGAAAGAAGGAAGGAAGGAAGGAAGGAAGGAAGGAAGGAAGGAAGGAAGGAGGGAAGAAAAGAAAGAAAGAAGGTTGTAATATGGCAAATCCAAACCCAATATCCTGATTTTATGAGTAAAGGTTGAAACCAGGTCTAAATTCTTTCCCAACATTTTACGAGGCTACTATACATTCTATGCTATTATGGTAACATCCTGTGCTGAAAAATATTCTGGTTGAGAGAAAGGAATCTGGTGGGTAGACATGGATTCAAAGATATTGCAGAGTCTCTGGCCCCAAAATGTTGTGAAGACGAGCTTAATTTTTTTCCTTGAAGAAGAAGGCCAGGAATTTAATGGGAAAATGACAGGAAGCGGGAGCTCAGATCTAAAAGGAGATGATGATGTAAGAGTCATCTTTTTTTTTTTTTTAAACTGTTGAGTTGCACTGTATGAGCATGAGGCTTTTTAGTTCCCTGTAGGCAGGAGGAGTATTATTGCCTTTCAATACTATTTTTGGCCTGGAATACCAATGATAAAGGAAGATATGTTGCAACAAATGGCAAAGATACTCAAAGCCCCAGGGTACACGCGACATGTTATCAGAGTGGGTCTACTTTAATGAAAGGTTTTGGAGAAATGCACCGTAAGCCAAAGCAAATATAAATATCTTATGACTTGGGATGGTAATTGTATAAGGACTTTTAAATGAAATTTCAAAAAAAAAAATTGCTTCCCAGGTAGACATTTTGGCTTACACTACATTTTCTATACAAGGCTATGGTGGAAATAGTTAAGAAGGAAATTTTCAGCTATTTCATGAATTCTCAGTGGGGACTGTATGGCTCCCAATGGGGCAAAAATTGGTTCTTGACAGGCAGAAAAATCTTAGCTTATTGAAATTCTTTGTGACCCTCTAAAAAGGCCAAAATAGATAAACAGAAACATAATATATACAATATTAATTGGAGGAATTAGGAAAAAATATCTAAAATATCTCCTTGGCAGGGGCAATAATGAAAAAAAAAAAAGTTGAGAAACATTGATCTGCTCATTCACCTGACTTTATTTTCACTGGTTGACTTTAAACTTGTTCTTTGATGATAATTGTCAGATTTTTTCCTTTATCAGTCCTATTCATAATGGAAGCCAGTATAGAGAGATCTTTAGGGATGAATAAAAAATGATTGATATTGTTAATATCATTTGTGGAGATGAAAGGAAGTCACTGCATGTGAATTGAACTAAATATTAAACAAACAAGCAAACAAACAAACAAAAGAAAACCACAGATTCTGGAGGTTTTGTTTTTATTGACCCTTAAGGTGTTTCATGATTATGATTGCTTTACTGATTAGAAATTATTAAGGAAAAATATTTTATTATAACTGAGATGCAATGAAGTTAACATAAATGTAGAGAGATATGTTATTGCCCATTGAACAAAGGCATTAATATTTAATTTTTAGAGGAATGAAAATGACTCCATGTTGATGAAGATAGTTAATTGGAAGGCGAATAGCCAACCCATGGGATTAATAAACGATTAAATGAAAATAAGCTAGAAGGATGCTAGGATTGGTTTTCAAATCTTTTTACCTCTTAATTTACCCCAGCTTTCTAGCATGAATGTAGCTGACGATATTACTTCTTCCCTTTTAGAAAAATATACCATTTGAAGGACTCTTAAAGATTAATTGCTTAATTCTATTGGTTTAACATGCACTAGGAGAGTGTCATACCGTTTTGCATATTACAGCCTGATGAACCAAACTGTTTTGACAACCCTTTACAAGTTCAGTCACAAGGGACTTAGCAATAGGCTTCTTTCCAAATCTTATCTTAAGAAATGATTTCTTTTCTGAAGACATGCTTTGTAAACTCGAAGTTGTTTTCTTTCACTTACTGGCTTCTTTGCCTTGTCTGTGGCCCTAGATTTAGTAGTGGACATTGTGTATGTGTATACTTTGTTCTTTGCCCCCAGGCTGACTCCTTCTATGTCTAGCAATGAATTTTTATGGAATGTACTAGAAAAAGGCTGAAGGCCCATAGACTTATACTCCTGTTGCTTTGCACAAACAGTTGGCTTGTGCACCCCATGAGGTCCCAAATTAAGGGGTGCTCAGACAACTCAGATTATGGACTTCAGGCAGAGAATACCTTCTGTATTAGAACTGTATTCTCTTCCATATCTGATGATAGACTGGATAGCTTTATTCAGAGTTTGGTTTTCTTGTATAGCATGCAGTTGATAATGACTATTAGCAGCTGCATGTAATTTCTTTCAACAAGCTTGGATGACATGTATCTGCTACTGTAAGCATCTGAAGCAATTGTTTGGCCAAATATATTACCCTAATAAGGGTCATCTGTGTTGTAGACTACGGTGTACGTGTTCTTTCTGCCTGCTGTCTGGCAAGCTGGCATGTATATTTTGCATTTTAAGCCATATTACACTGATGCGGTTGATTGGGAAATTGTAGATTTCTGTTGCAAAACATAAGCAAATTTGAACTCGGCCCAACAGTACAAGTTAAAGAGACCTGAATGGGCACTTGCACTTGGAAAAACTTTGATGCTTCTAAGATATTGAAGAGATAAACCAATCATTGCTTTTTGCTGTGTAAGAACCTGATGTTTGAGTCTTTGCAGGATGAAGTTAATAATCTCTCTGGATCTTAGTTTCCCTAATACACTGTAAATGCCGTGAGAAGGATTGTCTCTGCCTCACTCAATAGTACAATTTCAGCATCTAGCGCATTGCCAGGGATAGTTAGGATTCAATAAGTATGTGTTCAATTAATTTCCATGTAGTGATACCATGGTTCCAAAAATTTTAGGAAAGGTTAGCAGAGCTACCTTTGCAGGTCAGATCAGCTCTGCCGTTACAAAATGAAACCCTTTTCTAGTTTATCGCATTAAAAAAAAATGATGGTTTGTGATCTTCTCTGTTAAACTGACAAATTTTGAGTCATGTCTTTAACTCCTCCTTTATCCTGTTTTTCCTTATCTCTCCAGTCAGTGTCTTTTTATCCTTATTTTCAGTACGTAAACACATCTGAAGTTTTTTTTTTTTTCAAGGAGTCAGTTACTTACTTTTAATTTATATCAAAATAGTACATAAAAGTAGTAAAAGTAATGATAGAGAAGAGATTGTCATGAAAAGCAGCTGTCTCTTGCTCCAACCATTCTCCTTTCATCTTTAGTCGCTGGCGACAACCTCTTCCAACCTTATTACTTTAGATCTTCTAGTAGTTACGTTCAAAGCAGGGGATTTCATTGAAAATAAACAAATAAGAGATCATCTTTTGGTAGAAATATTCTCATTTCCCCTTTCATCTTCCCAGCACCTAGAGCAGTGCCTGCACTTAGAAGCCCCTCATTAAATGTGTATTGCATATATTGAAAAAAATATGACAGAGAAGATTAGCAAAAGGAAAATGTGATATTTCCCCCCAAAGAAGCACCGATTCTTTGATGACAGAGACCACGTAGGAAGCCAGAGGACAAAGGAATAAAAACGTCCATCAGGTGATATTCCTCGGCTCCTATCAGCCTCAGCACAATTTCATGGAATATAATCCCTCCCCTTCCACAAATGTAATTATGTAACGAGAGGCAGGCTTTCCCATATTATTTTATGCAAGGCAGCTGAACCAAAAGATAGTAGCAGCTGGGCAGTTAAGATAATCTGACTGCATTGTTGAGCAGGTAGTAAACTTTTTCATATCATTTTAAAAACTGTAATGAAAAAGAGAGAGAGAGAGAACTGGAGAACTGTTTGCCCTAACCTAGTGACATAGCCATTTTTTTTTTTTTTAACTTTTCACTGCTTTGTGAGTAAATTCACTTTTCTTGTATGCTGGTTTCCTAACCCACCCTTAAAATTATATATCATGGCTCATATTTTTGAAATCTGGCATCCCATAACAAAAGTCAGCTTTTCCTCCTTTTAACTTCCAAACATCTCATGTCCCAGGATGTTTCACTCAGATCAGGTCACCCTCAAAATATAGTGATTAATTATGTCAAAAATGACACTTGATTAGCAAAACCATGTCTGAGTGCATGTTCTTGAATGGACTTGAAATAGATAAGACAACAGTTGTGGTGTTTTATTTATTTATTTACTTATTTATTATTATTTATTATTATTATTATTTTACAGTTCTGTTTTCACTGAGCTGGTAATTTGCTAATCCTCAAATATCACCTGCTGTGTGAACTGATCCCTCCAAAAAAGAAGTAGTTTTTCCTGCGGCTCCCTTTCTGATGGTTCTCCTCTGTCAGCCCTGCTAATTTTGCTTTTTCTGGTAACTTATTTTCCTTTTTGTCCCCTTCCACCATGGATTTCCATTGAAATTGAGCATTTGATGAGATTCTAGCTATTCCAAAATTTGTACTTTATAAACACAGAATATGTCTCTGCTTATACATACAGGGCATAAAGAAGCTTGAAATACGTTTGAGTAAGTTAATAGATGAATGGAAATAACACAAGAAAACCTCTCAGGTTGGAAGCAGAGGACCATGTGTGAGAAATGGGTGGGGACTCGGGGTAGGATCATGGCACAAGTGTCTCAGAAAAGGAGACCAATATTCTTTCCGTCACTGGCTTGCAGAAATACAACGGCATTCCTATCCGGTCACATATGGTATAATAGATAGCATACACTATGGATATAGTATGTCATTTGCATGCTATATTTGAAAATCCACTATCGTGCATTGCCTCCAGCTGGGGGTTGCCAGTGGGCTTGACATGGCAGAGTCTGGAGCTGGTTTTCTGTTCTTGCCATATGTTTCATAGAAGACGTCACCCTCTGTCCTGCGTTTGAAAGGATCCCTACCAATGGCTCATGCTGGTAATGGTAGAGCAGATAAAGCATACTTGTCTGCTAGACTAAGTTTCTATTTTAACTCTAAACAAGTCATGAATCTTTCTCCCACTTTGCTGAATTTAATACACACTTAATTGTGTCCATCCCAGTATGTAGGCTATTGCATAGAGAAGGTAGGGTAGTTCACAAAAAAAGCAGTGTGGGGCAGAATATGCATCAATAGCAATATTGTATATATCACAAACTGAGGGGGGAAAGCATGAAGTGTAGTAAGTACTCACTGTATTCCTTTTTTCTTACCAAACACGTGACCTTGAGAAATTCACATAACTAGCTGGACCTCAGGGTCTTTACATATGAGTGGAATAGGGTATTTACTAAATATCCTTATAGATATGAGAAGCCATAATTTTATAAAGGTTGTGTTTACACAATTCCAGAATTGCTGTAAACCAGCAATTCTAATATTTCCCTAGTCCTGAGTCCTAATGTAGTATCTAGGAGAAGATTGAAGCCAGCTAGAATTAGTATCGAAGCAGCCAATGGCAGTGTTGATTGAAAATTATATTCTCTTATTTATGAAGACAGAAAGACTGATTTGCATTAAAGTAACTTTAAAGATGTGGCAAGTTGATCCTGACTAAAGCCTTCTTCACTTCCTATTACTCTCTTAACTTCCCTGTGCGGGGTAGTTATGGGCCTTCCCCATCCACACTGTCTGGAGCTGGCCTAGGCTATGAGCCCTCAAATCAACATTCCTGGCCTCTGAGAGAAGTGGCCACAGGATCCTTCACTTTAGACTTCCTATAGAGTGCTATGACCTATATATCTCAATTTATCCACATCTGAGTTTGATTTGGATGGCTCAGTTGTTGAAATTTATTTACTTGGCATCCAGGAAGGTGGTGCATAAATTGTCCAGGTCATAATAGACACTTTCACTTGGGCCTGCTTTTCTCATTTATACTTTCCAGTAGAACCTTCATGCTACTTGAGGGGTGGGGCATCAAGAAAGCCTAAATAGCTTGTTGTTAATGGGATTTTAATTTTTGTTAATGTTTATTTATTTTTGAGAGAGAGAGACAGAGCATGAGCAGGGGAGGGGCAGAGAGAGGAGACACAGAATCCAAAGCAGGCTTCAGACTCTGAGCTGTCAGCACAGAGCCCGAGATGGGACTCAAACTCACGAACCTTGAGCTCATGACCTGAGCTGAAGTCAGATGCTTAACCGACTGGGCCACCCAGGCGCCCCTAATGGGTTATTATTTATTTATTTATTAAAATTAAAAAAAAAAAATATTTATTATTAAGAGACAGAGAGAGACAGAACATGAGCATGGGAGAGGCAGAGAGAGGAGGAGACACAGAATCTGAAGCAGGCTCCAGGCTCTGAGCTGTCAGCACAGAGTCCGACACGGGGCTCGAACTCACAAACGGCGAGATCATGAGCTGAGCCAAAGTTGGACGCTTAACCGACTGAGGCACCCAGGCAGCTCCCTGCGCCCCCCCCCCCCCGTGAGTTTTTAATTTAAGTTTGTTTTGCTTGGCAAAAATCACTCCCCAGTGTGAAAGTAACAATTCTTCTGGAATGGAACTGTAGTCACATACACAATGGCAACACAAACATCGCATGATTGCAGCAGCTTGAAACCTGTAGTTTTGAATATAAAAAGTTAAAACTAGAATGCTCCACAATGGGGATGAGAACGATGGCTAAGAAAAATGTGCTCTCCATATAATCATCTGCCAAATAAACCCAACTTCCTGACTCTGGTGACAGGGTCCTACTGAAATTCTTGATGGCTAAACTTACCTTGGATCATAATAGAAGAAAAGTGGGTAGAAGGAAAAGAAAGTTCCACTCTTCAAGGGGAATCTGTTGGGAGCTGTGTAATCCCTCCTTGTCTTCCAAATCTTTGGAGATTATTTGAAATCCTAAAACCTAAGGCCATTTAATTTCAACATGGCTGGGCCAGAGTTGCATGCATATGCCTAGCATCAACATTTGCAATTTGTATTTAGTAGAGGAAAAAATCTTTCTCTGATGTGGTCAAATCTCAAAGGTTAACAATTTCATTTTTCAATTCCTTTATTTCCTACTTTTATATCACACCCAAACATGTGAAGTCTTAGGATGTGGAAAAAGCAGAAAACCTTATAAAAAAAAAAGGATGTTTTGATAAACTGTCTAATCCTGACTAGCCATACCGCCTCAAACAATTTTCAAGTCATTATGTAATAATAAGTGGAGTCCAAATCAGAGCAGGAATGAGAAATGCCTCCAAGGCATTCCACATGGGCATCGTCTGCAGGAGGCACTCAATGAAGCATTGCTTCAATTTTTGGAGCACTTTGAAAAGCAGTGTCACAGTCTGGGTTTTTCTGTGAGTTCCTGTGATCTTTCAATTCTAGCCTTCCATGCCGTGCTGTCAAAGGGAGGAGTATCCAGCCCAGACTATAGTCCATGGCGTGGAAGAACCAATATCAGAAACCCAAAAGCAACACAAAGTGTCAGAGAAAGTGACAATTCAAAGCCACTTTTTGCTTGTAGGGTATTTACAACAACAGCAAATGTGTCTGTGGAATCCCATAAAAACACCAGCCAATGTAATATTATTGCCAAGCCTAAAAAAATACAGCTGAGGATGTGCTAATATACACCCAATGAAAAAAGGAGCAAAGGAGAATGTTTTAAATACGCTTATATACTCTGCCTTTTTGCTAGCTTTCAAGGGAATTATTGGAAGCTCCCGTTACTAAGAAATAAATAAATGGTCTTGTTTGGGTTCCAAACTTTGGATTGAAGAACTTTGGTCTCCTCTTAACATTTTTAAAGGAAAGTCTCTGTGGCTATCAGTCTATGAACAGGTATGAAACAGAAGTAGGATGTTGTACCCCCAAGAGGGTTAAAAGGATTGGTCGGTGACTGAGTTATGGATCAAGCATAGAATTGAATCTGGCTGAGGTGAGAGATGCTTTACCAGGGAAGGTCATATTCCATATCTGCTGGCAAATATGACCTTTCACTCCAGTCATGGAGTGGCCAGTGCATAGTTGAGAAAGCATAGAAGCATGGCAAGATGAAGGTGTTTACTCAAGAAGACTTACAGTTAAGCTGTGAGTGAGACATAATTCGAACCCAAAGTTTTTGATTGCTATTCCAGTTGTACCTACAGGATACCTTAATATCTCACCTAATTCATTTTACTTAACATTTCATTGAGGTTATTCCGGACACTGTGGGCAGAACTCTGCAGAGAGAGACAAAGTCCTTCTCCTCAGGAGGGCATCAAGAGGCAAGATAAAAAGAATATGGACATTGAATGACATATATTTAATTAAAAAAATTTTTTTTAATCTTATTTTAGAGTGAGAATAGAGCATGAGTGTGGGAGAGGGGCAGAGGGAAAGAGAGACAGAACCGTAAGCAGACTCTATGCTCAGCCCAGAGCCTGATGCCGGGCTTGATCTCACCACCCTGGGATCATGACCTGAACCGAAATCAAGAGTTGGGCACTCAAGTGACTGAGCCACCCAGGTGCCCCTACATATATTTAAGATTAAATTCCACCTTTGAAACTTACAATGAGACCCTGGGCAAATATCTCAGGTATTCTGTTCCTTTGTTTTCTTGACTCCTCTTTATAAATGAGGATGCTTGCAAGATTGTTTTAAGGATCAGAAATAACACAGAAATGTTCCACAAGTGTCCAGCAGTAGCTTTTCACTAAATGTCCTCTCTTATTATTAATGGAGCAAATGGCAAGGAAACAGGTTATTCTAAGGCTAGGAAGACTAAAACGAGGGCCATAGGGAGGCACAATGAGTGCCGTGGGCATTTAATATACAAAAAGGTATACTGTGGAAAAAGTGTCTGTGTGTGGGTTTCTCTTCTGGAATGAAAGAGACTGAAGAACTGAAAGAAATCCTACCACCCTTATATCATTTCTTACCACCACCTCAGGTCTTTCTTGTGCTATTTTGGCTTTCGCTACCTTACTTCTTTCCCTTATATTATTTCCTATTTATGGAGTATACATACCAGGCTCTCGGTGTCATTTCTTTGAGCTCTATGAAAATTGCCCTCACGTTGTAAGGATTTATTTGGACATATAAGAAAAACGCTAATAATATAATTTGATACAGTCTTCTTTTCCTTTTCCATATACATCTGTCTTCAGTATTATGTAGACAGATTTACTACTATTGTGAAGTATCTGTGGAATGAATATGTTCCTTGAATATTAATTTCTTTCCGAGAGCAAGCCAAATGTATAGGGGTAAATTCTTCTAACGCTTTTGTAAGTTTTTATTTTGTTAAAGCAGCTGTTGAAGCCTCATGAAAGACTTAAAGCATACATTTATTTTTTAGTGCATTTCTCTATTTACGATGTTCTTTTTTGTCTTAGTGCTCATTACTAGCAATATTTGCATAAATATAAATTTCTATCATTTCAATTTTCATTTCTCTCTGAATCTTATTGCCCACACTGAGTTATAATCTTATATTTGTGGAATTACCATCAGATGTTGTGAAATCTCTTATGAATTTAAGGCACTAATGGCTATTAGGAAGTTAAAGATTTCTCAGAAGTAGATCAACTTAAAACCATAATCTTTTGTGCATAAAAAAAACACTTTGAGATTAAAATTTAAATTGGCTAGGACAGAATAAGCAAGCATGTATCATATCGGTAAACCAATTTTGACAGATTTTTATACCATCACTGAGCTTTCTTGAAACATACCGAGATATGATAATTCTCTACTGTGCTCTGATGCGGGAGAAGGGGTCCAGGGGGCCCAGGAAACTGGGGTCCCTTGTCAGTTCTCCTTCCTCATACCAGAGACAGTGTATGGTGCTTGTTCAGAAGGGGCTCGGGATCCAAAGTATCTGAGTTTTCACCTCCACCCTGGCACCCCATTAATTAGTCTGTGAAAGCTGAGAAAGTCATCTAACCCTGCTGTGGTTCAGTTCCCTCATCTGTAAAATGGACACAATAAAAGTCAACCTTATCATGAAGACGATTACTAAGGAGATTTATATATCTATGTATATATGTATACACATATATGTATGTATGCATACACATACATATGTTTGTATGTACTTACATATTCATACATATTCATTTATATTTATGTTCCTGGCACTCGCTATTCTGATATACACACATATATAAATCAGAACAGCAAACACCTGGCTTGTGTTGAACTTCCAATGATTATTATTTCTTTTTAACTTCCATCCTGGTGAGCTGGAGAAGGACGGAGAAGGAGCAAGTCATGTTTCATGTACTACAGACTTCTCTTCTTACTGAGACTTAGTAGATTTTCATCAAAGCAAAGTTTTCTCCTATGGTGTCTGCTCTTAGGAGAATTTCCAGAGGCATTACACCGTTGTTCATGCTGTTTTAAAAATAATTTTCAGCGGTGCCTGGGTGGCTCAGTCGGTGAGCATCCGACTTCTGCTCAGGTCATGATCTCATGGTCCGTGAGTTTGAGCCTCGAGCCCCGTGTCGGGCTCTGTGTTGACAGCTCAGAGCCTGGAGCCTGTTTCAGATTCTGTGTCTCCTTCTCTCTCTGACCCTCCCCCATTCATGGTCTGTCTCTCTCTGTCTCAAAAATAAATAAATGTTAAAAAAAATAATTTTTGCCAGTTATGTTTGGTTTACTGAGGAACACGTCTGTGGGGATTCTTAGGTTGCCATTCAAGAACTAGCAGTTTGATTTTATAAATATGTATTTGAAACATTTTAGGGCTATTACATATCTGTGAGAGATTTTGTTCAAGGCAGAATTGTTAGATTCCTTCTAATTAATTTTGTACTCAGCACAGACATATTTCCCTTAATTTATATGGACCTAGAAATTCCAAATTTTGCTGAAGGCAGTTTGAAACGAGCTTTCTAATTTGTGCAAATGAGAGATTCATAACCAATCCAATGAAGTGCACAACAGACTGAATATGAATCATGTGCCTGTTACTGTAGTCATAGCAGTAGGTACACTTATGAAGATATATATTGAGAAGAGGTGTTATGGTGATACATATAATCATTCTTAAATCACTTTCAAGACATTGATTTCTGGCTTTTAATTTATAGTTTATATTTTTATTTAGTGTTCCCTTGCTTTCTGGAACTACAACATGCTCGAGGTTCTTTTTTAAAAATGTTTACTTATTTTTGAGAGAGAAAGAAAGCACGCCAGTGTGTGACTGTGGGGCAGGGGCAGAGAGGGGGAGCCAGAGAATCCCACACAGGCTCCCTGTGGTCAGCACAAAGCTCGAAGGGGGTTGCGGGAGCTCAACCCTACAAACCATGAGATCATGACTTTCGCCAAAATCAAGAGTCAGACGCTTAACTGACTGAGCCACCCCCGGTGACCCATCGTGCTTCAGGTTCTGACCTAGAATCAGTCATTTGTCTACGAAACCCTGGGCCCTTTTATTGGACAATGGTGTTAGAAACCAAGATCTGGGTGCTGGGTGTGCTCATTACTACTGGTCTCATTGTTTGTAGGCCCTCTAAACTGGCAGAACAAGGATATCTATTGTGTAGACCTCCTTTTTAAAAATTATTTTCTGCCTTATACTGTAGAGTAATATGGTAGGTTCCTATTACTTCCTAATATAGAGACAAATTGTACCGTTAAAATCATCTTTAACATGGAATTGTACCTATGTATCCGATTTTGTTCTCTCTTATCAACTATGAGAAATTCATTCCCAGACTCAGTGCCATTCTGAATGAATTACTTACCAACTATTTGAGAAACTAAAGGGGGAAAAATACCTTTGCTCCACTATCCCCTTTAAAAACACATCCCTCATTATTTTTACTAAAATACTGAATGGTTCATAACCAAGCTCAATATTTCTTTTCAATCAAGGAACCTTTGTAAAAGCAGAACAGCTGTGAATGGATTCATTCTTAAAGACAACAGTAATAGCAGGAAAAAAAAAAATCTCTGACAAAAGAGGTACCTGGCTAATGATGGTATGACAGAAGGAAGAATCCCTGGAATCAGAGAGCATAACAACAGGGGTCTGGAAAGAACAACTATTTTCATTCTTGTTTAGGAATGATCCACAATAGCAAATAAAGGAGCTTCTGCAGTGACTAGAAGTGCACATTGTAGTGATAATGTCAGAGTTGGGAGACATGAATGCCAAAATTGGGAGGGAAAAAAGAATATCAGTGGCCTAGATAAAATGCTAAAGGAGTCACTACTTGTATTAGAAAATTAGCTGGATAAAATGCCAAGGGGAATGAAATGAAAAACCTCGGTAACAAAATGACTTACAATTATATTATGCCTGTAGTAAGACTCCTGTCCATTTGCCTTAAAAATAATATTTTCATTTCTTCATTCTGGAGATTAAAAAATTAAATTACACAAATGTTCACAATTTTAAGGTAATTAAACACAAAGATAGATTATTATCCCTTCCCAAATTACAGTCAAAGCTAAACTTAGCTTTCTAGGTGTTTGTGTATGGACTCTACATATAAATCACTATAAATCGGGGTAGTTTCCCCATTACCATGAATGTATCTTCAAGACACTTCCCAAACTGGACTTAAATAGAAGAGCGTTTTTAAAAAACAACTCTGAGTTGCCGGATGAAATAAATTTCCATTTCTGGCTTTTTAAATTGCAGCTGAAGGGCTTACTAATGTAAGTGACATCTTATCAATTATGATGGCCTCCTTTTTGGTTTCCAGTTTGCTGGGCTTCAATGTGCATCTGAAGTGAAATCAGTGGTTTCATGAGGGTCATTAATATTTGCATTTAATGACTTCTCTTTAAGTATCAAATTTAATTTTTCCAAATGACTTTCAATTAGAAGCTCAGTGACTATGCTTGTAAAATTCCAGGGCATTTGGGAGGACAATTGGCTCCAACACTAACAAGATACAGCAATTCTGGGTTGTGTTTAAGATGTCAGATGACCTTAAACTTTGTATCAGTTTATTCATACTGAATAAGATTTGGAACTGAGGCAGGGGGAGGATCCTTAAAATCATTTCAAAGCATATGGTTTGTCTTTCAGTTAGTTATTACCATGACTTTTTCTGCCTCTTACGTTGATAGGCATTGGAGTATGTGTTAAACAATGCTTGAGTGGGGTGGGGCACCAAAGAGAATTGGTTCAAGGCCCTCTACAATGTGTCACATTTCCTACATGTATTGTAACTTGCCTGCACAACCATAGTTAAAAGTAAATTTAATTATTCCCATTCTATGGATAAGGAAACTGACTCATAGAAGTCAAAAAATTTACTCACAACACTATAATGGTCCCGATACCCATTCACTTTCTACTACATACCAGTGATAGTTGAGCTCCACTCAAGAGTTTTATTCCATACTTTCGGCAAATAGAAAACATTTTCATACTAATACACATGATCATACTTTCGACCGTACTTTTAAGGTGATAATCCTCTGTTTCCTGGCTCATAATAAAGTAATCATATCTATGGAAAGTGGATGAAGTAAAGAAGATTACATTAATAACACAAACGAGGCAAAATTACCAGAATTCCACCTTTAATTTCCTGTGTATTTTGTATTTAAACCATGGTTTAGGAAGTCATAAATTCAAACTTCAAGAGAACAGCACCAAAGATTGTTAAGCTACTGTTTTAGCAAAAGGAAACCAATTTTTAAAAATCATCGATCCTTTTGTAAAGTCTTTATTGTCTTTGTTTTGTTTAAAGCTATTATTATAAATTTTACACGAGTATGTGAATCAACCTAGGAACTAGAACTAGCTTGTATTTGGGCAACTCATCAGCTTGTTGATAATATACACATTCTAGTGTGAAGAGAAAGATTTTTTTTCCCTATTTGGACAGAAATGGTGTAACTATTGCCTAATAAATGGATACTTCTTGATCAAGACACTGACAACAATTGCCTGATGAACAGCATCACGCTCGAGGGAACTTCACATCCCTGCCCTTGGAAAAATTATAGCAAAGACTAGTGAAATTGAAGAATGGAGGAAGAGGGGACCTGGCATTAAGGAGAAGAAAAGCAGAGGGGAAATGTTCTCAGGGAATCCAGTTGAAGAGGAACACCTGGCAGGGAGTATTATAAAAGATTCCTGAGACTTCTAACTCTTAGAATGAGAGCTGCTTGGAACTTTAAAAATGATCAATGTTAAAATTCCCAGGCCCAGGTGAAAACCTGATTCTTAAGATTTTACTTCTAATTGCATAAACACAGGGAATGTCAGAGGTGGGGAGAGACATTAACAAAAGCAGCCCCTCTTGATGTTAACCTAAATATCTGAAATGTTTTCTTGGTAAACATGGTCAAAATTTCCCTCCTTACCAGTTTTTAAGAATGTCGCAAGTTTGGCAGTCTACAAGAGACTTATCTACATAGTGAAAATGGGAACATTCTCAATTGCGCGCAGGTTTTCCTGCAAGAGTATCTTCCTAACGGCATCCTTTTTAGACACCTCTGTTGGGCTATTTTTCATTTTGGGACTTAATCAGTAGGAGGGCAACGTTTGGAATTAAGCTATTTTGATGAGAATTCAGGTTTTACCATTTAGATAAGTTACTCACTTTCCCTCACCAGGAAAATGATATAATTCTTACGTCCTTAAAACTGGGAACAGTTAAAAGAAATATATGTGCAAGGCTTGGTACAATGCTAGACGTGTAATTAACACTTGCTTCATGTAAGCTGTAATTATTTTTCATATTGTGGATTACCCCTCCACCCACAGGAAGTGGGAAATGCGGTGGTAATTCTCTAAGGCCGTGGACTTTTATAGATCTGGGTGCAAACTATGGCTCCATTATCTAATAATTCAATGACCATGGCAGGAACCTCACTTTCCTGGTTAAAGTTTTTCCTCATGTATAAGACGGCGATTGAGGACAACCTATTTCTCAGAGTTGTCAGAATGATTGCATATGCTAATGTACTTAAGGCATTTAGCACTGTGCCTGTCAGGGAGTTAAGAGTTCAAATTGGTGGCGGTTACTGAGGCCAATATCTACTTCAGACAGACACCTTTCTTGCCTACTTTTAAACACTTAAACCAAAGTAGTAACTCATCGCAGGAGAAGTTCCTTCATCTTTTGGCACTCTTAATATACTCTCTGTGATTAGACAAGAAAAAAAAAACTTTTAAAATACCGCAGCCTTGAAATTCTCATATCTTCTCATGCTTTTGCTCATATTCTCTTTTTCCACACTGAGAACCCAAAGGAAGGTTTTGATGCAGGTGGTGCTTAGAGGTCCTGGAGTCCTTTGTTCTGTATCTGCCATTTTTTCTCTTCGAGCAGATACCCCTTCACTGATTCCTACCCTTGGGTTCTCAGTAATCTCATGCCCTCTCTTCCCCCTCATTAAGCTCCGTTCTCCTTTCTTGGTCACCTTGAAGTCACACTTGATAAAACTACAAATGTTGGCCCTCTCAAAGCCACACGCATTCAAACTGGGATTAAAATCTTAAGCCTTGGGGCGCCTGGGTGGCGCAGTCGGTTAAGCGTCCGACTTCAGCCAGGTCACGATCTCGCGGTCCGGGAGTTCGAGCCCCGCGTCAGGCTCTGGGCTGATGGCTCAGAGCCTGGAGCCTGTTTCCGATTCTGTGTCTCCCTCTCTCTCTGCCCCTCCCCCGTTCATGCTCTGTCTCTCTCTGTCCGAAAAATAAATAAACGTTGAAAAAAAAAATTTCAAAAAAAAAAAAAAAATCTTAAGCCTAAGAAGGGAGAGTAGCTATAATTCAGCAGAGAGGTAGAATTCAGCTCTGCAGCTGCAGGCCGGAGACAGCAGGACTTTGTGCTAGTCCCTGAAAATTACGTCTACGACTAAAACGGAACCTGTCTGGGAAAGTAAGATGATAGGATCAGGAGTGGGTAAAAGGAAGAGTGTACATGGCCAGAGAAGATACCAATTAGTATTATGCCTTGCCTTATTTTCTCTCTTCCAGTCTCTATTTACTTTCCATGCAGCCTGGGTCCTAAGTTTGATCTATTTCCATCACCTATTAGATGCTAAACATAAGCAAGTCAAGCAAATCATCTAATCCTCGATTTCCTTATCTGTGATATATTTATTTTTAGTGTGTGTGTGTGCAAATTATTGATGGTATATGAAAATACGTTTCAAGTGCTAGCCTGGAATTGTTAGGACAATGCTTTTCTGATCTAACTCAGGTGCAACTATCAATCTAGACCTCACCCTTTCTACTTAGACTCTTACCCTTCATACTCTAATAAAAATTAAGAAAGATATTTTGTAAAGACAGTGTGTAAACATAATTTCAGACTTAAAAAATCACACAAATCCTTATTATTGAGTATAACATTTTACTTGAAAATACTGTGAAAAGTCTGACCCACTCTTTTTCTCATTTATATTTTTAGTCATTCAAAAGTGAGATCATTGTTTTCTCTTTCCTCTTGTCCAAGAAACACTAAAGGAGCTTTTGTGGTGTTACTGTAAGGAGGCAGCTGCTTAAAACTGCAGAGGAGCTTCTCCAGAAGGAGGTTTAGAAAGGGAGAGTTGCTTTTGCATTTAGCCTCTGTTGGACTGGCAAGCCCTTCGTCAAAGTGTTCCCACCTGACTTTCACTGCTGATGTATTACTCAAGTTTTGGCGTATGTATTACTAGGAAAGAGTAAGCAGATTCATGAATTATTCTCAATGTATTCATTTAATCAAGAGAGTGACTGCTTCCTTGACTCCTTACTAGATTTTACTTCTGAAAGAATGCTTAAGTTTACATTTTACGCAAAGGAGTCCATTTTGAGTGGAAATGCCTTTGATTGAGGCATTAATGTGATAATCAAATTTCAACTAGAATCAAGTTTCATGGAATTTCCTGTGCCTTTTTTTTTCTTGTCATGAATAATAATTACTCATTTGTTATTTAAACAGATCTAGCTTATTCTATTCAGGTCTGATATAAGACAGTGAAGGCAGACACGTAGTTCCTGTCGAGGATCTGAAATCACCCAGTCATGCTCCTTATTTAGCAGATGGGGGAGATGGTGCTCAGAAAAGCTAAGAAGAGAAAGGCTTCGTCCAAGGTCATACCAATGTGTGTTGTTACAAAACCGTACAGCAATACCTCATCACTTTCTTTGGAGCGTTTCCTGTGGCCTCTCTTCTTTTTAATCATGTCTTCTTTTCGGCTATTGTCTGGTCTTGTCCTCAAGCTCTCTGAGTGTGCCAGTGCTACAGATGGTGTCAACACTCAGATGCTTTCCTTCCTTAGTCTATATTACAAGATATGTGTCCCTTGTTTCCATGATATATTTTTTCATTATAAAGCACTAATGACCGATGTTGGATTGGCATACTATCGTATTTCCCAAATAGCATGGTTCAGTGTTGTAACTTTATGGCTTTATGGCCTGTATATATCTCCAAATGACTTAAAATATTAACTCTCGAGAGTTTTTCGTATAACTCTCAAACACCACCCTCTATGTTTCTGTTTCCTCCAGTTACATGTAGAGTTGTCTGCATTCTCTCTAAGCTACAAAAAAAAAAAAAAATATTCTGCATCTCCTCCATTTTAAGTGTTTAATAAAGATGTATGACCTTATTCATAAATGATTTTTTTTAATCTCTTTATTAGTAAAGCATAATCAGGTCCCGAAAAAGCAATTAAAACACTGAATCAACTAAAATGGATTCCAGGTAGGCCATAAGTGGTAAGAAGGGGTATTCAATAACCATGTTTTACTCTACAGCTCATCTATCTTAAGTCTTTTCCAGAGAAAGTCCATGAGAAAAGTGATTCAAGGGAGGGAGGAGAAATATTAAGGATTCTTTAGTGAAAAAGGACAAAAAGGATACTATTCATGAATATTGGTGAGCATAGTAGTACCCTGAAAGAAAGTTTTTACCCAAGGTAAAGTTCAAGTTAATACAAGGGATGGAGTTGTATTTAGGGGAAGCAATACAATTGTTTTAACATATTACACTACTGAATAGTTACTCATGAAATAAGTTGAATACAAGGATATAAAATGCAGAAAGAATATGTGAGAGAAAAGTGATTTTATTTACATGTGTGTTACACAAGAGTTATAAAATTCTGTGTTTTGGATTTCTACTTTTAGGGACATGGAGTAGACTTACTTTTCCCTGTGCCTCCCATTAAGTACAACTAAAGCCCCTGGACATTTCATTAAAAAATAAACATGAGAATCTGAAACATGGAGAGGGGGTAGAATGATTAGGAACCGTGGAATCTGAGAAAGAGCATGTTTGTTGAGTTCCTTGGGTTTTACTTTTCTTCATGTGCCTCGGACTTGGATCTAAAGAAGCCAACAACCAACTGGTGCATACAGAAAATGTCACCCCAAAGCCTTCTTTCTCTAGCCAAAGAGAAAGAGAAGGGGCAGTCTAGCATGACAGAACACTTGTGAGCAATAATTGCTTTACCACAAAAATAGTACCAGAGAAAAAACTATGGCCCCCACGGTGTATGTCACCTGTGCCAACAAAGTCTGATTAAGGAGCCTAGATGTGGCCTTCATGACACTGTAAGGAGGTACCTAACACTCACATAGATGTGGTATCAGGGAAGGCCAAGTATGGAGCTGGGTCCTTCATCGCTATTAACCCATAATGGGGCACACCTCCCTCTGATGTTAGTAGAGACGGTGTGAAGAACCAGTCTGGAAGTAATGAGGGGCCCTTTCACTTCCCTGTTGGCATGGTGCGTGAGGTCCACTGAAGAGTCAGGATTTCCATTGTTGCCCGGAAGTGATGAGCACCTCACACTGTGGTGTAATGGAAGACCACCTGCATAGCTGGAAATCTCACCCCTCCCAGCAGTAGCAGTGAGTTGTTTTTCTCAGGTGTCAAGGGAGACCAAATGGGGGACAAGTTCTTCTGCCTCCACTAGGCAGTAAGGAGGTAGTGACCTCCTTCCCCTACCAGAGAAGTGTCAGAGAAAACCGGCTAAAAGAAATGGTTTAAATAAAATCTAGAACCTCATAATATGATACAACAATGTGCAGGTTATCATGCAAAATCACGAGTCATACCAGGAAACAAGATTTCAAACAGCATGAAGAAGACAATCAAAAGATGGCAACACCACGCTGACCGAGATGATAGAGTTGCATGACAAAGATTTGAAAGCAGCCATATAAAAACATGATTCAATATGTACTTATAAAAGTGATTGAAAGAAATGAAAAAAAACAAACAAACAAACAGAAATTTCAGTCAAGAAACAGAAATTCCCGGGAAAGACTAGAAGATATCAATGGTAACCTAATGAAAGAAGAACAATTGGAAATAAAAGGCTCAGTAGATAGGTTCAACAAAAGAATGGAGGGGACAGAGGAAAGAATCAGTAAACTATAAGACAAACAATAGGAATTGTCCAAACTGAGCAACAAAGAGAAAATAGACTTGAAAAATGAACGGAACCATAGGGACCCATGGAACCATAACAAATGATCTAGTATTTGTACATTTAAAATGTTTCAGTTTATAAATTAAAACCACAAAGTGATATCATTGCACACCAGCTAGAAGGGCTAAAATAGAAAATAGTAACATCACCAATGCTAGAGAGGAAGAAGAGAGATCATATCATTTACATATTGCTAGTGGGAATGGAAAATAGCACAGCCATTTGGAAAAACAGTTTGGCAGTTTCTTAAAAACTGAAAATACAACTACTACACTCAGAAATTGTAGTGCTGGGAATTTATCTCAGAGAAATGAAGACTATGTTCAAACAAAAACCTGTATGTGAATGCATACAGCAGCTTTTTTTCTTAATAGCCCAAAACTGGAAGCAACCTTCACATCCTTCCACTGATGGATTAAACGTCGGTATGTCTATACTGTGGATGAATGAAAGGGAATAAACTACTGACACATGCAACAAGCTGGATGACTCTCCAGAGAATTATGCTGAGTGGAAAAGCCAGTTACAAATGTTTACCGTACTGTCTGTTTCGATTTATATAAATGTCTTGAAAGAACAAATTTGTAGAAATGAAGAGCAGATTAGAGGTTGCCAGGAATTAGGAAGGGGGGGAGGAAGTGGGTGTGGCTATAAAATGGCAACATGAATAATACGTGAGGTGGTAGAAATGTTCTGTGTATTGACTGTGTCGATGTCGATATCCTGGTTGTGATACTGCGATGTAGTTTTGCAAGATGTCACCACTGGGGGGGAAACTGGGTAAAGGGTATACATGATCCCTCTGTGTATTATTTCTTATTGCTGCACGTGACTATACAATTTGTTTACAATTAATTTTTAAAAATTATTTTTTAAAATTAATTATTTACTTTTGAGAAAGAATGAGTGTGTGGAGGGAAGGGGCAGAGAGAGAGAGAGAGAGAGAGAGAGAGAGAGAATCCCAAGCAGGCTCCGAGCTGTCAGCACAGAGCCCGACACAGGGCTTGAACTCCAAACTGTGAGATCATGACCTGAGCTGAAACCAAGAGTTGGGTGCTTAACCAACTGAACAACCCAGGTGCCCCTAATTTTTTTAAAATTCTGTGCCTTATATATATACCTTCGAAATTTTTCTGTCTAGGAAGGAAAATTCAGTATGTTGCATATTTTCTTTTGAGGAAATCTAAACAATATGAATAAACAATTTTAGATAGGTATGTATTTTCCTCGGAACACTTGCACATGAGAACATATTGGTCTGAGTGAGGCAGTTAATGACTTCACAAGCCTTGGAATACTGCAGTCAAATCCATTCATTTCTATTAATTACCTGTATTAAAACTGCTAACAGTTCTATCATATATGTTGAGGAACTGAAATAGTATGTTCAAGATTGATTCTCAAGTGGTTCTCAAAGTGTGGTCCAAAGATCCCTGGAGATCCCTGAAACTATTAAAGGTATCCTCTAGGTAAAAAGTATTTTTATAAACACGATTTTCTTTCTTCATTGTGCTGATTTTCCCATTGACAGTGGGTAAAACTGTTGGCACTTTAGCCAGAATCAAGAAAATAGCCCTAAAGTTTACTAGCAGTCATTACATTCCTCACTGCCATGAACCCACAGTAACAAAAGTGACAGTTACACCCTAAGAGTGCCCTTAATGAAGCAGTACAAATTATTAATTTTATTGAACTTCAACTTTTAGGTAAATGTTGTCTTTAATATTCTGTGTGCTAAAATGGGGAGTGTGCATCAATCACTTCATATGCGTATCAAAGTGTGATGGCAGTCTGGAACAAAAGCATTTGTGAGATTCTTTGGATTCTGAGTTGAGCAAGCCGCTTTTTTCACGAAACATCATTTTACTCGAAGGAACCACTGACACACAAACTTTGGTTATTCACACTTGGGCAATTGGCAGACATTTTCTTGAAAACAAACAAGGTGGGTCTGTCATTTCAAGGAAAACAACTGTCGATGTTTGTTGCCAATGAGAAAATTTGTGACTTCAAGTAAAGATTAGAAATTTGCAGCATTTGAGTCTGCCACTGTGAGCTTGGCAACGTTCTAATACTTAAAAGTTCTCTGATGAGATTGATGGTAATATTAACAAGTATTATTTTTAATGTGTCAGTATTTGGAAGATATGTGTACTTAATGGACCCATATTTTACAAATGGCCAATGAGTTATATAACACAATCATGCATCAGTAAAAGAACATCTGACATACAAGATTTTCTTGTACTGGATTTTCTTGGAACTGAATAGGAAAAGTCAATTGATGTCTCATTGCAATTTTCTTCTTTTCTTTTCTTTTCTTTCTTTCTTTCTTTCTTTCTTTCTTTCTTTTCTTCTTCTTCTTCTTCTTCTTCTTCTTCTTCTTCTTCTTCTTCTTTGAGACACAGAGAGAGAGAGAGAGAACAGGGAAGGGGCCAAGAGAGGAGAAAGAAAATCTGAAGCAGGCTCCACCCCCAGCATGGAGTCCAAGATGGGGCTCGATCTCAAGTCTACAGGATAACCTTTTTTAAAATGTTTTTATTCATTTATTTTGAGAAAGAAAGTGTGCACATGTGCAGAGGAGGGGCAGAGAAAGAGGGAGAGAGAATCCCAAGCAGGCACCATGCTGTCAGCGCAGAGCCCGATGTGGGGCTCGATCTCATGAACCAGGATATCATGACCTGAGCCCAAATCAAGAGTCAGATGCTTAACCAACTGAGTCACCCAGGTGCCCCACATTGCAACTAATGTTTAAGAAAGTATGTCTGGTTGTGGTGTGGTATCAGAGGATAGCCCCAATTATCTCAAAAAGCTGTTTAAATAATCTTCCTTTTTCCAACAATACATCTGTGTGAAACTGAATTTTTGTCATCTACTTTAAGCAGAATATATTGCAACAGATTGAATGCAGTAGCCAATATGAGAATCTAGTCACTTTTAATTAGTCCAGACATCAGGAAAACTTGAGAAAAGTATACAGCAATGCCACTCTTCTTACCAAGTTTCTAGGTTTTTTTGTTTGTTTGTTTTATAAATTAGGTCCCTTAGGTTAACATGTAATGGAACTATTGTTAATTTTTAATAAATATTGTAAAATTTTTAGTTTAGATTTTTAACAAAGAATAAGCATAAATATAACCCACATTAAAAAAATATATTTAGAGTCTTCTACAATGTTTAAGAATAAAAAGGATCCTAGGACCCAATGTTTTAGAACCACTGAGGTAGATCATTGCTACCAAGAGATAAGACAGATTGGAACACAGAACTCAAGATCACTGTGGTAGTAGCATCATTCCCTTAAAACATGGTAATCCTTCAAATAATTAAACTGTTGGTAAGACATCTATATTGAATCTGTACTTGGAGAAGTACTAAATATATAATTTTCCAAAGCTGCACAAAAATTGGAAAGGTGAGAAAGTTATTTTCTTCCCAGTTGTACTTCCAGGTTGCACAGACTGTAATTTACAGTCTTTTAAGATCCTTTTAAAGTCCTTTATATATGGAATTTTTCAGATGTATATTTATTTTTAAAAGTAAAGAGAATAGTGCAGTTAAAGTCCATCGACTTATCCCATTACAACAATTATCAACATGCTGCTATTCTCTGTTCAATTATCACCCTTCCATTTTTTTTTTTACTGTTAGTATTTAAAAGAAAATTCCAGACATCATATCTTTTCACTCACAAATGTTTTAGTGCTGCTAACAGATAAAGATGTTAATAATATAACCATGTGGTAAATCCATAAAATGAGACTCATAATAAGAATAATTTTTTGCATTCCTGATAGTCATTCTATATGATCAATTGCTCTCAAAAATGTCTTCATAGTTCATTTGCCCGTAATGCGAGAGTGTAAACCAGACCATATATATATTGCCTATGGATTATAAATTCTGTAATCCATAATAGTTTCCCTTTCCTCTTTAAAATGCCAATTCTTTTTTCCCCAAATGTTTCATAGTTCATATATTTTATGTGTTCACTGAGAACAGTGCCTATGTGTATGACATGAAGTAGATCAACAAAGGGACGTTATATTGCACAAAGGGTCATCTTCACCCATGAAAGCTATAAAGCCACTCACTGTTTTGTTTTGTTGTTGTTGTTTCTTTATTTTATTTTTTATTTTTTAAAATTTACATCCCAATTAGTTAGCATCTAGTGAAACAATGATTTCGGGAGTAGATTCCTTAATGCCCCTTACCCACTTAGCCCATCCCCCCTCCCACAACCCCTCCAGCAACCCTCAGATTGTTCTCCATATTTATGAGTCTCTTCTGTTTTGTTCCCCTCCCTGTTTTGATATGATTTTTGTTCCCCTTCCTTTATGTTCATCTGTTCTGTCTCTTACAATGCCAATTATTTATTGAAGGAAATAGTCAATTGCCATATAAAATTCTCCTCTTTCTGTATTTTGCTGATAGCAATCTTATGGTATTGTTTAAAGTGTTCCTTTATCCCATTTACTTCCTATAAACTTGATAAGTAGAGAGGCTTGCATAGATTCAGATTCAATTTATTTTTTGGAGGGAGGAGCTAGAATAATTCATAGGTGGGGTTGTATATTTATTGCTGCCTTATACCAAAGGGGATATTAGTTTTAATAATATGGAGATTGATCAGTGGGTTCTGGTTGTTGTAAGACTGAAACTTCATTTAAACGTTCCCAGAAACCTTTCTCTGAAAGGCTTTAGCAGATATTGATAACCATTGCCTATGCATAAAATGTCATTAGAATATTCGAAATGGTGATTTTCTGATTCTATCATTACCTCTGCTCTTATTAGCTTTGATTCTTCTATAAAAATAACATTCATTGACTATTTATAGTCCACACTGGAAAGGCAAGATAAATGCATACTTTTTTGTACTTATTTACCAAATTTTAGAACGAGTGGGTATCATAGCAACCTCCAAGAGTGACCAGTAAGTAATTTTTGTAAAATAGCATTATGGTTTTGACATATTTTCTTTAGTTTAATCCATTTCTCTCACTATTCTTTTTGATGTTCCAATTGTTCCATTTTTGACCATTGGTAGTCCCTTGTCAGCTCCTGTATGCTTTGACATTTCTGTGATTTGCCTGTTTTATGTAATAATGTGTTTTGGAGTTGTCTCTACAATGTTTTCATTATGTCTTTGCTATGGTGTGTCAGGAACTTCCAGGTTTCCTCCCCCAGTCATGAATTAGCCATTTCTCCAAGGAGCTGGTACGTTTTAGGGGAAGTGATGGTACTTAGAGGTTGCAATCTGGGTACCAGGGTTTCTCATTGACCTCAGTCTATTGCTGCTTCTTGGTATTTACCACGAAGAGAGCTGGGGAACATATACTTTTTCATAAAAAGAGAAAAATAAATCGGGGCACCTGAGTGGCTCAGTTGGTTCAGCAACCAACTTTGGCTCAGGTCATGGTCTCATGGTTCATGAGTTCAAGCCCCGTGTCTGGATCTGTGCTGACAGCTCAGAGCCTGGAGCCTGCTTTGGATTCTCTGTCTCCCTTTCTATCTGTCCCTCCTCTGCTTGCTCTCTGTCTCTGTCTCTCAAAAATAAACATAAAAAAATTAAAAAAAAAGAGAAAATAAATCAAGATATTGTAAAATTCAATTTAAATTCAACTTTACAGGCTTTTTACTTATATGATTTCATATTTTAATTTTTTGCTTATATTGAAAGCTTGAATTCTAACAACATTAATGTGAACAATTGTCTATTTGATTCTTCAATATATAAATGTATGTACATATTTTATATCCATTTTTATAGATGCATATCCAATATTTTAATATTCTAACAGTAAGATTATTGAAAGCATTTTGTTTTTCTCTGGCAAGATGTTGAGCTATTCCATATCAATATCTTACTAAACAAAATGGTTATAGACAATAAGATTTAGCTGTGGTTGGATAACTTATTTTCCAATGGTGTTGGCGTTACAAGAAGTTACATGTTTATAGTATTCCTGAAATCTACTCCATTGGTCCTGTAATGCCTCATTATACATTTGGAGCTTTGCTGAGGTTCCCTACCTAGCATTCAATTTTCTACTGATATCTGGAATGCTTGATAAGCAGTTTCATTCCTGCTAGAGGTGAGTGCAGAATCTTTTTCTTTACACCCTGACCTGTGTCAGGCATTAACTTTTTCTGTAAAGGATAGATAACAAATATTTTAGGCTGTGTAAGTTATATTATCTCTGTTGCAACAACTCAGCTCTACTGTTGCAGTGCAAAAGCATATTAAAGGATGAGTGTGGTGGTGTTCTGATAAAACTTTATTTACAAAATCCTATGGCAGCAAAACTCACCTCCTGGAAGTAATCTCTCAGCAAATGGAGCCCCTGTGCTATCACCAGACCATGATGGGACCTGGAATTGAAGTAAAATCAGTTTCAGGATCTCTGGATGATGGCTTCTGTCTCAGGAATTGAAGTGAGAGAGAAGAGAGGGAGCTCTGTTCCTCTGAACTCCATGCCTAATTTCTCAGAAAAGTTCTGTCTGTTGGCCTTCACTCTCCTACTGAAATGGTTTCTGGGAAAAGCCAATCTGGACTTTCAAAAATGACATTTCAGGTTAAAGGCAAAGAGAAATTATTAAGTTACTTAGCAGGAGTCTCAGGGCCTTTACTGCAGCTTCAGTCAGGCTCTTGGCTGGATTCCCCTTTGGCCAGGATTTCCACCCCATGCCATATTTTTTATCTCATTAAAAGCACAGTTTTTACAAGGAAAAAGAGTACACTCAACTAGGCAGCTCGCATAGTCAAATATCCTTTATTGTTCATTCTGTTGTCCCCACAACCTGCTTACTTCCTTGTTCAGGAGATACAAAAACCTACATGGAAGGGTTAGCCTATATGGATGCACCTTTGAGGGTCTCTCAGATGATGTGTCGGGCGGGGTGGGGGCGGGGTATTGTTAACTCTGAGAAGTCTACTGAGTCATATCAGGGACCTGTCTGCTGTATATGGTGTGATACAGAAGTAGGATGTGGGTGGTATGGGCAGGTGGAGGGAATTTCTGCTCTACCTAACAGTGGTTCTCCAGGTTCACTCACCCAACACACTCAGTTCCAATTTCTCTCTAGAGTTAGCATGTTATTACATGTTATTTTCTTCCAGAAAGGCTTTTCCTTGTAAAGAAGAAGGACATTTCCTCTAGGTCATGACACTGATTGAAAAACAGAATTTATAAGGAACAAAATGTTGCTGCTGCTGCTGCTAAGAAGTTGCGTAAATTGTAGGAACAGAGAGGAAAATAGTGCCAGGAGCTGGAGGTGGGGAGAGGGGCTGAAATTTGGGGGGTTATGAGATGTTCTTTATCTTGATTTTGATGTTTATTACACACTGTATGTATTTGTTAAAACCCATAGAATTACACACACATGCACACACACATCAGATGATGGGCTGTATTTGGTCTGTAGGTTGACCCCTATCCTACTTCATTATTTAAGATCTTTCTGGAAGCATATGGCACATATACTCTGTCTGGAGATTTCCCACTGCAAAATCAGTTAGCAATGCCTTTTTGAGCCATGACTGAGGTCTTTCAAATAGGAAGTCAACATTGACCCTTGGAGATCACCATCTATGACCAACTTGGTTTTCACAATCTATTCCCTCTTGGATCTTCACTGAGTGTTACTGAGCCCTAGTTTACTCCCAAGGGTATAAAAGTCTTAAGTTCTTAAGACAAAGAAACCCCTATGTAAAAAGTCCTGAACAAGACAGAAGTCTATTACTTTCTCACTTAACCTCCCATTCCAGGATAGAAAGGGCATGTCTGACATTCTTAACATATGGCTTCCATCTCTAGATCCCATGATACTAGTGGCTTCAGCTCTCATAATCCCAGTTAGTAGGAAGTGAGAAAAGAGACTAGGCGATCCTATGTATGTTTCTTTTTAGGACTCCAATACAGAAGCGGCATGCCTCACACATGCTCACTTATCATTGGCCATTTCTTAATCACCTATTGTATCAAGTATCAAGGGAGGATGGAAAATATAGTTTCTAGCTGGCCATCCATATATCCACCTAACACTCAGGAATTCTGTCATTAAAGAAGGGGAATATAGATTTTGTTGGTCAACTAGAAGTCTTTATGGGATTATGTTAGGATGAATGAATGTTTAATGAAAGAAAAGCACTTTGAGAAATGTGTTGTATATCCATAAAATGTGGAGTTTTTTGAGAGCCATAATAGATTGATGATCTATTTATTCCCACATTTTTAGGATATCATTAAAAAAAAAAAAAAAACACTCCACAATCTCTATTAGGACCTAATTCAAGATCTAGTACTGTGGCAGAATATGACATTAAAATCCCTAGAAATCACTCCCTAATAAAAAACATATAAGCTTAGCTTGAATGAAAAATGAAACTCCAGATGCCAGAAATGAAAGGGAACTCAAAATGAGAAAACAAATTGATGTTGCAATGGCTTGGGGAATTATTGAATCTGGGTAAAGGCCCTTAGGGCTTAGGGCTTGAGTTTTATAAACAGAATATATTTGGGCTGTAGTTTTATTTAATCCACTCTCTCAATCTTTGTCTTTTCATTGGTGTATTTTGACCATTAAGCTTTAAGATAATTACTGATATGTTAGAACTTAACACTGTCATTTTATTATTTGTTATGTTTAACCTGGTACTTATGACTCTTTCTCTTTTTCTACCTCCCTTTAGGTCCCTTGAATAAGTTTTAACATTCAATCTAGCTTTATTTATAGTGCTTTTGATTTACCTCTTTCTATAATTTTCTATGTGTTGTATGTATTACAGTACACTATGTGACTTACCACGGTTTACTGGTATTAACATTTTACCATTTTTTTGTGTAGTATGGAAACTTCACTTCCTGTTCAGTTCCTTTACCCTCCCCACTTTCCATATCATTGGCTGGAGTATCCAATGGTATAATTTTTATTTCAATTTCACATATAAAATTCACAAGAGAAACTACTGCCTATTGTACGTGACCATACTTCTGCTTTGCCCATTGATCTTTCTTCCTGATGTTCCGAGTTTTCCTTCCTTTTTTCTTTTTCTCTCTCTCTCTCTCTTTTTTTTTTTTTTTTTTCTGTATTTCCTTTGTGTTAGAAGAACTCTCTTCAACCAATCTTTATGGGTAGGGCTGCTGGCCAACCACAAATTCTTCCCAGATGAAATACCTTTATCTGGGCATGCTTTTATTTCTCTTCATTCATGAAGAATAGTTTTATCAAAAACAGAACGCATGGTTGACAGTTCCTTTCTTTTGGCACTTGTGACATGTTTTGCCACTTGTTTCTGACTCCATGCCTTCAGATGAGAAATGATCTGTAACATCAATTGGTGCTCCCCTATAGGTAATCAATCATTTCTCTTTGGCTACTTTCAAGACTTTTCTGTTTTTCCTTTTCAGATTTTTAATTATGATGTGTTTTGGCATGGGCTTCTTAGGAAAAAGCTTTCTTAGCCTTTTGGTCTGTTTTTGATAAGATTATAAAAGGTTTTTCTTTATATTTTTGGTAATCTGCCTAGAAGACAAAGATTCTGTGTTTTCATCGAAATAATTTCCTGTGCTTCATGTTGTCTTTATCAAGTGTTTGATTACCTCAGAAGGCAGACTTTTCTCTATTAAAAGAGATAAGTTTTTTTCACAACTATATAACTTCTGTATTTGCCTTTGAAATCTTTAATTGCCCCGCAGTTAAATGGATTTGTTTCACAGTGACCTATGATCTTATTTAATCAAATGTTTTAAGTCTTTTGATATTTTTGACAAACTTTTCAAAAATCAAATTTTAAATTAAGTTTTGATCTTAAACTGACTTTGGGTTTTTTTCAGGTCTTCTGGAACAGCTCAAAAGATTTGTTATCTCTCCTTATAAAAGAGAGATATTAAAATAATTAGGCTTATTTGATATGTTAAACCATGTGGGAAGCATTGTCAAGTAAGAAATGATGCAAAGTTTTCTTTAGGTTATATTTATATAAAAGTGTGTTATTAATATAAGTATCCTTGCAAAAGTGCTTCCCCAAGCTACCCGCATAGCCCCATAATAAGTCATGGGATGGTAACCCAAGATCTGTCCCTGTTCTCCTTCTCCACATCAGTAAAATGGACACATTACATCAATAATATAATGTTAATATGTGAAAGACTTGCCTTGGCTGCAGGACACTCTGCAGACTTTGCTGGAACATCTATCTGCAAGGAAGAGGGTGAGTAGTGAACCTGCAAAAATTCAAAGCTTAGGCACCACTGTAAAGTTTTGGGGCATCATATGGTTGGGTAAGTTGTGTGTTGTCCCAGAAGCTGTGATTGACAAGATGTCAGCCTATGCAACCCCTAAGAACATGAAAGAGACAAGCTTTTGTAGTGATTTTGAAATTTGGAGGAGTTTTATTTCCACCTGCCACGGTGCCTCTGTATTTGATTCTGCCTGGCGAAGGAAGGGCACATGTGACTGGGTATCAGAGCAACAAGTCACTTTTCAAAGGGCAAAAATACTAGTGAAGCAGATGCTTGGGCATCTCCCAAGCAGGGCTACCATTTGAGTTAGATGTGTCTGTGGCTCTGGAAGGTATAAGTTGGGCATTGTGGCAAAGACAACAGAAGGGGAGAGTACCTCTAGGATTTGGGTCCCAGTTCTGGAAGGGGGCAGAAACCAAATATATCCCCAGAGTAACAGCTCCTACCAGTGTATCCAGAACTCCTACAGGTAGAGCCAGTCATGAAGGAACAAATGTTATATCTTGGTAAGAATCCCCTTCCTATCGAGGGATGGCCTGAGGATATGTTCCATTAATCCATCTCTACCATGACTTAAAATCCCAGCATGCCTATTTGCAACAGAGGAGCATCATTTCTAATAGCCTAGAAATGCAGGTCCTACTAGGTTCTATAGAGTATGCAAATCTTCCAAATGCCCTTGCCCCTATTTCTGTGGTGGCCCCTACAGCCTATAGAGAAGGAATGGGAGAGATTCCAATGACACAGGGGCCTAGAACCTGTAACAAATCACAGCAGGCAGTGGACTACATTCAGAGCAGTTTGGCTGGTGATCACTCATGAGCCCTTGGCCATGAAGCCTTTGTAGTTGTAGTTGGGCCATTCGAAAGGGATTGACTCTATGATTGGACAATAGAAAGCCAAAGGGTGGGTGATCATGAATAAATGCTTGAGGGATCAGGATATGTGGGGAAAAAAAAAGTTTTGGTTCACTTGCAAGAGCCTGAGGCAATCCTCACTGTCTTCCATATCCTGGCTTCTAAGGTGCTAACAGCTCCCGGCAGTCAGGGAGCTGCCCCAGCCTGGGTATGAGTCCTAGCACCATACCCAACAGTAGATACAGCAGACTCGGTGCATAGGAAGAGTCCCCACAGTGGTGCCCACGTGGGATGGCACATTGCCAAAGATGCCAATTTCCTTTGAAATACAGTGACTTGGTTAATTCAGTAATAGCATGTTCTGTGTGTTCTAAACAACACTCAAGACAACTGCCAAAGGAGTCTGGGGCCATCCACTGGAGTTCTAAACTGGTGAGGGATTGGCAAGTTAATTGTATTGTCCCCCTTCCTCCAACTGAGGGTTATAAATATGCCTTGGTTCTTGTGGAGTGTTTGGCCTAACCAAAATTTACCCCATCATCATGCAAACCAGGCTGCCACCATTAGGGGATTAAAAAAGTACCATGTTCTGATAACTTTGTTGAATAGTCAGTAATCAAGGGTCACATTTCCAAGGTCATGATGTCCTGATGTACAAGACTGGTGTCCTGATGCACATGACATTGAATGGTGGTTCCATCTTCCTCATAACCTGCAAGCAGTAAGACTGATAGAAAGGAAAAAAATGAAAAATTAAAGCAGCAGATTAAATTATTAACAAGTAAAACTATCTTGGCCAGGTGTATTAAAATACTATCTCAGGCTTCAATACATCTGAATAATCAACCAGTAGTGCCTGTTGCCCCACATGCTAGATTGGGATTCCTGCCAAGACACCCAATACTGTAAAGATATGGAAGTCACAGGAGACAGCCATTGTACCAACTCTCACTGTGAATCAATGTGCTATGCTGCTGAGAACACGGGGCCCCATCATGCCTGGAAAAGCATTATCAACTAGAATTTGCAATGAGCTTCCCACCAGGATGGGTGAGTTACTTCATACCCCCAGTTGAGGGGGAACTACTCAATCTCCACTGGGATCCCATTGCCCTGATATAAGCTGAAGCTGTTGAAACACACCGTACTTGGAATGAAACACAAACCATTGAAAGAGGGGAGAAAGTGGAGATCCTGGTCTGGCATATCCTGGTCCCAGTTCATCTCCTCGCACCTGACAAGGCTGCCTCCCTCATCGAAAATGTATGTTATGTATAACCAAGTCAAGTTCCTAAAGCTGCCAACCGCCCCCCCCCTCCTCAAGGCTAAGGGGCACATTTTTTTTTTCCCACTAGGGCAATCATTTGGTGGCCACTTTTGCCTCTGCATTGTCCTAGGGGACATCATAGCACACATAGAAGCCCTTACTAAATTCACCCAACAAGCCTTAAATGATAGCTCTCAAAGTCTGTCTTAACACTGTGAATGTTTCTAATGAGAAAAGCTATCTTGCCAAACAGCATGGCCTTGGATATTATTACCACCTGTGCCGTTATCCAAAAAGAATGGTATCTGTTCATACCTGAAGAGTCTGCTAATGTATCACTTTTATTAAATCACACGAGGACACAAGTGAATGCTCTGAGTGATCCAACCCTCATTTCTAGGGGACTTAGTAAATCAATGGTTTGGATCTTGAGGCTCTTGGTGGAAAAGATCATTACTTATTTTGGGAATCATTATCTTAATCTATGTTTTCTCTTACATGTGCCTGGGTTGTTGCTATAGTGTGTGCTTTCAATACAGCCTGATAGCTGCCAAATGAGCCACCGCTATGCTAATGGAATCCTTGCTGATGGCATAGCACACAATGTGGGAGAAGAGGGCCGGTGAGGTTATAATAACCAGTCTTGAGGGGTGAAGGCTGGGGGAGGTCATCCAGAGGACTTGACCTCCAGCCGACCCAAGACCTGTACCAGGGCAACTCTCTCCTACCCCATCCTTGGAATGTATGTTCTGCCCACCATTCCCACAATCAGAGCCCTTTTACTTTATTTTAATTTTTTTTAACGTTTATGTATTATTGAGAGACAGAGCATGAGCAGGGGAGGGGCAGAGAGAGGAGGAGACACAGAATCCGAAGCAGGCTCCAGGCTCCCAGCTGTCAGCACAGAGCCTGACTCGGGGCACGAACTCACAAACCGCGAGATCATGCCCTGAGCCGAAGTTGGCCGCTCAAGCGACTGAACCACCCAGGCCCCCATCAGAACCCTTTTAAAGGACGCAGCCTTGGGAGAGCAATGCGGTCTGAGGCCACCTGCATGATGTAAGTGAGTGAACCCAGTTAAGGACTCTAGATAAACTTTTATGATTCTGGTGGGCAGGTGTGGAGGTCTATTTGCTTTGTAGCTGCTCACGACAAGCCTCCTATGTAAGTGTCCTTGCTCCTTGAGCCTACCAATCTGTCACCTACTGGTCTGCAGTGGTCTGTTTGCCTTTCTTCTGTCTTTAATGGGAGCCAGTTTGCAAACCCTTTTTCTCTCCTTTTGAGACTTTGATTATGTGAATATTGGATCTTTGTTAATATGCCAAAGCAAACAGACTTTGGTAAGTTTTTTCAGACTACTTTCTCTGTTTTTTGTTTTGTTGTTGTTTTATATTGGATAAATTCTATTGATCTGTTCTACTGATTATATCTTCAGCCATAATAACTTCTGTTTCTTTGCTGAGATTTTCTATTTTTTTGTTTGTTTCAAGAAGACATATAGTTGCCAATGAAAATATTTATGATGACTACTTTTAAAATCTCCATCAGATAATTTCAACATTTGATTCATCTCGGTGTTGGCCTCTGTGATTGTATTTTGAAAATTGTTAAGTGATTTTCCTGTTTCTTGTTATGGTGGGTGGTTTTTTCTTGTATCCTAGACATTTTTACTGTTATGATTAGGAAACTCTGGGTCCAATTTGAATTTTATTTATTGATTAGCAGAAAAATACCCTGTTTAGAGGTTTATCACGAAGTGACTGGCCTGATTTTATGTGCTGTGGTTTCCGATAAGAGTTAAATTTTCAGAGTCTTTGAGGTATTATTTTGGTCTGCTTGGTTTACCTGGTCCTGCTGTTTTCTTACTGTTTCCTGCTGGGGCTCCCTACGGAGGCAGAAAGAGGTTTTACCAGATGAGGCAGCTTGTTGTATTTTAGTGAGGATGAGGAGGTTTCCCAAACCAGGTGCTTGTTATTGTGATTTTTCCCCCAGCGCTCTTCAGATGTTGAGGCTTGAGTTTTGATCTTCAGTATAGGAACTTGGATCTAGAAAAAGTACATATCTCGATTTGAGATAACTCCTTAAAGTTGGGACTGCAAAGAACCATTCAGTCTGTGAAAACATAATCGAGAAACTCTGCTCCTAGTCTCCGAGAATTCTACCCGCTATTAAAGACTTAGGTGAGTTTCCTCCAGGCATTGGGCAGAAAAACATTTTTGAAAAAATCTAGCACCACACATGCACATTTGTGTCTAAATTTACATTACTTAAATGAAGGGTGAATTTCAGGCTCAGAATAAATTCCACAAACAGATCTACTCTTGTAAAATCCCTGATGCCTTAAGAGAGTAATTCAAGGATGCTTCTTCAAGATATTCCTAGATCGGGTCTCTCTTATCTCTGATAGAAGAAAAGGCTGAAAGTTAGAGTCATAAATCAAAACACGAATGGAATGACCATAAAAAAGTGCCAGTGGCTGCTATAAAGAGTAAAACTGACATCCCCAAATGAAGTAAAATAGAACAATCTAAAAGAGATTATAAAATTACTATATTTGAAATGATGAAAGAGGTCAAAAAGGAAGAGAAACCATGACAAATGAAGAGGATGTTACAAAAGAAAATATATCATATGAGGAATTAGGAACATCATTCATGTTCCTTGTTACAAAATTCTTCCACCCAGGTGGTACATGCCTGGGATTGTACTTTTCCAAAAGGCACGTGATGTCACAAAAAGGCAGGCTGTGAATTAATGAAGGTAATTGTAGGCAAAGCTCTAAATTTGTCTCTAAATTGTCATCATAACAATCCTTATTGAAAAAGTAAAACAAAAAGAAAGTTTTACTTTTAAAGCTTTAGGTGAGAAGAATCACAACTGAGAAGAAACACTTGTGTTGTCTCCTACCTGAAGCTTTACATTTCAAATGGTGTTTAATGACCCATGAGATGGATTAAATTGAAAGCTTAATGTATCTTTAGGTTTTGGGCATCTTATTTTTTATGATTTATAATTTTAGTTCTCAGTTTATCTGAACTCTCCTGTGTGCCAGAAAAAAAAAAAATTTCATGTTTGTGAAGATTCAATGACATCTCTTACAAATTGGATCCGCATCATTCAAAGCTGAATGGAGTTTTCTCTTACACACACTGTACAAGCATAATTCATATATCAAGAGGAAATAAGCCAGTAGGATTTCAGACTGGCTTACAGCAGACATCCTTGAATTGGACGTAAAGCAAAAGCTACATGGTCAAATACATGTATTTAATCATCGTGTATGCGATATGCTATTATTTTCTTCAGGCAGCCACACAAATTAACAAGTATATGTTGTTATAAAGGATTGCACAAGGAGAAGCTTGTGCTTCTCCTATGAGATGTTTATTTATGTTAAAATGTGATTTTGGCTTGTATTTTATGTTGAAAGGTACTGGAAATTTCCATTGCTCCATTTTCTCCATCTCTGATCAGGTGACATATATTATTAAATTTAAGAAGAGAATATCTTATTCTCTTATTAGGCTTAATTGGAAGTCCTTCCACTTAGTGTATACTTTTTGTCAGCATTAATCTCACAGGTAACTGTGAAACAAGAGAAGATTTTATTTGAAGCATTGCATTTTTCTTGTCCTATCCCCCTTTGTGGACTTTCTTTCATACATGCCTATATTTCTAAAGACATGTTTTGATATTAACTGTATCTTCCCAGACATGGGTCATCCTCAATCATGATACTCTTTCCCCATCAAAACTTTCATTCCTACATGTCTTGGGTCTCTGTTTTTTACCATTGTTGAATATGAAGTTTTCTTTTTGTAACCAAATGAATATTACAAACTCCTCTCTTAGTAGCAATTGTAACCTTGATGTCCGATGAGTCAGAAATTATTATGGTGACGAGCTAACTAAATATGCATGCACATGACTTTTGAAGCAGTTTGTATTTAGTTCCACTGCATGAGACACATGTATATAATGACAGTGCATTGGAATGTAACACAGTGACTCAATCTGCTAACAACGCCTGCTCTGTACTTTCATTTGTAGAACCTTTGTGGTAATTGACCCAACTATTGATCAAAATGATTAAGAACCAAAGCCTACACCTTTTTCAGGGGTAATTGCTTCGGTTTCCCATTTTCATTTCCTGCTCTGATATTATCCTCTCAGGGATTCACATAATAGGCATTTAAAAGATTTGTTGAATGAATTAATGGCCCCATACCTTTCTTCACGATGGGTGGTAAAGCCTTTATTGTATAAGATGTTTTCTGTTAATGTGCAAACTGGCTAATGTGCTTTTCTTTCCAGGTGACAACGTATCCAAACCCAGTTAAAGGGCAAGAGTTTTATTTTGCTTAGTTTAATTTTAGAAGACAATTTAGGAATAAAGCTTATTTTGTGACCATAAAATAGTGGAGCAGGCTGAAAAGCAAATCTCGTGTCACCTTTTCCACAATTGGGATTTATAAGTACAGTAGCCTCCCTCAGAGGTTTCTCAGGAAGATAGATTGCCGGTGCCATGTGGGTGGTTTCCATTAGGCTGATGAAATTTTTTCCAAAGACATTTTATCTCTGTTGAATGAGGATGAATAGTTTGCCTATCACAGGAACTTTGGGTAGGTCGCAGGAGATTTGACCTTAAAAAGGCAACAAGCTAAGATCTGGAAAGAACCTAAAATTACAATTCCGACAAATAAAATAATGTAGAGATTTTCCAGCGTTTATAGAGATCAGTATATTTGTTCTTAGATGCAATTATCAAGTATTTGGTGATGCACCAGATTGGGATAGCCAAAAAACAACGAAAAGCCAATTACCGCCATCTAAAGGAAGGTGAAGCAATAAAAGCAGTAAACTTTCTTCACTTGATCTTTGATCTTTATAAAGTAACTCTATTTATGGCCTTGCTTAAAGTAATTATTGTTAACCTAAGCAGGTCAGGAACCTAATTTAAGCCAGAAGGCACTTTACAAAATTTTTGTATTTTATAAGTCAAAGGTCTCTAAAAACAAGCTAACAAAATTAGCCACCCATATCCTGTGGTTTCAGTGATATCTGGCTATGAGTTTTCAGGCCCTCTCCAATTGATTTTATTTCTTTTTTATTTTGTTTTGAAGCTTATTTGTTTCTATGGAATGCTTAATCAGTCTTATTGGAAAATAATGCTATCTGGTGGAAGGTAGAATAGAGTTTACTCTTATTTTTCTGGATTGAATTAGATAAAACCTTTTTCAAGGAATCTTGAACCAGAGTATAGGCAGACATAGATTAACTTTGTTCTAAGTGTTATGTGTATTTCAGCTTTAATGACTTCCTTTCATTTGTGTGTATTTTTTTTTCTGGGAGGCAAGCTATTTCTGTCTCGAAACATAATAAAAGTATTGCAGAAATCCTCTTAGTGAAAACAATCGTGATTAATGGCTGATTATTAAATCCAAAAATTTAGTTTATATGTGGAATTACAAATATACACATGCGGTAGCCTGGCTTATCCACAGGGGATACATTTCAAAACCCCCTGTGGATGTCTGAAACCAAGGATAGTACCAAATCCTAAATATACTATGTTTTTTCCTATACATGCATACCTGTGATAAGATTTGACTTATCAGTTAGGCACAGTAAAAGATGAAAAACAATAACTAATAATAAAATAGGACAATTATAACAACATATTGTAACAAAAGCTATATGAATGTGGTTTTTGTCAAAATATCTTATTATGCTGTACTCACCTTTTAATTTCATGTGATGATGTGAGATGGTAAATGCTTATGTGATGAGATGAGGTGAGGGGAATGACTTGGGCATTGTGATGTAGCATTAGGCTACTATTGACCTTGTGACAATATGTCAGAGGGAGGATCATCTCCTTCTGAAGTGTGGTTGGCTGCATGTAACTGACAGCAAAACCGAAGGAGGGGTGAACTGTGTAGAGTTCTTATTCTGCAGGGTTCTTGTTATGCACACATAGCAGTGACCAAAAGTGATTTAAATAACACCCATTCCTCAATAAAAAGGTTTCTATTTCAGTTACCATGTGACATTAGCTAAGAGTAATCACATGAATTTCAAACTTTGTTGCTAGATCATCAAATCCTCAAATTACTGAACAAATAACAAATGTGCATCATGATTGGTGACCAATCACATCACTTCTGTCAGATTCTGTCCACGACTGGTCACTGCACATGTTATTCAGTTCACACACAGACAGCACAGGTGTAGTTGTGTTGCCTTCTCATTGCCCAGTGGTAAATGCATGTGATATTTTAAAACATGGATAATCCAAAAAGGTAACTGACCAACCAAGGTGAAATGCAGCAAAAAAAACCCACAAAAAAGTGATGACACTGGAAGTAGAATTCAATTACAACAAATTATGTATAGTTATAGAAGTTATGTATAGCTATAGAGGAAATAGTTACATATAATTATAATATATATACATATATATGTATATATAGAGAGAGAGGGGCAGAGAGAGAGAGAGAGACAGAGAGTGAGTTAGGGAAGAAATAGCTAACCAAGGGAATGTTGATATTTTTGGCATTCTAGAGACTCTACATATTTATCCAGAGGAACTTAGTCAAGGAAATTTATCAACATAAATGAGGTTGTAATGAAAAGGATGCCAGCAAAAATCTTAGCAATAAGAGAACTCTCAGAGATATTTCATAAACTGAAAGAACAAAAGATAAAATGTTGGAAAATGATCCAAATTTAAGAATAAGAGAATTCTCTCTCTCTCTCTCTCTCGCTCTCTCTCTCTTTCTTTCTCTCTCTTTCCTTTCACTCTTACTCTCTATATATTTATTTTTTTCAGAACTTTTAGAAAGTTGCCTATGGAATACCACCTTTCACTATAAATATTTTCTCATTTTCTAAGAATAAGTACAGTTTCTCACAAAATGATGATGCAGCTATCAAATTCAGGAAATTTAACATTGATAAAATAGTACTGTCTTATCTACAGTCTATATTTCAATTTTGCCAATCGACCAAAATTTCTTTTATAATGCTTTTATTTTTCTTGGTCCAGGGTCTAATGCAGAACCATGTGTTGTGTTTGATTGCTGTATGTCTTTCTTTAGTTTTCTTTTACCTGGACCAGTTCCTTTGTTTCCCTTTGATGAGTATAGGTCAGTGACTTTGTAGGATACTCTCCAGTTTGGATTTGTCTGCAGTTTCTTCATGATTATATTCAGGTTATATATTTTTGAGAGAAAGATTTCATAGATTATGTTATCCTCCTCTTAGTGCATGACATCTGATTGCTTATGATGTTGCTTTATCCCATCATTCCTTATGTGGTGGCCACCTGTTCTCCGTAAATTTATTATCCTTCCTTTGTAATAACTGTGCACTGTAGGGGGAGGTTCTTTGAAACTGTGTAGGTCTACCCTTCCTCATCAGGTTTCCACCCACAAGTTTAGATTTCATTTTTTTTAAATTTTTTAATGTTTGTTTATTTTTGAAAGAGAGAGAGACAGAGAGAGAGCGCAGAAGGCAGAGAGAGACAGAGACACAGAATCCGAAGCAGGATCCAGGCTCTGAGCTGTCAGCATAGAGCCTGACATAGGGCTTGAATCCATGAGCTGTGAGATTATGACCTGAGCCGAAGTTGGATGCTTAACCAACTGAGCCACTCAGGCCCCCCAAGTTTAGCTTTCTTGTATCGTTGTCTTACTGACACCAAGATGGTGTGTATTTTTCAAAAATAACTTGTCTAATATTATGATTTTGTAAAGAATTCAGCTGATTTTTAAGAAAACAACTTTTTACAAATTTTATAAATATATCATATGTATATATACATATGATATACATATTTACATATATATATAATATATATTAAAGCGGCTCATTTTGTTTCATTATAATTTATATTTTTAAGTAATCTCTAAGCCCAACATGGGACTTGAACTCAAGGATCCCAAGACCAAGAGTCACCTGCCCTGCTAACTGAGCCAGCCAGGCACCCCTACAAATTTTGTTAAAATGAGAAGTACCTCTAAACAGGAAAAGTGGTATACACCACTGATTCTTGACAAACAGACAACTCAAGATTGGGAGAAGTGAAGGGAAAACAAAGTAGACAACTAGTTTTGCACACTCAAGGTGTAGTAGATATCATTCAGTAGTTTTTAAAGAAAAAAGGGAGAGTGTTGGTTCATCCCACAAGTTGGTTAGTTAGGGATCAATAAATATATTGTTTGTATTTGTCAAAATTGTTTTCTTTGAATATAGCTTCGGCTTCATTGAATTGGTTTTATTAAATAGTATTTTCATGGGCCAGGACTTCACGAATAATGGAGTAAAAAGCTTAGTAAACTATCTTCCCAGCAAAACAACTTTAATTGTTTGAAGTTTAACTTTAACCCATTTTAATTGGTGAAAATTATGAAAAAAAAACAAAACCCTACTTAAGACCACACTGGAATTATTTTGTAAGCATGCAGAAAATGGAGAAACATTCATTCAAGAGAATTTGCTAAATCTTAGAAATGAAAAATTCTGTGGCCTTGGAGCCGTCTCCTCTTCGTTAATACCACCCAGCTCTATGCTATAGAAGCTCTATGTGAGGCATGTGCAGCCAAAAAGGCAAATGCTTACTCTCCACTGAGCTCCCATTCTGGGATTAGGCTTCCATACTGGGAAAGGCAGGTTTCTGGTGTTTCTCACCACCCTCCTCTAGCCTCACATTGCAGAAATTCTATTTTAAGCAGCTGTAGCTAACACAATTTTGCAAAATCCTGAAACTAATCCTGAAACTAATCCTGAAACTCATCTTGAAACTCATATGAAAGTACAAAGGGTGCCAGAAAGCCAAAACAATCTTGATAAAGGAAAATAAACTTGAAAGACACATACTTCATAATTATAAACTTACTACAAAGTTATAGTAAACAAAACAGTATAGTACTGCGATAAGGCTATGACATATAGATCAATGGAAGAAAACTGAGAGCGTAGAAATAAATCCTTGCGTTTATGGTCAAATAATTTTAAACAAGGATGCCAAGTCTATTCAATGGGAGAGGAATTAGTCTTTTCAACAAATGGCATTGGGACAACTGATATCCGTACACAAAGTCATGAAGCTGGATTTCACATCATGTGCAAAAATTAACTCTAAATGGATTGGAAACTTAAATGTATGAGGTAAAGCTATAAAGTTTTAAGAAAAAACACAATTAGTTACTGTTTTCTTACAGGTGACACAAAAAAGGCAGGTGACAAAAGAAAAAAAATAGTTAAATAGAAAATCATTAAAAGTAACAACTTATGTGCTATAAATGATACCATCAAAAAAGTGAAAGATAAATAACAAATTAGTAAAAAAATATTTGCAAATGATAGATTTGGTAATGGGCTTATACCCATAATATATTCTTACAGTGTGACAATTAAACAAAAAAAATAGCTCTATTTAAAAATGGGCAAAGGATTTATATAGACATTTCTCCAAAGAAGCTATACAAATGAACAATAAGCACATGAAAAGATGCTCAATAACATTAACATTTGGGGAGTGTAAATCAGAACAACAATAAACTCTAACTTTATACCTACTAGAATACATATAATAAAAAAGGCAAAAACTGAATTGGCAAGGATGTTAAGAAATTGGAACCTTTATACATTGCTGGTTGGAATTTATTATGTTGTAGCTATTTTGCAAAACAGTGTTAGAGATAAAAAATAGAGTTATCATATGATACACTTCCAGTCTCAGGTATATACACAAGAAAATTGAATGCATATGTCTGCACAAAACCTTGTACACGAATGTTTACAACAGTATTATTCATAATAAACAAAGTGGACTCCAATGGACAACTCAAATGTCTATTAACTGATGAACTGATAAATAAAATATGGTATATCCACCCAAATGTTATTTAGCAATAAAAAAGGAATTTAATAATGATAAATCCTCTAACATGGATGAATCTTAAAAATATTATTCTAAGGTAAAGAAGTAGTTTCAAGGGATTGAATATTACATAATCCTTTTTATATAAAATGCCCTGAATAATCAAAGCTGTAGAGACAGAAAAAATATTAGCTGGTGCTAATGGGTAGGGGCAAGGAGTGGTTTGATGGGGGGTGGGAAAAGGAAGTCACGGTTAGTGATTACATATTTCACTTAAGAGAGATGAATATACTGTACAATTAGATTGTACTAACAGTTATATAACCCTGCAAATATACTGGAGAATAATGAATTATACCCCTTAAATCAGTGAATTACATGGCATGAGAATTGTATCTTAGTGAAACTTAAAAATTTAAGTAATTAATTAATTAACTAATTAATTAACTTTTATTTTAGAGAGAGAGAGCATGAGCAGGGAAAGGGGCAGAGGGAGAGAGAGAAGCTTGTTAAGTAGATTAACATGTTGGTCATGGAGCCATCCCACAACCCTGCGGTCATGACCTGAGCTGAAATCAAGAGCTGGATACGCAACTGACTGAGCTACCCAGGAACCCTGAAACATAAAAATTTAGATTGTGTTATTGATTTTATCAATGGTCTAAGAATTATTCAAAAGAGTTTTGTTGTTGTTGTTGTTGTTATTTGGTTGTTTGGTTGTTTTTTTGTTTGTTTTTGTTTTAGTTTTTAAATTGTGATTATTTTATTATTTATTTCTAGGATTATATTGTTTTCTAGTCAAATAATACCATGTTCACTACTTTCACTCTTCATTGAGATTTTTTGTGATTATTTATTTAGGCATCACACATGGTTGATTTCTGTTTCATGGATATTTGATTATAAGATGCATTCTTTGTATGTGATATATATTTGGATATATATTTATAGATAGTGGATCTCAGGATCACTATCATAGCACCGAAGTCACACTTTTATAAATTTTTATTACATAGGCCTCTACCATTTAAATGAAATCCTTGGTAATTCAGATGCAACATGGATTTTGAGAATTACTCCATTAGGTCACATTAGGTCAGTTTTATTAATGGCATTATTTGCAATATGTCTTTTTTTTTTTTTTTTTTTTTGTCTATTTGGTCTATGAATCACAAATTTCTGTTAAATTTTATCTCTACTGTCTTGTTGGGTGAAAGATTTTCCCCGGAGGATTTTTTATGAACTCTTGTTGGGACAGGTTCTTTCAGATTGGGGCTCACCCTGTTCTGTGGGAAATGCTTTCTTTCTGTACCTTCTGGTGAGAGGGTGAGTTAAGGTGATTCCCAATGGCTCTATAGTTTTTAGTTGATTGGTGTTTAATTTACCTTTGGGCCTGCACAGCTGCCTAGGGTCTGTACTTTCAAAATACGCTTGCCTCTCAATCTCAGCCATTACTTTGTATACCAGAAAAATTGTGTTACTTGGCCACACAACTTACTTCATTCTCTGCAAGTGGTGGCCTTTTCCAATTTTCAGCACGAGAGCAGGTTTGATCCTTGTCATCCACACAATTTACCCACATCGCCAACTACAGCTTTATTTAACATTATTGGAATATGCCTGATTTTCCCCTATTTAATTACGGAAACACTTAACTGAGTCCAAGAATTTCAAAAGTGTTTTACTTCTTTTATCAACTTTCACTCTGGTTGCAAGAAGTTTTTTAAAATTGTGATTTTTCTGGCTCCTTTTATAGTTATAGTTATAGTTTATAGTTATAGCTATATATAGTTATATATATACTATATAACTATATATATAGTTATATATATATACTATATGTATATAATTATATATATATACTATATGTATATAGTTATATATATATACTATATGTATATAGTATATATATATATATATACTATATAGTTATATAGTATATAGTTATAGTATACAGTTTGAAATTTTCTTTTTTTTTTTTTTAATTTTTTTTTTTTTCAACACTTATTTATTTTTGGGACAGAGAGAGACAGAGCATGAACGGGGGAGGGGCAGAGAGAGAGGGAGATACAGAATCGGAAACAGGCTCCAGGCTCTGAGCCATCAGCCCAGAGCCCGACGCGGGGCTCGAACTCACGGACCGCGAGATCGTGACCTGGCTGAAGTCGGACGCTTAACCGACTGCGCCACCCAGGCGCCCCCAGTTTGAAATTTTCATACATTCAGATAGAATTTGATTCATTATTTTGATCTTTTCCTTTCATGTAGGCATTAAAAAGTACGCAGAACTTTTTTATCAAATGCATTTTTGTAAGTTATCTCTACTGTTAAGTATTGGTTTTTTAAATTTCTTTTTGTTTAGAGGTTTAATTTGGATGGGATTCAAAAAGAGGAGTTTCAGATAAAAATGACGTAACAATGGTGGTTTTGAAGATGTTTTCTGTTTGTTCATATAATTAATATACACTTACAGAGGCATTGGGAAATAATGCATAGGACGCTCATCAGGACCATGTAGTACAATGGGGCAGAAGGAGGCACAAGCGAATGTTAGAAGTTCCATCCAGCAATTGAATAGAGTGAGTATTTTGGGAAACCTAACTAGAAGCAGGGAAACTGACTAGAATCCATTTATTACAAGTATTATTACAATAATCTAAGCATGATCAGAGAGAAAGAAGCAGAGGCCAGAGATGCTGAAGAGGTAGAATTGCCAGCACTTGGTGGCTGTTTGTATTTGGGGAGATTGAGGAGGGAAATAGAAGGAGGAATAAGACATAATTCTCAGTGCTCTACCTGGGCAACTGGCTGGACAGTAAAGAAGACTGGAGAAAGCAGGCTTACAGTCTCAGAGGGCATTTGAGACACCAGAAGAGTTTTAAATTAACTTGATTGAACTTTTTGTTACAAATCAGAAATCTGTACCATGTATTTATGGATGAGTACACTTTTTAATTGAATTAAATTACCATTCTTGGCCTTTGAGGCAAGAGGAAACAACAAAGCCTGCCTTCTGCCTTCAGCGGTTTTCTGTGCCCAAAACTGAAAACCAAGAGACAAAACATTGAGGAAACCCTGGCCTCAGTGACCCTAACATTGCAGCAATAGGGAAATGATTTAAAAGTTCTTTGTGGAAATGTTGATTTACAATGTAGAGCTAATAAAGATGGACTAAATTGCCCCCATATGTTCTATAAAACAGTCATCCATAACCCCTGAATTCTCCCTAATTGTGTATACTTGGAAGACAGTCAGTGCTATTTTTACCCATTGATGCATTTTTTCCCCCTCTTCATTGTGATTCATTGTGTGCTTTCCTTGGAGCAAATATAATCTGAGATTGAAACAGCCCCATTGGGAATGCTCACATTAAGCATGAGCTATTTTCTGATGCAGACTATCTGTTATAACTTAAGTAGAGTAACAGTTTTATGATCTTCATAGGCTTAGGGAGGCAGAGGACTTAGCAGGAAGGACAGTCGCACAGGTAGACTAAAGCCTGTGATTCAATAAGGCTGGATGGAGTTTCTAGAAGGAGGCTCTTTTGTGTATCTACTTTAGCTACAAACCATTCATTGTGAATAAACATGCCATGGACATTCTAAGAAGTACTTTCCCCTCTCCTCACTTACTTAAATCATATAAACGTTCCAAATTAAGCATGGTTTACTCTGTAAAACCTATCCCCGCCCCCTTTTTTTTCTTTCAGATTTATGTGTCTCTGCCCTTGACTCAAAGAACATTTCTTATTTGCCTCTTTCATTTGGTCTTTGGCAAATGCTGCCTTGTATTGGTGTTACTTTTTAAATTCTTGAATGTGTTGTGTGTGTTCTTTAGGTTTCCTTCATGTGATCTTTTTAATGTTTATTTATTTATTTTGAGAGACAGAGAGACAGGGAGAGAGAGGAGAGAGACTTTTGTGCTTTTGTATGAGCAAGGAAGGGGAAGACGAAGTAGACAAAGAAAGGTTGAGATACCTTCGAAGAGTTCACATGGTAATATGCAAACTTAGAATTAAATGAAAAAAAAAAAATCCAAAGGGATAGAATAGAAAAAATGATGCCTTTTCCAATTTCAACACATTTAACAATACTTAGGAAGGAGCAATGATAAGTATGGAGGTCATACGTGATGGGGATTTAAAAACTTACCAATAGAAATAAAACACATGAATAAATGAAGATAGATACCATACTACTGGAACTAAAGACTAAATTGTTTCAAGTATTCTTTCCAAACTAATTGTGTTTTAATGTGATTCATATCAATGCCAAAAATAACTTTTAGCCAGCATTATGAAACTGAAATTTAATCGTAAGAATAAACAGAGAAAAACACTGGAAAGATTTGTAAAGAAAAACTGAAGGGTAAATTGCACCCTTCAGCCATACAAATGACACAGTCTATCATGATTAAAGCAGCATGGCAACTGTTGGGAAATAAAACAGGTTATTGGACCAATCACCAGGTCCAAAACTAAATATGTAACATAAAAGTAGACGTGACAGTGAAGGAACAATTAAAGGCTGTACTATTAAATAGACGTTTTAGAGATAATCGGGTTAATTATTTAGGAAAATGAGTTAGATTCTAAGGAGTTCAGCTCCTGACCAGAAACCTGCCTGTGATCTTGCAGGCCAGACCACAGGTGATTTCGAAGGCTTTACCAGGCGGGCCTCCTGGGGGAAGCCGTCCTCTCCACATCAGAGTTGGTGCACAGCAAGACACTGAGGCCTCTGAAGGAGGCTCGGCAAGGACTCATTTGCCCCTGTATGGCTAAAAGTCATGCAGGTGTTTTTGAGGCACGTATACATTTTCTTAAGAAATATTATAAAAATATAAAACATGTTTTGCAACCAGTAAGGGAATCAGCACCATAGCATTAATAATAAAGGTAGGGGCCAAAACCACTGTCCATAATAAAATACAAAATGTACATGGCCAGTAAACATACAAAAATGCTTATGGTCTCATTGGATAAGACAAAAATCAATTTTAAGGCAAGTGAAACGCACTGCATTGGTGGGTGGCTTGAGTGCCTGTGAGTCTGAGGGGTGGGGCTAGAGCAGGGCCAGGCCCCCAGGTCTGTGCCTGCAGGGTGAGGGGAAGAGTATCCTGACTGCCCCAGGGCTGGGCCTTCCCTGGCAGGCCTAAGCACTGGCTTCCCACCCGCAGTCCCATATAGGAGTCTGCAGAAGAAGGGTAACTAGTGTTGGGCTCAGAAAGGAGGGTTGGAGGGTATTCTACTAGGGACTCAAGGGCCATAATCCGAAGCAGGGGCTGCAGATAGTTGTAATCCTCAAAAGCTTGTTGTCTTTAGGGTTTACAGGAAGAGGAACCTCAACAAAGCATTATTTGATTTTTTCTAAATGTCGAAAATGTCTCATTTTGGGCTATTGAGTTAATGATTTCCATATTCATTGAGAACATATACAATGCCATTTTCTTTGAAATTCCTGAAGATTTGGTTTCTGGCCTACTATATAATTTTTAAGATAGTCCCTGTGTACTTAGAAACCATAGGAAGGTTCTTTAGAGGGAGGTATATAGCTCTCTGTGTATACATTTGATAAAACATATTAAATGTGTTATTTGACTATTATGGGATTGGCTTAGTTTTTCAGCTAGATAAATTTTGAATAAGTAATATCAAAACATTTAGTATAATTATTTGTTCATATATATTTTCCCATACTACTGTTACTGTTTTTAAATATTTAGATGCATATTATGAGTATATATATATGTATAACAACAACATATTAATGAATTCATTAAATACGTATATATTGCTTCCTATGTTCCACAAGCTCTACTAATAGTTACAACGAATTCACTTAATCCTTGTAGCAACCATATGAGTTAGACTATTTTTAGACTTACCAGCCCAACTTTTCTTGCACTCATTATCAGTTGTTTTCATGAGCCATTTCCAGGCCATCATAAAAGAACAAATAAACATCTGGAATCATGATAAATCAGGGAAACTGAAAATATTATTGTATATGGTGGTGCCATATACATTCTGCATGTTAGCACCACAGGGGAGTAGTTTAGTTCTCTTACAATCTTCTGTCCAGTCCAGGTGTTGGCAGAAAGATGGTACAGTTTCATTAAAACAAGAATTTAAAAGATAAAACAATTTCTAATGTATTTCACAAATGTTGTGTAAATGTCCTATATTTTAGCACATTGCAGTGACAGTATTCTATTTATTTGTACTTCTCTAAACCCAAGGAAACACTCTTAAATAGGAATTCGGTGAATAGTCATAATTGGCCAAGGTATCATTTCTTTGTTTTCTCAGACCTTCTGCTTTGTACCCTAACTCACTGCAGAGATGTAGTCTAAGATTATCAGGACAAGCAGAAATTTTAAATGTGTTGAGCAGAAATTTAATTTTCTTCCAGAAATTGTTGGGTTTTGAAAAAAATTATTCTATCGAAACAAAGTGTAATTTTCCTCTTTACAAATAAACAAACACCAAATGCTTTGACTATGATTACATGGCGTAAATGCACTCCAGGAAGTTATATTTAATGACACAAGTCCTTGCTCTATGTGGAAGAATATACTCGTTGGAAACCACTTCTTAGCAAACAAAAGAATTAACTTTGAAAATGCAAACTGTAGTGTGTCACTGAGATTTTGGGAAGATTTGCTTATTTATAAATGCATGAAAAATGTGTTGTCATTATTATGGCTTTTAATTAATTTGTAGGAACAATGGTTTACAGATACTGCACATAGGAAACTAAACAGATATTTGGAGGAAACACTGGGTTAAAATTCAGTTCAACTGTGACCTAATCTCATATTTTTTGGCAAGTGGCTCTATAATTGAAACATTTGTTTTCTTATCCGTAAAATTGGGATAATAGTTCAGACCTATTCTGATATATTTTAGTTTTTACAAGTAAAGTTTAATATTAATAGGTAGAATAATGAAATATACATTTGTGAATACGTGTGTGCATGCATGAAGATGCGGTCATGAGGTAAACCACTGAAAACATAATTTGTTACTTAAGGTATGTGAGCATGCTGTCAAGACTGTAAGCGTGTAATTATAAAGATATTACTTATATTTGTTTTTCTCCCACGCAATAATATTCCAGTCTATGGTTTGCGTTGGTAGGGATACCCATAGTACCAATTCACTAACAGTTTGTATGATCCCGCAACCCAGTGGTCCTCCTTGGTAAGGAACCTTGAATACCTTGATATTGCTTTCAAATTGAAGAGGAACTTAGGGAAAGGAAAGAATATGGAAGAAGCAACCAATAATTTGTCTCTCAATTTCTTACCCTTGTCACACTCTTGTTATATATTTACATGGCAAGATTAGCATTCTAACAAATTTCATTATGAAAGATTACACTTTTTGTTTAAAATATCTCCCTTTATCATACTCCTTTTTCATTTGCATTCCAAACAATTTCTATTTATTATAAAATTCAAGGAATCCACACTTCCACAATTTCTACCCATCTATCTACTACTATGGGAAGAAGCAAAAAATCCAGGCGGATAGGTCAACACCCAGGTCTTAAAGCAGAAGAGTCAATGCAAGCACCCCTTTATAGCTTAATCATTGAATAGGCTTCCATTCAGTTGTCAGTTTTCATCAACATTAAAAACCACCCAACATGGCTCTTTTTTTTTTCTTTCAGTATCTAGGTAGTTTAATAAGTCCTACTTGCTTCAATGCGGATTCTGTGCCTAATCTCTAGAAAAGACAAAGAAATTCAGAAATGTTGACACATAGAAGGGAGCTACAACAATATATTGATTGTACAGTCAGTTCTCCTTATTTCTGGTAGGTATGGTCTATAAAGTTGCTGTGAGCACCAAATTAAGGAATACTGAACCATTGCTCCTAGGAAAAATACAAGGCTAGGGTCTGTGAGCCTATTGTCACATTTTTGTCAAGAAATCAATGCATGACTTTGTTTTATATGTGTTTCTCTTTATAGACTTTATTAACATATGTTGACTCATTAATGTTGAACACCCAGCCAGTTGTATCTTGCCTAACTAAAGTTTATCTGACCGACATCAAATGGCGGAAGCTTATCTAGTACACATCAGGCTGTAAGACACATCCCAGTCTTCTTGGGCTTAGAAACTCTAGACAGTGCTTCGATACTACCCTTTGGGGCCATGTTAAACTGCCAAAACAAAAGCACAAAGATGTAAAAAATGTGGCACTGAATAGAGCACAAAAGGAACATCTGTTTACAGTATGAGAGCTGAAACAAGAAGGCAGAACACCACCCTGTGGGACTTCAGCTGGGAACATACCTGTTGGGCAACTCAGACTCTTTCCGGCTCCGTGTGTGTCTGTGAATGACTCTAAAATCACAAGCAAGTGTCGATTGGGGGAATTATTGATAAATTCTAGCTAGCAGGTGAATTTGCAAATATGGAATCTGCAAAAAAATGAGGTTTGATTGTATCTGGATGGTTAACTGAGATGCTGAGTTTTCCTGAATGAGTATGGAAACTTGTCAGCAGTTAATAGTTGGCTGAATTCATGAAGTTTTCTCAAGTCACCTAAGGAAAGGTGAATCTTAGTTACTTTTCAAGTACTACTTCTGAGCATTCTAGAGATCCTCAAGTGGCTCTTCTAGGGGGTCAGGCTAAATTAGGTAGGAGAGGACAAGGGAGCTCATGTCATAGATTTATCTCTGAAAGAGAATGTGGTTTTGATGGCGGATAGTGAAGGTGGAGTAGTGGAAGAGAATAACTCATCCAAAGAGGATAGTTACCGAACAGCAAGAGAGAATGGTTAAGTGGATTGCCATAGGACAATTATGACCAATGTACTTATCCTTCCTTTCTCCCTCCCTCTCTCCTTCTCTTCCTTCCTCTCTCCTTCTTCCTCCTTTTCTTCCTCCCTCCCTCTTCTCTTTTCTTGAATGCCTTTTTTTTTTTTTTTTTACTGACCATTCTTTTTGTCCACTACAAGGTGGCAACCAGATACCCGCTAGCTTCAAGCAGCGTCTTCTGAGACCCTTGGTTGTTGGTAATTTACAAAATATCACCTCCACTGTGGGACAAATAATTTTCATGGCAGTCACTTCCGCCCATATATATTGCTAAAAATAATCATGTTATGCCAATTAATTAACACAATAAAAGCCGCAGAGCTTATGGGAAAAAATGGGACTGGCTCATAAGACTCAAAACTTTAGTCAGTGACACATTAGAAAAGATAGGAGCCTAATTAAACCAGTAGCACAGTTTTGCACACATTAAATGGTTAAGAAATATATAAATTTCTTACAATAAAGGTGGTAGTTTTCCTGGATCAAAAGCCTTAAATTCTCTTGTGGAAGTGGGCATCCAAAAGGTTGCAGCTTTTGGTACGGTCAAGTGATGGAAGGAAGGTTACCTGAAAGCAGATGGAATGTTGTAATACCACGTATTCATGGATGTACTCTCAACACACAGCCCAGGCAACGAGTTGAGGTAGCTGGTAACAAGTTTGAGGTGTGTGTGTTTTGTGTGCTCTTGCCTGGCTCATTCAGCTAGGGACAGTTTTCTGCATTCATCCGGTGTTTCCTGTGGATGGAGTTACATGTAAGCAAATGAAAATATTCTTTATCTTCAGATCCAATATATCAATATAAAAATCATGTTGGATGGGGCATCTGGGTGGCTCAGTCGGTTAAGCAGCCGACTTCAGCTCAGATCACGGTCTCATGGTTCGTAGGTTTGAGCCCCACATCAGGCTCTGTGCTGACAACTCAGAGCCTGGAGCCTACTTTGGATTCTATGTCTCTCTCTCCTCTCTCTCCCTCAAAAATAAAGAAACATTAAAAAATACAAATAAAAATTATGTTGGAAAAATTCAGGTTTGTGTCACAGGTTTTGTCACAGAACTGACTGTACAGCATTAGTAAACTGCCGTGTGATTAAATTTTTGTTCAAGCTGAACTTCTAGATTCCCCCAGAAATATTCACCGGTACTTAACGGAGCAATTGAATCATGTTTTAGGTCCACCCTTACATCTCCTGAATTTATACTTCAGAGGTTTTGCCATCAGTGCGTGTATCCACTCAGTACTCCGCTCTTTTCTTTCTGTTTTTACTCACTGTGGCTTATATTTCAAAACAGCGAAGAAGGAATATGAGACTACACGGCAGGGGAAAGATCAGGTGATCTCCTTAAGTATATGAGGCACTGTTGTCTTCATCTAAGCAATTCACTCAACCTGTATAATTTCACTGCCTTTGCTGGGCGAGGGTTTTTCCTAATACAGCCTCAATGGACTGTGTGGGTCTGGATTTTGGCTGAGGCTCAGCATATTTCATCAATACTGTGATTTCTGTGGATGCATGCCAAGATGACAATATCGAAAACATTAAGAAGCAGAGACACGCTTTCAGTATTAAAGCAAAATGACAAAACTTCCTTCAAAGGAGGAGTCCTTTTGGAATTAGACTTTTATTTAGATACTTTTTCCTTCCCTTTGACCTAAGTTTACTCACCCCTCCAAGACTCGTTGTCCTGCCTCCTCCAATGATTCTTGAGATGCTATTTCCACCCTTCTTGTTTTCACATACCCCACATTATCCATCAGATCTAAGTTCATTGCTTCAGTCTCCACATTGCTTCACAACCCTGGACTCTTTGAAATCTGCCTTTCTCTTAGAGGTTTGTAGAGGGCATAGAAGGCATACCTGCCTGGAGCAGCACGCCTACCTTAGTGAGAACCTTCCTCTTCATAGTGTCCCTTGATCGAGTACATTTTTCCATGAGCTAATTAGGAGGAAATTGTCCTTTAGTTGTTTCACCTTTAATAGTTTGTTCTACTCAGCTGACTTTTTGGTTTCAAGAGTAAAAGATACCTAGCAAAGTTGATCCATTTACTAGACCCTCTTAGTTTTGTAAAGACTCCTAAAAGTCAGCCATGCCCAACTGCTCGTCAAACTTATACATATTTTTGCTAGTGAAGAGCTTACTATTTGTCAAGGCAGCTCACTTAGCATTTAGAGAACTCTTTAATAATTGTTTTCTGAATATGGCACTGAACTATCTATTAAGAGTATTCAAAATGCCATCTTGTAAGGCCCTCCTGGAATAACACACATTTTTGTCTCCAAGAAAAATTTTAAAATATACTAAGAAAGCCAACTTTCCCCACCAGGGCTGAGTTCATTTTTCTTTGGGCTCATGTTCAGTTCCTTAAACTGATTCTCAGAAAACACAGACATAAATCCTTTCAGTGGTCATTTCTTTGAATTTTGAACTGTGTCTATTTCTTTTTTTAGACCACAGCATCCAGAATCATACCTGAAGGTTGTTTTGTTTTCATCTTTCACAATAGTTTGCACAATGTTAAGGCAATAAGGAGATGATCGAAATATTGATTATTTGAAGTAGATTTTCTGTATGATGGATTTTAGAATTGCTCTTACAGGAGACTTTTTTGGGAGCAATATTTATAGATGACTTGAGTAAAGAAGCATACAATTTTCAAGAACTTTTCATCCTTTGCTTTTAGGTAACCCTGAAGATTCTGCAAGCTCACAGTCAACTTCCCTTGCAACATCCTTCTCTTTTTATTTGCTTGCAAATGTCTAAACTTAAGTGTTAAAATTGCCAAAACCATTAAATGCCTCTTAAGAGGCATTTTAAAATTTTGTCATTTGATGATATAAACCATGAAAATCTCCCAGTTGGTTTTGCCACATGGGGAGAAGTTACACACACACACCCCTATAGCCCCAGGTCAGATTTCTGGAATCCTTGACAACCTGGAATATATCTCAGTGGAGAACTAACAGATTCTCACCCAAGTTCATTGTGATGTCTGATGATCTTCGATGTCAAGTAATTTACCCCCTCTCCAACACTCAGAAAACCAAAAATACATTGAAATTTCTTCTGATTGATATTGTTTTGTATGTTTGTTTTTAGACTACATCTTTTGTTAGCAAAGGAATAGACATTCTTCATGCCTGGTCTGCACAGTATTGAAAGGAAGAAACCCCTAAGAAAAATATGTCTGTATATGGATAGAATACCAGTCTCCTCTAGAATGAGAAGAGAAAGTGGGAAACCAGGAACATTGAGGAGAGTGAGAAAGAATATCCAAATTTTTAAGTAGAAAAATGTGGGTAGGTAGCATATTTAAGATTACTTAAATCCCTATTCACTCAGGAAATGATTAAGCAAAAAAAAAAAATTTTTTTTTTTTTGCCTGAAAGCATGACATAAAATGTATGGTCACTATACAAAAGAGAGACATTTTCCACAAACTCATTACTACCAGCTATGGAATAAAGTATTTTCTCTTACAAAATCTTACTTGCCTCTCATGAGGGGAACCACCACTAGACATATTACCTGGCTCACTGATAACGTGTGTATGATTGAGTTATGGTGATTCACTGGCTAGATCACCGGCTTTTCACTATCTAGCAGGCTAGTCTAGGCTTATTCACATCATGGTGGTCACAGAAGTCCCAAAGTCAGCAAAAGAGAACAAACTCCAAAGCACAAACACTCTTCAATCTGTGTTGTATCATATTTCCTTTTGTCTCACTGGCCAAATGAGGCAAAGCCAGATGGAGTAGGGGAGATTGACTCTGCTTCCTGGTGGAAGAAAAGAATTTGTAGTGGCTTTTGCGATCTATAGTATCCAATTCAACCTACCACCATTTATTGAAGAGACTTTCCTTTCTCTGTCATTCTTTAGTGTTATTAACCACAAAACAAACATTCTATAAGAATGGGTATCATATTCTCTTTATTTTAAAAATATTTGTAGGTTGTTGTCATGTTCCATTTTTCATTCATTATATTGATTATTTTACTTTCCTCTCTTAATGTCTCACCCATGTCTTATCAATTTTTTTAAGGAGGCTTTATGCCCAGCGTAGAGTCCAACATGGGGCTTGAACTCACAACACTGAGATCAAGGCCTGAGTTGAAATCAAGAGTTGGATGCTAACCATCTGAGACATCCAGATGCCCCCGTCTTATTATTTTTATTAGTCTTTTCTGAGAACCAACTTTTAACAATTATGTATGAATCTGTGGATTGTTTTCTATTGCATCTTATACTTTTTTTGTTTCTCATTTCTTCTACTTTCTTTAGGTTTAACTGCTAATATTTTTTTAATTTAATGTTTATACCTATCAGTGTGTGCTGTGTTATACTATTGTAATGAACAGCCTCCAAATCTGAGTTGCTTAAAACCATAGAGTTGTATTTCTCATTATTACTTTGTGCCCATCATGAGTCTTTTGATTTTTCTTCAAAAATCATTATTCACACTCTGTGCCTTCAGTAACTGAAGGGTCAGCATATCATAATTGTAAATTCTAACTTTTTCTGAGATATTTAAATTTTTACTGAGATCAGAGCTTCAACCAAAATCTGTGAATGTATAATTGTCAAAAGTCAAATATCAGGAGGGATTCAGGATAAAAAGCTCAGAATTTCCCTAAATACTCAAAATACTTATCTTATGATTGGGACATGCCATATATAGCTTGTGCAAGTTTGTTTACTTTTTAGACTTAGTTTTAAGGAGAATTTTAGATGGCAAGTACCTGGATTTTTGTCTTCTATTTTTTCCTATGTATTATACCAGAGGCCTAACAGTACATTTCTGCTCCCTAGAAAATGTCAGCCATGCTCCATGTGATTTACAAGGGAAGGATTTCAGAAATGGTAACACACCGAGACGACATTTTTCACAACCACTGTGTGAGTCCCTAAGGCAAATTTTCAGAGGACTGTGAGCCCGATAACTCCTCTAGGAGGGGATTCTATTTTCCAGAATCTTAGGTAAAATGCCTGAAGGGGCATGGCCTATGTAAGATGTAATTTGGAGGTTGTAAATTAGTTTTAACAAAGCGTGTAGGGTTGCTGAATCCAGTACTCTCCACATGTTGCAAAATTAATGCTTTGGGGCTTTTTTTTTAAGCTTGGATAAAGCTGGGTACAGATTGGGTTTTCTTCCATGCAGGACATCGTCATAACAATTACTTTCTGTTCCGACTTATCTGGAGGGAGAAATTGAAGCTGAGGGGTGTGCCCCAGGCCATTAGGCAGTTTAGAGTCCTTGCTGGGGTACAAGATTCATCTCTTGGCTTGTATACTTTATATGAACTACTTACTTAGAATTTCTTCCTAAGTGTGTCTGTCTAGATAAAATATCTCAAGACTTGAGATATGTCTATATATCTATATCTATATCTATATCTACCTATATCATCTATATATATATATGTCTATCTATATCTATATCTTATTTATCTATATCTGAGATGTATATGATACATATATCATACTAAAGCCATCTTGGGTATGTATACCCAAGATGGCTTTAATATGCCCCTCAGGTTTACTAAACTTCAGATATTCTCCTTCTTGACTATAGGCCACTGATCTTCCTTCCCTTCTTTAAAAAAGTTTTTGTTTAAATCCCAGTGAATTAACATACAGTGCAATATTAGTTTCAGTGTACAATATAGTGATTCAACACTTCCATAGGTCATCCAGTGCTCATCACAGCAAGTGCTCTCCTTAATCCCCATCCTCTATTTCACCCATCCCCCCTTTCATCTGTTAATCATCCTTTTGCTCTCTATAGTTAAAAGTCTGTTTCTTTGTTTGCCTCTCTCTTTTTCTCCCCCTTTGCTTATTTGTCTTTTTTCCTTAAGTTCCGCATGAGTGAAATCATATGGCATTTATCTTTCTTGGACTAACTTATTTTGCTTAGCATAATACTCCCCAGTTCCATCTACATCATTACAAATGGCACTATTTCATTCTCTTTTATGGCTGACTAGTATTCCATTATATGTATATACCACATTCTTTATCCATTCATCAGTGGATGGACACTTAAGCTCTTTCCATAGTTTGGTTATTATAGATAATGTTTCTATAAACATCAAGGTGCATGTATTCCTTTGATGCAGTATTTTTGTATTCTTTGGGTAAATACCTAGTAGTACAATTGCTGGGTCATGGGTTAGTTCTATTTTTAACTTTTTAAGGAACCTCCATACTGTCACAGTGGCTGCACCAGTTTGCATTCCTACCAACAATGTACAGGGGTCCTTTTCCTCCACATCCTCGCCAGAACCTGTTGTTTCTTGTGTTATTGATTCTAGCCATTCTGACAGGTGTGAGGTGATATCTCATTGGAGTTTTGATTTGTATTTCCCTGATGATGAGTTATCTTGAGCATCTTTCCACGTGTCTGTTGGCTATGGCTATGTGTATGTCTTCTTTAGAAAAAATTTCTATTAATGTTTTCTTTCCATTTTAAAATTGGATTATTTGTTTTTTGTGTGCTTAATTGTATAAATTCTTTATATACTTTAGATACTAACCCTTTGTTAGATATGTCATTTGCAAATACCTTCTCCCATTTGGTCAGTTGCCTTTTAGTTTTGTTGCTTGTTTCCATTGCTGTGCAGAAGCTTTTTATTTTGATGAAGTCCCAATAGTTTATTTTTGCTTTTATTTCCCTTGCCTCAGGAGACATATCTAGAAGGAAGTTGCCATGGCCAATGTCAAAGAGGTTACTGCCTGTGTTCTCTTCTAGGATTTTTAAGATTTCAGGTCTCACATTAGGTCTTTAATCCATTTTGAATTTATTTTTGTGTTTGGTGTAAGAAAGTGGTCCATTTTCATTCTTTTGTATGTCGCTGTCCAGTTTTCCCAACACAATTGGTTGAAGAGACTGTTTTTTTCCCAGTGGATGTGCTTTCCTGCTTTGTCGAGGATGAAGTGACTATATACTTATGGGTTTGACCTTCCTTTTCTTAAAATATTTACTTTAGAAAACTTTCAGTTATAAATTCTTTTTCTGCTCCTTTGAGATATAAAACTTCTCCCAGACTCTTTCCAGTTTTGCAACCCAGGAATGGCTTTCTTATGGTCTTGGGAGCCATCCCTTTGAGATGTAATCATCAAGAAAGGCATTTTTCCCATCTCCCAGTCTCTGTGAGAGAGTAGGAGTCTAATTTCTATAAGCAACAATTAGGAAACGCAGATGGCCTAATCACATTAATCATTCTTCCCCCTAACATCCTGTAGTACTTTTCCATAGCCCACCCTGGTGTTTAAAAACACTCCAACCTTTTGTGTCAGGGAGTTAAATTCAGTCTCTTTTCCCTATTGCAATAGTCTTAAATAAAGTGTCTCCTTCCTGTTTACTATTACATTTTTTCACTGACATACCCCATTACTATTTTGTATCGATGAATGTCTTCTGAGGAGCTATAATAGAAAATCACCAGCCCTTTTGTTGCTTGGTCATAGAGATATTTGTTAGAGGAAACATGTGGTGTGTATGTGTGTGTGTGTGTGTGTGTGTGTGTGTGTGTGTGTGTCTGTGTGTGTGCAGATTCCTTTAGTTCTGGGTGGAAAGTCATCATTTTTAAATTTGTCCCACAATTATCCTGTCTGATATGTATCATCTTACTCTCGTTGGGAATGGAGCCAGGGCTTGGATTTGAGTGGATTTTTGTTGTGCTTTGCAAAATCACTCAAGTGAATTGTTGCCAGATTGTGTTTGTATAAGGTAGGCTAGAGGCCTATCTTATTGATTATTAGATTTAATTCAAAGTGTACCCTAGATGTTCATAAGTTTTTTCAGCCAGTGAGTAGTAGGAAAATCCTATACAGTATCTCACTTGTCAAATTGTAGACTCAAAGGTTGGACAAAGCGTCCAGCATCATATTTTACTACATATGCATTTTGCAACCAATTCAATCTACATTTCCAAACTTATTTTCTATATCTTTTAGCCAAAGCAAGGCTCTCTACCTGCTTATAAAAATCTTTGCTGATGTTGGCTCACATCATTTCTAGTAAACTTAGGGAGTTTATGCTACTTCTCATTCATTTAGTTTACATACTTGTGATGAAAATACTTTTAAATTTGGGTAAATCATATGGTTGGTTAATGAGCTTTAATAATTATTTATGGTAGGACTGCTCTATACCTGTGGAAGCTTGACTTCAAGATGGTCACCAGCAATTTCTTCCCTCTCTGGATGCATATAACCCTATGAAGAGATCAAGTCTATTGCTTTTTTTTCCCTTGAGTCTGTACTGGATGGAGTGACTAGTGTAGCCAACAAGATACGAGAAAGTGACATCCTTCAATTCCTAAGGTTAGGTCATAAAAATCTTTGCAAATTACCTGGGTTCCCCTTGGACTGTTTGCTCTGGGAAAGCTTACTTTGGGGGTAGTAGCAGCCAGTGCCATATAAGGGCCTGTTCATGCTGTGAGATGTCCAAGTTACATGGAAGGGCCAGGTATGTTGAAATACCAATTACAGAGAGAGAGAGAGAGAGAGAGAGAGAGAGAGAGAGAGAGAGAGAGAAGAGGCCAAAGGCAATGAGATGCCAAACATGTGAGTGAAGAGACTAATTATAAATGGATTCCCCAGCCCCAGTCTCTGCATGGGATGCCAAGTCGGCTAGAGATAAACTGTTTGGGTAAGCCCTTCCCAAATTTATAACTTTCCAGATCTTTAGAAGAATAAAGTAGGTATTTTAAGTATCTGGGTCTTGGAGTAGTTTGTTATGTAGCAATAGATAACTGGGACAATATCCATGTTTCAATTTTAGATTTTAGAGCACAAGTGTCACTGCCATCTCTCCTGATTCAAAGCTTTCTACTCTTTTCCCCCCAATCAACTCTGCTTGAAGTTTCTCCAAGGGAGGTCAGTACCAAAAGTTTGGCGCAAGTATTTTAATAAAGTGAATTCCTCTCTTTCTATATCTCATTTGTAAAGGAACTTTGCAGATATATATAGAGAGAGCCTAAACATGCTTAGGAAAGTTAGATTTTTGTTACAGCACTTAATAATATTAGATAATTGCCTATGAGAAATGAGTGCAAACTTATATGCCATGTAGAATGTATTCAGGATCGCAATCCCCTAAAATTTTATATATTTGAGAAGAAGGGTTTGGGGGCTGGCAGGCTTCAGTTTAAATCTTAACCCTCCCAGTTATCTAGAGAAACTTACTTAAAATCACTTGAAAAAAATCACGTCTTCATCTTTAAAATGAAAATAATAGTGCTTTGGAGTATTGTAAAATAATACATCGAGCACCCAATAGATGTTCAACAAATGCCATTCTCCTCCCCTCATTTTATCCTTCTGCTCCAGCTATTCATCTCTCTCTCTCTCTCTCTCTTTTAGTTTAAATAACACTGTCATTATTAATTTGTAGATAACTTTCTGCCCTTAGAGTGTACACTCCAGGGTACAAGGCTATGTATCCCTGCATGTCTAGATAGCCCACACCTTGGCATACAAAAGATACTTGAAAAATATTCATAGAATAAAACTTTAAAACACCTCCCTTGTATTGTCTTCCCTTGAAAGGCTTAACTTCTACTGCTCTCTATTTTTTTCTAAAATTTAATAAAACAACAACTTTACCACCTGTTTCATTCTTTTGGCCATCATAAGTTAGACTTTTTGTGGTTTTTTTTTTAAATATTAATTTACCATGGGTAATTTGGGTTTTCTCTTATAAAATCCCATAAAGTTAGTTGTAAAGTCCTTTTCTTTTCTTTTTCTTCTTCTTTTTTTGTTTATTTATTTATCTTGACAGAGAGAGAGAGAGAGAGAGAGAGAGAGAGAGTGAGAGCGAGCATGGGCTTGAGCGTGCAAGTGGGGAAGGGGCAGAGAGAGGAGAGAGAATCCCAAGCAGGCTCTGTACTGTCAGTGTGGAGCCTGATGTGGGTCTCGAACCCACGGACTGTGAGATCATGACCTGAGCTGAAATCAAGTGCCAGATGCTTAAATGACTGAGCCACCCAGGTGCCCCGTTGTAAAATTTTTCTATGAAATGTTTAGGTATGTGATTTTACTAGTCCAACCTTGCCTTAAAACATTGCCATGCCCATATATTTTGAATGGATACAAAGAGAAAGGGTACAAGAGGAAAATAAAAGGTCATGGACATTCAAGTTTCATGGTTTAAAATAATCATGTTCTCTCCTATCGGTTAGGAACTTACAGTCTTAACATTAGAAAATATTAGGTGTCTTTAGTTTGGAGTGGTTCAGTCTCATCCATAGCAATTTAAAATGATAACTTCATTGTATTATGATTAAAGAATGGGCCAGGGTATTCTAATAGGAGATCAGTCTTGGAAAACTATCTGAAAAGTGATTGCTCTTTAATTGGACTTGTTTACAGTCACAATCCATCTTTTAAACTATTTTAGGATTCAAACAAGTGAGAACAACTTGAACTCAAGAAACTCATTTAGCCATGAAAAAAAAATAGTTGTTTCCCAATGTTAAACAGAAAATTGAACATTCATTTATGCTGAGGGAGATTAGAAAATCATTTTTTTCTTTAGGAAAGACACAACATAAGAGCAAGATAGGCCCTTTAAGAAGGAAAATAATAGATTTATATTAACATCCATCCCAAGAGCAAACGTTGATCTAGCTGTCGACCAAGCAGGCTTGCAGCTTTGGTTTGTTCATTGCAAAGCTGTTGCCATCAGAGAGACTTCAGAAAGCCAAATTCTTGCCAATGACCATGGAATTTGTCCAGTCCATCTGCATCTAATTATTTGTCCAAACTAGGTTTTGCATTTCCTAAGTAATTCTGCCCTTGGAATTTCTCTATGGGCATTACTCCATTATTTAGTTAATCACGTTGTCAGGAAGCCATTAGAATTTTTTGTAGAAGTCTTCTATCTGCTTTTTTTTCTTTTATGTTCCGTTTTACTTATCTAAATAATTCTTTTCCCCTTGACTTATCAGTCTGCCACAGTGTTAATACGTTCCATCTTCTTTACAACTGAATGTATCTACCAATTTCCTTTCCCCTCACTTTCACACATTAAGTTTCCATAAAAACATAAAAATGTTTTTATTTTATTTTATTTTACTGTATACTCCTAAGGAAGTGACCCAGATTATCTAGCAACAAGATAGTAGGTTTTTTTGTTACAAAATTACTCATGATCACAGTTCATTATTTAGATAGTTGTTTTGTTCTCTCCAGTAGGTTTGCTATGGTTGGTTATTCATTTTAATGCAAAATATATTCATATGCGGGAAAAAAATGAAAAAAAATAGCATATAGCAAAATCAATATGTATTTAAGGGGACATGAACAAAAATATTAAAGAAAATGGAAAATAAAAGCAAAATACATTCATATGCAGGAAGAAAATGAAAAAAAATAGCATATAGCAAAATCAATATGTATTTAAGGGGACATGAACAAAAATATTAAAGAAAATGGAAAAGGGATCCTCATTCAAGCACTTAGCTGATAGTTTTAAATTAAATTATTTATAAATACAGATTGGCAAAAATAAAAATCAACCCATTTGACTTCTAATGAAAGGTATTAAACTAAGATATATTAGCAGAAAAAATACCCTTATCTAGAATCAAAGGAGAGGTGTATGTTTTCTTTTTATTTGATGATGATACCTATCATATTACATTTTGGGTAGGTAAATTGTTATCATTTACATTTTTTTTTTCTGTAGTCTCTCATATCTTTCACCCAAATGCACACAAACTAATATAAAGGTTAAACATTCTCTAAATTTTGGTTGCCCTATTTATGATAGCATAAATCAACTCCTACTGCAAACAACTGTGCAGTCCCTGCACAAGCTGTAGCCAATCCAATGTGTACTTTGATAAGTAATATTGATAATACAGCAGTTAAGTCTATCTTTGCCTACTCCTTTAAAATTCTAATAAAGGGATTTTGATATTGTTAAGTCATTTGAATATTACAATGCTCTACTGGGTTTGGATTATATTCTCTATTATTAATTATGGAAACTGAGACATGGACAGCTCAGTGGCTATGGTCAAGATCGTATGTCTAGTACTAAGCTGAACTGGAATCTGACTCAGAGATCCTCAATCCTAGGGCTTTCTCAATTATATTATGTCATCACAATATATTGAATTGCTAAAATATAAATTAGCATATTTTTTTTATAATGCTTGATGTCTGGACTGAGATACAGAATCGAAATATATACGCTCACATTTCTTACTCTGGGGACTGTTAATTTTTTATAATAGATATAAAACTTAGAATTAAAGCTTTTTGTTAAAGTAAACTTCATCCAGGCATAAATTACATAAAATCTATCCCTGGCTACTGTATATTTTGATGCGTTTTGAGAACTGTATACAGCCAGGCAACTCCCACTACTGTTAAGACAGAATATTTTCATTACCCAAAAATTTCCTTCCTAGTCAATCTCAGCTCCCCATCCTCAATCCCAGACATCACTGACCTGCTTTCTGCTAATGTAAATTGTAATTATTTTTCTAGATTTTCACATGAATGACTCAAGAGTATCTGCTCTTTGTGTCTGACTTCTTCCTCTCAGCATGTTCGTGAGATGATCCATGTTGTGGAGTTGTATCTGTATTTTATTCATTTTTATTGCTGATTAGTCTTCAACTGTATGATATTATAACATGTGTATTCATTTGCCTCTTGATGACTATTTGAGTGTTTCCCAAATTTTGGCCAGGGGGAATAAGGAAGTTATACATGTGTGTACAAATCTCTGTGTAGACATGTGTTTTCATTTCTCTTGGTCAGTATCTAATGAAATTGCTGAGCCATATGGCAGATATTTTTAAATTTATAAGAAACAGCTAAATTGCTTTTTTAAATGGTTGCCATTTTACATTCTCGTAAGCATTGCATGTAAGTAACCAACTGTCAGTGTTGGAATTGTCAGTCTTGAATTGTAGGCATTCTATGAGGTTTGTGTGTTATTTCATTACAATTTTATTTTGTATTCCTGTTCATTGCTAGTGTAAATATCATCTATATCTGTATCTTTATATCTATATCAATCTATACCTATATCTATATCTATATCTATATCTATATCTATATCTATATATCTATCTATATCTATATCATCTATATCAATATTTAATCTATTTATAGCTATATTTAATCTTGATCTGATATCTTATAGCATTTACTAGCTTACTCACAAGTTGTGGTAGTTGTTTTGTATATTCCTCAATGTATATGCAGATATACACTTCTTCATGTGTCACATGTGAATAAAGACCATTTTAATTCTTTATAATCTCCACACTTTTTAATTTTTGACTTACTGAATGATCAATGGGAATCATTTTCTTTTTGCTGATATTCAAAGAAAAACATTTACTCTTTTACCATTAAGTGTTATTTTAGCTGAAAGTTTCTCATAGGACCCATTATGAAGTTGAGAAAATTCCCTTCTACTTGCGAATTTGCTGAGAGTTTTGTCTTTTTTATTTTATTTTATTTTATTTATTTATTTTTATTTTTTAAAATTTTTAATGCTTTTATTTATTTTTGAGACAGAGAGAGAGACAGAGCATGAGTAGGGGAGGGGCACAGAGAGGGGGAGACACAGAATCGGAAGCAGGGTCCAGGCTCTGAACTGTCAGCACAGAGCCCAACGTGGGGCCTGAACTCACAGACCACAAGATCATGACCTGAGCTGAAGTCGGACGCTTAACCAACTGAGACACCCAGGCACCCCAGTTTTATCTTTTTTTAAATCATGAATGAATATTGATTTTTCTCAAAGGCTTTTCCTGCATGTTTTGTGATAATTATAGTTTTATAAAAGCCTATTAATTTGGTAGATTATACAGGTTGATATTAAAATATTAAACCAACCTTGTTTTCGTACAATAAAATGAACACACCTTTGATGCATCATATTTGCTAATATTTTGTTTAAGAAACTTGTCTTTTCATGAAGATATTAATTCCAAGTTTTATGTCTTTGAAACTTATTTTTTGGCTTTTGGTATTAGGGTAATGTTGAAGAAAGTTGTATAGGAATAGTATCATTTCTTCATTAAACTATAGATTTTAACTGTGAATATGTGTGTGGGACTATGTGTTCCTTGTCGTAAGGTTTATAAACTACAGATTCAATTACTTTTATATACAGGACTTGCCATATTCATGCATTTTTTTATCTGAAAAAGTTTGTTTAGAGTTTGTTTATTTATTTTGAGAGAGAGAGAGAGCAAGAGAGAACAAACAGCGGAGGGCAGAGAGAGAAAGGGAGAGAGAGAATCCCAAGCAGGCTCTTCACTGTCAGTGCAGAGTCCAACATGGGGCTTGATCTCACGAATGGTGAGGGTATGATCTGAGCAGAAATCAAGAGTGGGAAGGGAGCTTAACTGATTGAGCCACCCAGGTGCCCTTGAAAAAGTTTTTGTTGTTGTTGTTTTGTTTTGTTTTGCTTTGTTTTTTGTTTGTTTTTTTAGTTTGTTTTTCAAATATACACTGGGTATAGAATTTTAGGCTATAGTCCTGTTTTTCAGCACTTTGAAGATGTTGCTTGCACAGTTCCTGATGGGTGATATGCAGCCACTTATTTATTTATTTTTGATACAATTTGTCTCTTTTCTCTGGATAGTGTTAAGATTTTCTTGTCGTCACCGTTTTTTAGCAATTTTATTTTGATTGTGTTTTGTGTTTTGTTTTGTGGTTTGTCCATCCTGTTGGTTATTGAACTAATACTGTAGTTTTATTCAAATTTGGGAACATTTTAGCTTCTGTTTCTTCAATTCTTTTTTGTTTGTTTACCCCATCCCCACCATTTTTGAATTCCTATTCCATGTATGCTACAGAATTTCATTTTATTCTGTAGATTTATAATGCTGTTTTAATTTTACTTTATCCTTTTACTTTCATTTTCAATATAGATTCATTGATAAATCTGTAAATTTACCAATATTTTCTTGGGTAGTGTCTAATCTGTTAATTTGTCTAGTTAAAATTTTCCTTTAGACATTTTTTTATCTCTACAATTTCTATTTAGTTCTTTCTTTGAAATTTCCATTGCCTTCTTTATTTTGTTCATATTTTTTTACATATCTTTTTACATTTTTAACATATTTTTACATGTTTATAACTGTTTAATGCATTTGCTAGCTTCCTCATTTATGTCATTTATAGTTGTATTTCTATTGATCATTTTTCTCCTGTTTTGGGCTGTATTTTTCCACTTAACATAATCCGTCATTTTGATTTTACGCTAAACCTTACAGATATGATTTTGTTAAGAATCCTGGATTTTTTTTGTCCTTTAACAAGTGTTAGGCTTTGTATTGTTAGACAATCAAATCCTTACAGGTCAGTTTCATCGTCTGAGGTATTTTTAAAGCTTTCCTGGAGTAGGTCTGGAGTAGCATTTGTTCAATTGCTTGTTTGCCCCCAGTTACTTACCCAGGGTCCCTTCTGACAAGGATTCACTCTCCTAAATATGCTAAAGGATCATCAAGGACACTCTACTCTTGCTGGTTGCAATTCAACATATTTTCCTAGAGCTTATCTGGTACAAGTGCTGGGAATTTTGACTTTACAGATACCTGATTCTTCTTTATCAGGCCTCATGGAGCTTCACTTTATGCTTACATATCTGAGTATTCAGCAAAGATGCAAGAGAACTCTTCGTGCTCTTCTGGAGCTCTTTTTCTGCAAAACTCCCTCTTTTCCAGAGCTCTTCCCCTACCATTTCCAGCTGCCTCAGCCTTTACTGCCCACCATGCATATCCTCTCCTCAGTGTGGTTGGTGGATTTTTTTTTTTTTTCCCTTGGTTGTATGTCTCTGTTCTTGAAATTGTGTCTAGATAGCAAGCCGAAACAATTATAAGTCTGGCCTCATCTATTTATCTTCTCTTAAGGATCACAGGTCTGAGGTGCCTTTAGCTACTGTCTGTTTTCATTTTTTTGTTTTTTGTAAGTTTATAGCAGAAAGGTAAATCCAGTCGTTCTTACATTAGGGCTAGAAGCTAGAACTACAAGTATTTTTAGATATTAATTTCTTTTTATTATTTATTATGTTTTCAAGTATTTTTTTAGCCCAGGCTACAGCCACGTTCAGAGATATAATTACGGATTTTTTTTTTAACTGCTGAAAGAGAAATAGAAATTTGCTGAGAAATTCAGGATTCTATTAAATACTTATTTTTTTGGACAATCAGATCTGTACTAATGAGTTCACTTAATTGTTGTTCCCTCTGATAGAAAAAAAAAATTGTTATAAGCACCAGGATGGGAAAGAACAGGAAAGATTCAGATAACCTAGCTGTGCCTAATTCAATGATGGTCTTGTGATACAAAAATAAAGAAAAATCCTCAATGTAATGCCATTTTCAGAAATATTTCAGAAGTCTTTGTCATATGTGTTAAAACAAAAGAAAATAGACTTTAGAGCATTTTTCAAACAGTATCTTGAAGTAGTCAAGAGCAGTATAAAGAGATCCTTATCCTTTATTTGTAAATGTTCACCGAACTAAAAGAAAGGAAGTAGAAAATATAAATTGGAAGGAGAAATTGCCAACTTATAAAATCTCCAAATGTGGCTGAACATTTCAAACAGGCTTAGAATATAAGTCAGCTAGAAGTGAAAACTAAATGATGGCCGTCCAGATAGAATAAAAATACCTGACCATGCCAGAAGTAAAGGAAGGTATCAAAGACATGAAATTTCAGATTTAAAATAAATAGTAAATGTTAAAGGGAAGGTGCACTTTATTTGCTATGGTGTATGCAAAACACTTAAAATATTGAAAATGTATGATAATCTTTAGTCACTTCTCATATATCATTCTGTAACTGTTAATTTGTGGATGTTATCAGAGGAAACTCATTTATTCCCTGTGATACAAATCTTATAATCTTTATATGTGGTCACCTACTTTGAATAAATGATAAAATTGATGGAAGTATTTTTTTAAAGTCCCTTACATTTCTATAAATGATGCATTTATAACCAATTTAGACACAGCACTTATACTGTGTAACTTGAGAACTAGATATCACCAAGGAATCCTAATGAGAATAATCCACAATAAGAACTGGAGAACAGAATAATAAGAGAAGAGCCATAAAAACATAGATTAATTTTTCTTAGAATATCAGCCACTTCTGTTTATACATATATGCAAGGATTAGTTCATTTTTTAGGAATGGGAAATCAGCAACACGGCACACCTAGGGTCCAGAATGATTCTTCCAGGATTTCATAAACTTTCTCTTTTATGTACATGAACATATTAGATTATGCTCTAGAGAGATAAACTCAGCAACATGACACCTCAAAGACCCATTGCTTATTGTAAATATGCCTTGGATCAGTATCCAAAGAATTATCCCCTTTGTCTCGGAACAACTGTAATCTTGGATACATTAATCAAAATCATATTCCAATAATCTAGCCATCTCATATGTAGTTCAGGAAGCATTGAAATATATTAACCTTCTCTTGTCCTGTTCCAATATCCTTACTGGTGAAGGCGATCTGATGATTGTGCTTCTGTACTTTGGAAAGTGTTCATACCCCAAACAAATATTTTGAATACTTCAATACCAAATTCTCATTTAACATTTTTTGGATCTTTTCTTCATTATTCATGACTAACGTCTTTATGCGAGGACCTCTCATCAAATAGAACCCAAGAAAAAATTCAAGGATTCCATTATAGGTGCACAAAATTTGCTTTCCAATTCTGAAAAGAACAGATAGGAATTGTCAAGTGGCAAGAACCATGAAGGTATGATCTAAGAAAATTATGATGGCTGTCTGATGGCATCAGATAATTTCAAATAGATGTTTGGTAACATAGTCCATGAGCCATCACAACAGGGACAAATTGGCCATGATTTGAAACATCAGTAGAGAAATTTTATTAGGGTGAGTTTTATACTACTGCCTCTTTCTGTGGGTGCTTAGTGTATGCTAAAGGAAAGAGCTGAAAGATTCAAACTTTCTTTTTTTTTTTTTTGTTAATTTTTTTAATGTTTATTTTTTGAGAGAGAGACAGAGACAGAGTATGAGTGGGGGAGGGGCAGAGAGAAAGAGAGAGAGAGAGGGTGGGGGGGAGGGAGAGACAGAATCCAAAACAGGCTCCAGGCTCTGAGCTGTCAGCACAGAGCCCAGTGAGGGGCTTGAACCCACGAACTGTGAGATCATTACCTGAACAGAAGTCGGAGGCTTAACTGACTAAGCCACCCAGGTGCTTCTCAAACTGTTTCAACAAATTCAATCATTCCAGAACAAAGCTCAAGAACATTTCCAGGATGACAAAAACAAAAACAAAAACAAAAACAAAAACAAAAACAAAACAAACAAACAAACATACACACAAAAAACAAAAACAAAAAAACCCTCAAGAAACAAAAAAACAAAAAGAACCCAGAAACAAAAATACCCCTCAAGCATCCCACAGGGTAGAATCCACAATGTTTATCATACATAAAATCCCAAGGCATGCAAAGCAGAAAACTGACCAATAATGAAGAACAAAATCATCCCTTCTCGTAGATCCCTATTTCCTTCTCTATTATTTTCCTTTGGCCTGAAGGAATTTCGTTATTATTTCTTATAGTTCAGGTCTGCCTATTGCCTTTAAATCTTGTTAGGCGGGACCAGGGCAGAAGTTAGCCTATGGCTTATTTTGCCCCACAATTGAGGCAAAGGTTTTCTGAGTACTCTGACATGTTGTGAATTATTAGAATTTCCATTCTGGTTGGCGAGAAGAGGCATTTGTTTTTTCAGCCCTGTGTGAACTCAGAGGATTATTGCCTTTCATCTTTCTGGGCATTTCTTTAATCAGTTTTAAGTTGTTTTCCCATGTGCATCTGCTGGTTAGTATTCAGCTGATGATTTAAGAGAAACCCTTTCAGATTTCTGGAGTTTTCTATCTGTGCAACTCTTTTCTGTTTGGTATTCTCTACTGCAAACTCTATCAACTGGACCTCCATACTCTCCCCACTGTATGCTCTCAAGCCATGGGCTCTATCTGATTTTCTTCTCTTGTGTCATCACATAGAAACTCCCTCTGGGCAGTAAACTGGGGCAATCAGAGGGTTCACCTTGTTTATTTCCCATCTCTCAGTTATTGCTCTCACTAATGTCCAATGTCTCAAAACTCTTTGTTTCATGTATTTTATTCATCTTTTGATGTTTGGGGCAGAAGGATAAATCTGATTCATGTTATTCCGTCTTGATAATGAATGAACATCTTAAAAGTAAGCTTTTAAAAAATTCATGTCAATTTTAATATATCTAATTTTTGTGGATGAACAAGAAGACATTTTTAATAAAACATAAAGTTCACATTAGTATTCTTTCTATCTCTAATATTCATTTACTTACATAAATCCCACTGGCTATGAGGCAATTAGACAGCAGATGGTTCAGTGCAAATCAATTAAATTGAATGGTTTGTGCTATGAATAACTGAGACTATCAAAGTGTGTGTTCAGAAAACACTGTTCTTTTAACAACAATCCTTGTGATTTTGATAGTCCTTGAAAAGTTCAACCTAGGTTCACTTTCAATTTTTATCAAAATAATTAATCCTGGCATTCCCGTGGTCAGAGACTGAAGTCTCATGGTCAGACCATGAAGTGGTCAGAGACTCAAACTGTATCTTAATAAGTATTTATCCCAGCATTTTTAAAGACATCGACAATATTTTTTCATAAGCAAGTATTGTTATGTGGGTTAATTATACTTTTATATTTTTTTCATGTTTATTGTTGAAGGTGTACCAAAAGAAACAATCAGACACAACTTAAATCTCTGAGAGATGAAAAAAATTAGAAGAACTCATTAAGTAGAATATTTTTATATCTCGTTTCCTTTGTAACACAGCAAATGCTTCAAGGTTATGATTTATTTTTTAGTCTTCTATGTTTCCCCACTTCACTTAGCATGATACTCCTTCACTATATTGCCTTACCATTATTATTATTCTGTTGATTAACAGTTAATTTAATCTACTCAATAGGTATACCAGGTCCAAATGAAAAGCACTGGGAGAAATAACCACTGAACTGGTATTTTACACTTCAACTTAACTTCCTCTATAAGCACATTTGTAAAGTAGGGTCAATGATATCACATACTTATTGGATAGATATCAATTGAAATATGTTTAAAACCCTTAGAACAGCAACTGGAATACTAAAATAAGTACTTAATAAAATAAGTACTAAAATAAGTACAATTAAATAAATACTTAATAAATTATAACTATTATTTTAATTATTAATCTATTTATAATAAAATAACATTACAGACTACTTAAATATTTTTCAGGCAGTAAAGTGTTACTGTTAGAAGAAATCTAATAATTCAGTATTAAAATAATTCAAAACTATGGGTAAAACAATAAGGCTTGTGTTGATGCAGAACAGATTGAAAGTGAAAAACAAAAATATCAATTATTTTAAAAATATCAGATTTAACTGCCTTTTAACAATTCAGAAAATATTTATTTGGAAGGTATCAAGATTAATGATAAAAATCCCTGTCTTCAGGGAGCTTACAGGCTTGTGCCTAGGGTGGTTACGGAAAGATGTGGTTTCAGCATGTTAAGTCAGTGCTATGATAGCATAAGCCCAGAGAGGGAGCACCAAGCCTGGCTTAGAGTTTGAGGAAGGCTTGTTTGAATGACATCCTTCCCTTTATTTGAAAGGATGAAGAGGAGTTAGGTTGGCAAAGAAAAGCAAGAAGAAGCATGGACAGAGGGAAAGAAGGATGAATCAGTGTGCTGGTCAGTATTTCTAGAGGAGAGACTATGTGTCAAGGAAATGTGTGTAAGGCTGACGACTTAGAACTCAGAGCACCTGACATCCCATGCATGTGCAAAGAGCTGGGCTTAATTTTGTAGCAATAGGGAACCACCTATATATGTCTTCAAGACTATTTTTCCCAAGACTTTGTGGAATATATTTTTGTTTGGGGAATAAAAATAATGTCTGGCATAATGGGGGAAAAAAGACATAAAATAAAAATCTAGACACAATTTCAAATTACAGCCATTATATGATAGAAATACAGATCTTAAGCCTAAAATAAACATTAGAGATTACTTAATTCTACTGCCTCAATTTACAAATAAGAAAAATGTAGGTCCAGGGGCACCTGGGTGGCTCAGTAGGTTAAGCATCCTACTTTGGCCCAGGTCATGATCTCACGGTTCTTGAGTTCGAGCCCCACGTTGGGCTCTGTGCTGTCAGCTCAGAGCCTGGAGCCTGCTTTCTATTCTAGGTCTCCTTTTCTCTCTCTGCCCGTTCCCTGCTTAGGCTCTATCTCTGTCTCTCTCTCTCTCTGTCAAAAATAAACATTAAAAACATTGAAAATAAACATTAAAAAGAAAAGAAAATGTAGGTCCAGAAGCAATCAGAGCCTTGCTGAAGGGACAGAGTTGTCTTTTAATTCAGGTCTCAACATAATGCAAGCAGGCATACATATGTCCTATGCACACTTATGCAAACATTTTAATAAAAAGCCATTATAAGGAGGTTATAGTGTTCAAATGCGTGGGTAAGATTAGCCAAAATTTTGTAAAGTAAATCATCAAGTGGATACACTGTGTCACCAATATGGTCTACAAGTGCAAGAAATTTAGCTTTTGTATAATGACACATTCCTAATCCACACTCACACGTGCATGTGTGTGCACACACACAAACACACTCCCCCCGGGAATGAGTAAATGGCATTATTTATTCCCATGTTATAAGTGGAAAATCAGAATAAAGCATGAAATTAAAATGCAATTATTATTATTATTTTTTAATGTTTATTTATTTTTGAGAGGGACAGAGATAGAATGCGAGTGGGTTGGGGCAGAGAGAGGGAGGCACAGAATCCGAATCAGGCTCCAGGCTCTGAGCTGTCAGCACAGAGCCTGACGCGGGGCTCGAACTCACTAGCTGTGAGATCATGACCTGAGCTGAAGTTGGACGCTCAACCGACTGAGCCACCCAGGTGCCCCAAATGCAATTATATTTTAAAGAAAGTCAGTCGGATTTAATTAAATTTCATATTTGGGTGTTTCTTTACTACAGTTTTAGTGTCATAAACTCAAGAGTATTTGTTTTCTTCCTACGTTGGTTTGTACTAAAATGAAAAGTGGTAAAGGTAGAGAAACTATAGTAACCCAAAGATGGTGAGTATATTCTTTATTTAAAGTATACATCCAATATAGTATTTATTAAATTATTTTGCTTCCTGTCAATCTATCTGTATTCTGTTCAAGAGATTCTATATATTTAGACATAGAAGTCAGAATAAATATTTTGGACTCCAGAATTTGGGCCAAATTAATCACATCTGTAGAAATTCCTTATTCTTTCCGCTAACTCCATCAAAGAAATCAAACTCCGGTCAGGACCGAATTCATCACCTTCCCAAACGACTTATCTCCTAGGGTTTCCCAACTCTGAGAAGGACGACATGTTCTACCGGGTTGCTCAAGCACAAATTTGAGAGATGGTCTTGACTCGTTCCCTCACTCACATCCTATATCATCAGAAGTCATCAAGCTTTCACTTCTATACCTGAGCTAGCTCTGAGTTCTATCTACCTGTATTCCCTCCTACATTCACTGCTCCAGTCCAATTTACTGGTTCCTTACATTAACCCTAGCTTTGCTGCAACCCATTTTCCTTGTTCCACAACAAAAATGTGAATATCACACCCTATGTTAAGAACAAAAGAAACAGGCAAACCAACTTACATGACTTCTTTTCATCTGTAACATAAATTCCAAACTTCTTCACATGGCCTAGAAGTGCTTCACCATTTCCTTCCTCCTGTCCTCCCTTTTTCTTTTTCTTTTTCTCTTTTATTTTTTTCTTTATTTATCATGAAACAAATATTAATTGAGGACCCAGTATGTGCCAAGCAATGTTCTCATCAATATTTCTATTTGCATTTAGAGTAAAATATAGACTTCGGACAAAAGCACATTCCATTGAGAATAAATAAAATGCAGAAAAAAATAAAATTTATGCTATAAAAACTGACAGGTAGTGAGAAATTACTAGGCCAATTTTAAGAGATAGTAAAAACTCAAAGGTGCAATATAAGTATTTTATGTCAGTTTTGCCAAGAGAGGAAACTAACTTATGGAACTGAATTGCATGTTTGGGAAATGGGGCCAGATATCAAAGGCCAGGCCCCACTTTGAGTTTACTAGTCTCTCTTCATTCCAACACTGAACTTGGTCTCTGAGAGTTTAGTTGTTGCTATAGACTGAATGTCTGTGTCCCACAAAGTTCCTGCGTTGAAACATAAGTCTCAATGTGATGGGCTTAGGAGGCAGGGCCCTTGGGAGGTATATAGGTTATGAGGGAGGAGCCATCATAAATGGGATTAGTTCCCTCATAAAAGAAGCCCCAGAGACCTCCTTCACCCTTTCTACCATGTGGAGACATGGCAAGAAGAAGGCCATTTATGAACTAGGAAGATCCTTACCAGACACTAAATGTTCTAGCACCTTCAGCTTGGACTTCCCAGCCTCCACAACTACGAGAAATACATGTTTGTTGTTTAAGCCATGTAGTCTATGGTGTTTTTGTTATATCAGTCCAAACTGATTAAGACACTTGTCCTTAATAAAGATCAAACAGAAGTAAAATCGCATCTCTCCCCATACTTACAAGGACTTTCATGGAGAGTTTCTCTGGCTCTAAGGAGATGAAAGGCAAAAACCAGATGGATAATTTTCCCCAAGAAAAATTATCCATTGGCTGATGCTACTTAGATTTGTCCGATTCACATCCCCAGGATTTAGGACTCAGTTTGAAGTGGTCCCACACTGTTAGTGGTCTTATGTACCTAAGAGAAACAAATACAAAGTATCTGTAAAAGGAGGTACTTTATCTAGGCCTCAGGGAATCATCACAATGTTTTTTTTTTTTTTTTTTTCCACAAGCAACAAGCGCACAGTCATAGATAATCAAACATACAAGCTAAAAAAATGTCATGAAGAAAAAAACAATACAAACACCATACAGTAGAAAGAGACTCGTGAAATCCTCAAATATTGGAATTACTCAACACCTAGTATAAAATAACTTTCCTCACTACATTTAAATAAATAAAGAATGCATTAAACATATCTCCAGGCACAGGAGCTATAAATATGTAGAAAAGCATATTATTTAAAAATATGAAGTAGAGGTTCTAGAAGTGAATACCGTATACAATCAGTAATAATAAAAACATAAACGGGTTTAGTAGTACACTAAACAAATGAAATGATAATAAGTAGAAGAGAGTTTTTAAAAACCTAGACGACAGTATAGAAAGATACAAAAATTCAACATACAGAAAAGAAATAATAATTATGGAGAAAAAATATAGAGCATAAGATATATTTAATTGTAGTTCTACTGGGGCAGGGACTAGGACATAAAACATTTGATGAAACAGTGGCTGACAATTTTCAGAACTGATGAAAGACCAATCTGCACGGCTTAATTTTATTCTTATTTTTGTCCATTTGTTTATCCCCACCTCCACCCTGTCCCCTGTTCTGGAATGTGATAACCATGGTACAGGAGGGGGTACACTACAAAAACAAACATACAAAAAGAAGAAAAAATACAAAATGACATGTTTTGAGACAAGAATTAAACTCAGATGGTGGAGTACATAATAGCTGGGTGACATTTGTTAATGGATTTGTCAGAAAACGCCTTTCTGAGGAGAATGCAAAACTTTGAGTTGTGACATAAATGATATGACAGAGCCAGTCCTGAGAAGATAAGGGGAATAATATTTCAAGTATACAAAAATAGCTATTACAAACATTTTAGAGTTGGAAAGAGCTTGGCAAATTCTAAACAAAATGCTACTACATCTGCAGTCTAATAAATAAAGTTGGTGGCATGAGATGACTTTAGATGGATAGACAATGGTCAGGTAACCCAGGGCATTGTAAACCAAAATAAGTAGTTTGGTTATATGTATGTATATATGAATATATGTGTGTATTTCTTTTTCTCCTCACTATTTATTTGTAACAGATTTGTTGAGAAACAATTTATATGTAGCTTTATTGAGATACAATTCACCCATATAAAGAGTATAATTCCATGGTTTTTATTTTATGTTTTGTTTTTCTCCCAGTTTCATTGACATGTAATTGGCAAAAATCATACATGCATAAGCACACAATGTGTAATAGATCAATACATCATGAAGTGGTTTTATTTCAATGTAAGGGAAAATGCCTGGAGGCAAAAATGACCTACCATAATCACTAAGAAAACTCACGACTCCTACAAACATTTATCAATCTGGTCTTTAATTTGTAAGCATAAATGTTAAGCTAAAGCTCATCAGACATATGGAGAAATTCAACTAATATTTTATTCTATATGTATTACATGCGGTGGAAGATAACGCTTGGGCATCCTGTGGGCACGGGGTCTACACGATCTAATTTACACTTTACAAACTTACTTTGACTGCTCTGTGGAGAGAGAGTTGAGATGCACCAGAATGGAGGCAAGGAGACCAGATAAAAAGCGTTCAGGGGGACATGGCAAGTGATGCTGGTGGTCTGGTTTAGCGTGGTGGTGTTAAGATAGGGAAGTAGGGTAGATATGGGTTATACGATGAGTGCAGAGTGGTCACAACTCGCTAATCGATTAGGTACTGGTGATTGGAAGACAAGACTTAGGGATTTCAGTTCAAGATAGAGGATTGTGGTACCTTTTATAGAGATAGGGCAGCCTAGGGAGAAACAGGATTTGGGCGAGAGGAAAGCAGAATTCCCTTTTGGCTGTTTCACACTTGAGATATTTACAGGCCACTGTGCGGATATATACAAATTGGCTGTTAGTATCTGGAGTTCTGAAACTTCAGACAGGAAATAATGGCTTAGTAATCATTACATTCAAATGTTTCATAAAGCCACGGGACAGGATGAGGTCACTGAAGAACAGAGATGATGCTGGTCGGAGATGCATGAAGGTCCATTTTTTTTTGTATAAGAATTTTTCAATAATATTTCTAAATTTTAGCCCATTATTTTGATTACGGATTTTTTTCTCTGGTCTCAAAATCAAAACTCTTACTTTTCATATATAAAATATCCAGTAAGAGTCTTTCATTTTCCTCTTCTCATCCCCCTGCCACCCATCTCATGTTGTGGCTTCTCCAGCATCAGGGCAGGGACTCTGGTCCACTTGTGGCCTGGCGTTGGTGCTCTCTCAACAGGCCTATGCTCTTTTTTCATGGGACATTTTTATTCATAGCAATCTGATCCTGTTCTTTTCAGATAATCCCAAATATACCAACTGGTCTTTTTGAAAATTCTCTTAATACCTAAATAAACTGTTTCTTTCAGAATCATCTGTGTGGTTTATTCATTTGGTCCTTCTTTTTCGTGCTTCTGGTTTTCTCTCTACGTCCAATGACCGTTAGATGTCCATTCTTGGTTATGAGTTATGGCCACGCTGATGAATACTTGCAGGAGTCATGGGTTTTCTTTCTCGTGATTTTGTAGGTCAGTTTCCTCTACAGGCCTCTCCCCTCTGCAGTGACTGAATTGTGGTCCTTATGTGTGAGGGTTGTTCATGCCGACAGCCTTGCTTCCACACAGCATGTGTGAGCAGACAGTCCAGACGTTCCTATATTTGCCAAAATGAAGAGGTTTAGTCCATATGAGGAATATTTTAGTTTACTTTATTCCTCTGAAAGCTACCTGTCTTTATGTGTTTGTTGGTTCACATTGCCCCCTTTGCATGAGATGAGAAGGTACAGTCAACAGTTAATGCAACTCACTTGCTAATACTCTCAGTGGGAGCACTTCTAAATCCTTCAGAGAGAAGTTTCCATGCTTTATCTGGAGACTTCATCCCCTCTCTATACACAGGGAAGCAGAGGCATGACTGCTTTGCCCTTCTGGATGCATTTAGAAAACATTATTTACTTTACATCATGGTTCTATTTCTTTATTCCAACCTGGGAGCTTCTCTGAGCCAACTTAGGGAAAAAACTACCCTGAATCTGGTCGTCTCTGCTCTGGTTTGGGCTGTGGTCCTTTCACACTGTTATCTCCAGCAAAATGATTCTCTCTGCTTTCTAGAAATTCCACTGGAAGTCTGGCCTTCTCGTGGCATCTTTAAAAAAATTTTTTTTTCAGCGTTCTTCTTTTTTTTATTGATTTATTTCTTTTGGGAGAGACAGAGAATGAGAATGGGGGAGGGGCAGAGAAAGACGGAGAATCTCAAGCAGGCTCTGCTTTCAGTGAACAGCCCACGTGGCCTTGAACTCATGAAACTGAGATCATGACCTGAGCAGAAATCAAGCCTGATACTTCGTGGACTAAGCCACCCAGGTGGCCCAGCAGTGTTATTTTTTAATATATATTTTGTGTCATTTCATGAAATATTAGGAAGGAAGGGGAAAAGCTCAGTGTATAGAATTAATCATATGATCTGGAAGCATACTATTTTGAACTAAGATTTGTTGAGAACTCCTTAATTTATTCTGCATATTAGTATCTTTTGGGGAATGAAAAAAAAAAACACAAAATAATTTTAGGCCTGACTCAGAGAAATTACATAAAAATCTCTGGAGTTAGGGACCGGCTATCCACTTTTTTTTTTTTTTTTTTAACTCCCAGGCAATTTTTTTCTTAAGCCAAGTTTGACAGATTATGGTATATTCTCTTTTTCTAATAAAGAACAAAATCCTTAGGGGTAGAAACTTAACATTACTTATTTATGCAGCCAGTGCTTTACATATAGGCACATAAAGGTTTATTAAATTGAATTATTAGTGCTTTGAAAAGTTTAGCATGTGGAAATTAAGGGTAATTGTTCATTTTTATTATATATCCTGGGTTTTTGGGAATTAAAAAAAATTAAAGGTTCCTGAAAATATATTCATCTCAATTTTCTATATAAGTAAACTAAATTAAACAAAAATCTATGATCCGTGTGATATTTTGAAAAGTGTCATGCATTTTTATGGTTTATTAATCACAGGGCACATCCATGCATACACAACCAACATTCACACCCATGTGACTTCTCCATTTGTTCTTATAGTTGAAGTAAAGTAATGTTTTCACTTGAGATGTGAATTTTTCAATTGTCAGGTAGCTATTTCCATGACTATGTAGTGCCCAGGATTATGTTCGATGAGTTTCCAGGGATTACTTACTCTCTCATTTTGCTTCATATGCTAAGCAATGAGTTTCATCCATCTGGGATAGTGTGGCCCAGCCTAATGAATAAACTGACTACCCAGCACTGACTCTAAGCCTGGGAACTATGAATCACCAAGCTATAAATATTCTGGGAGCACCCAGAGAGGTGCTGGTAAATTACAGGACAGAACTTTTTCTGTAACATGCTGCTGCATCTTGAAGGTGAGTCAATACCCAGGTTCAAAGCTTTATCTATGTTTTAATCTGAGAAAGCAATCTGTGAAATATAACGTTGAATAAAGTTAATAATAAACACAAAATGCACCATTATACTCCAGTGCTGTGTGCACTCTGAGGATCTTTTTAATCACTTAGACCAGAGAATTTTCCTCTAAATTATGTCGTGTTTGATCCAGAACCTTATTAAAGTGACCTATACTCATAACTTCCCTTTGATGGATAAACCCTTACAGATAGGAAAATTCCCCTGAGGTATGCTGCTGGGAGAGAAATAGGCTATTCCTACAATTAAAACCATATTTTGGGGGGGCGGGTGCCTGTGGGGCTCAGTCGGTTGAGTGTCTGGCTTCAGCTCAGGTCATAATCTCACAACTCATGAATTTGAGCCCTGCGTCGGGCTCTGTGCTGATAGCTCGGAGCCTGAAGCCTGCTTCGGATTCTGTGTCTCCCTTTCTCTCTCACCCTAACCCACTCGCTTTCTGTCTCTGTCTCTCTCAAAAATAAATAAACATTTAAAAAAATTAAAAAAAAAATTCCTTTCAAGATGGCTGTGGTAACAATGAGTATTATATAGAGTATATATTTTCACAGTCTTATTTCACAACAAAAATGTGAATCAGAAAATTATGTTTTTATCACTTGAACTCCCTTTAAAAGTTTTCTTATCCTAGTAAAGCACACATAACATAAAATTTGCCATCTTGATCAATATTTAGTGGACAAATCAGGAGCGTTAAGTGTATTCACATTGTTGTGCAACCAATCTTCAGAACTTTTTCATCTTGCAAAACTCAAATTCTATACCCACTAAATAAGTCCCTCCCCTCTCCCTCAGCCCCTGGCAACCACCATTTTGCTTTTTGTTTCTATGTATTTGACTACTCTAGATGTCTCATATAAGTGGAGTCCTATAGAATTTGTCTTTTTGTGACTGGCTGATTTCTAAATATCCTCAAGTTTTATTCATGTTTTAGTATGTGTCAGAATATTCCATTGTGTGTATATACCACATCTGGTTTATTTGTTCATCTGTCAGTGGACACTGGGGTTGCTTCCATTTTTTGGCTATTGTGAGTTATGACTGGTATGAACATGGTTTGGAGCTCCCTTTAATAAAATAGTCTAATCTTCTAAATCACTTCTCTTTCTCCTATAGATAATCATTATTTAATGGAGTCCCATATCTGGGCTGATACTAATGATTGCTGGGTCCCATCTAAAACCTGTTGAATCATGTAGTCTTGTGGAGGAATTCTGGGGTATATACCTAAATGAAAAGCTGCATCAGATTATTCTGATAATTAGAAAATTTGGGGACCTAGAGCTACCTTGTCTCCTGATAATTTAGATTATACTTAAAGTTTCTTAATCACTCTCTCTCTCTCCTCTTCTGATAAAAGATCATCTGGGGCTTTACTTGAGGGAGAAACTTATAAAAGAATTGTCTATAGGGAGTATTTTACAAAAGCATCTAATCTTTTCATTTCTTTTTTGTGCACTGTATTCTTTTATTTTTTTTATTTTTTTAATGTTTATTTTTGAGAGGGATAGATAGGGACAGAGTGCAGGCAGGGAAGGGGCAGAAAGAGAGAGGCACAGAATCCAAAGCAGGCTCCAGCCTCTGAGCTGTCAGCACAGCGTCTGACACGGGGCTCGAACCCATGAACTGTGAGATCATGACCTGAGCCAAAGTCAGATGCTCAACTGACTGAGCCACCCAGGCGCCCCTTGTGCACTGTATTCTTTAAAAAAAATTTTTTTAATGTTTTTTAAATTTATTTTTGAGACAGAGAGAGACAGAGCATGAGCAGGGGAGGGGCAGAGAGAGAGGGAGACACAGAATCTGAAGCAGGCTCCAGGCTCTAAGCTGTTAGCACAGAGCCCGACGCAGGGCTGGAACCCACAGACCGTGAGATCATGACCTGAGCCGAAGTTGGACGCTCAACTAACTCAGCCACCCAGGCGCCTGTGCACTGTATTCTTAAATGGAGGAGGATTGTTAATACTTATGTCCAAATAAGTACTTATTTCCAAATAGAGTAAAACCTTGGTTTCTGAGCATAATTCATTCTGGAAACGTTTTTTTTCCCCCAAAACACTCATATATCAAATGAAATTTCAAGAACCATTGGCTCAGTTGTGATCCTGTGACGTTTGCATCACATACTACTTGTCTTGCAAGACGTCACTCATTTATCAAGTTAAAATTTGTTAGAAATGTTTGCTTATCTTGTGGAACACTTGCAGAACAAGTTACTCGCAGCCCAAGGTTTTACTGTACTCTAATTGTCTTATCAGCATAGCTAGTTAACTAGTTGTGTCTTGAAATTTTTACTAGTCTTTTTTTAAAAATTTTTTTTAATGTTTATTTATTTTTGAGACAGAGGGACACAGAGCACGAGTGGGGAGGGGCATAGAGAGAGGGAGACACAGAATCTGAAACAGGCTCCAGGCTCTGAGCTGTCAGCACAGAGCCTGATGCGGGGCTCGAACCCACGAACCATGAGATCATGACCTGAGCCGAAGCTGGACGCTTAACCGACCGAGCCACCCAGGCGCCCCTTTACTAATCTTTACTTAAGAATGCTCAAAGCTACTTGAATAACTCTTACAAACAGTTGTCAGAGGTTTTTGTTTTTTTTGGTTTTTTTTAGTGCGGTATTCTTTATCAATATTAGAAATTAAGATGTTAATAAAGAAAACACCAGAAAAGTATGAAAAACTATTAACGGATCACAATATTTACAAAGATTTAGAAATATCTTTTCATTTGTCAACTCATATTTTCATGAATAATCCTATATAGATTATTCATGTGGAAAGTTATTTGATTGTTTCATTTTAACAAGCATGTCCACATTTTAATTTAAAACCTCTGAATTGTACGAGTCTTTTTTTTGAAAGATGAAAATAATATTAATTTAATTTTGCTATTATTGTGAATAGTACTTTTTTTTTTTTACATATTCAGAGTCTATCCTAGTCAATGAATTATGTTTTAATCAAAACTTAAAGTTTTCAGTGACATACCATACTTTGAGTATATTTGTTTATGTTGCCAGTGACATTATTTTAGTTAAAAACTGTGGAAGTTCCTACTCTATTGTATACTTATTTTTCAATATACAAAAACACACCAAAAGAAAGCAAAGAGGCTGAAGTATTAAGATCTGGTGATGAAACAGCCAGTGACATGTCCAGTATTTTTGCCAATGGAACAGTGCCTTAACCAAAACAAGGTGGTAGAATGACAGTGGCGAGAGTGGACATCCCTGTCTTGTTCCTGACCTTAGGGGGAAAGCTCTCAGTTTTCCCCCATTGAGGATGATATTAGCATTGGGTCATTCATATATGGCTTTTATGATCTTGAAGTACGATCCTTCTGTCCCTAGTTTCTTGAGTTTTTATCAAGAAAGGATGCTGTATTTTGTCAAATGCTTTCTCTGCATCTATTGAGAGGATCATATGGTTCTTGTCCTTTCTTTCATTGACGTGATGAATCACATGGATTGTTTTGCAGATACTGAACCAACCCTGCATCCCAGGTATAAATCCCACTTGGTCGTGGTGAATAATTTTTTTAAATGTATTATTGGATCCAGTTGGCTAATATCTCATTGAGAATTTTTGCGTCCATGTTCATCAGGGAAGTTGGTCTATAGTTCTCCTTTTTAGTGGGGTCTTTGTCTGGTTTTGGAATCAAGGTAATGCTGGCTTCATAGAAAGAGTTTGGAAGTTTTCCTTCCATTTCTATGTTTTGGAACAGCTTCAAGAGAATAGGTGTTAACTCTTCCTTAAATGTTTGGTAGAATTTCCCTGGAAAGCCATCTGGCCCTGGACTCTTGTTTTTTGGGAGATTTTTGGCTGCTAATTTGATTTCTTTACTGGTTATGGGTTTGTTCAAATTTTCTATTTCTTCCTGTTTCAGTTTTGGTAGTTTATATGTGTGTAGGAATTTGTCCATTTCTTCCAGATTTCCCATTTTATTGGCTAATAATTGCTCATAATATTCTCTTATTATTGTTTTTATTTCTGCTGTGTTGGTTGTGCTCTGTCCTCTTTCATTCTTGATTTTATTTATTTGGGTCCTTTCCTTTTTCTTTTTGATCAAACTGGCTAGTGGTTTATCAATTTTGTTAATTCTTTCAAAGAACCAGCTTCTGGTTTCATTGATCTGTTCTACTGTTTTTTTTGTTTGTTTGTTTGTTTGGTTTTTTTGGTTTTGATAGCATTAACTTCTGCTCTAATAATTATTATTTCCTGTCTTCTGCTGCTTTGGGTTTATTTGCTGTTCTTTTTCCAGGTCTTTAAGGTTTAAGGTTAGGTTGTGTATCTGAGACCTTTCTTCCTTCTTTAGGAAGTCCTGGATTGCTATATACTTCCCTCTTATGGTCACCTTTGCTGGGTCCCAGAGGTTTTGGGTGGTGGTGTTATCATTTTCATTGGCTTCCATGTACTTTTTAATTTCCTCTTTAACTTTTTGGTTAGCCCATTCATTCTTTAGTAGGATATTCTTTAGTCTCCAAGTGTTTGTTATCTTTCCAAATTTTTTCTTGTGGTTGATTTCGAGTTTCACATCGTTGTGGTCTGAAAATATGCACGGTATGACCTTGATCTTTTTGTACTTGTTGAGGGCTGATTTGTGTCCCAGTATGTGATCTATTCTGGAGAACACTCCATGTGCACTGGAGAAGAATGTATATTCTGCTGCTTTAGGATGAAATGTTCTGAATATATCTGTTAAATATGGAGACCAAACAGAGGGTTACTGGAGGGGTTGTGGGAGGGGGGATGGACTAAATGGGTAAGGGACATTAAGAAATCTACTCCTGAAATCATTGTTGTACTATATGCTAACTAACTTGGTTGTATAAATAAATTAAAAAAAAAAAGAAAATTCAATCTGAAAAAAGAAAAAAAACCCAAGGTGGTAGATGATACAAGGCAGACAATAACAACAAAAATAGAGTAAGATTGTTTAGCAGTGGTGAGTCTTCAGTTGAACATAATGACTGTGAATTTTTAGAGATCCCAGTCTGCCTGTTTGCCTTTGTCCACAACACTTGTCGGCTTAAGTACAGGGATGCAGAAGACAAATGGTTAAGTTCATTCAGTGGTGGGAATTTGTCAGATTGAATTATCAAAAGAAGAGAAAGACAAGAGATTTGGGGTTGTTTGCATAAGATTTATTGGCATAATAAGACTTTTTAAAAAATATTTTATTTTGGGGGCGCCTGGGTGGCGCAGTCGGTTAAGCGTCCGACTTCAGCCAGGTCACGATCTCGCGGTCCGGGAGTTCGAGCCCCGCGTCAGGCTCTGGGCTGATGGCTCAGAGCCTGGAGCCTGTTTCCGATTCTGTGTGTCCCTCTCTCTCTGCCCCTCCCCCATTCATGCTCTGTCTCTCTCTGTCCCCCAAAAAATAAATAAACGTTGAAAAAAAAATTTTTTAAAAATATTTTATTTTTTTTATTTTTTATTTTTTTAAATTTTTTTTTTCAACGTTTATTTATTTTTGGGACAGAGAGAGACAGAGCATGAACGGGGGAGGGGCAGAGAGAGAGGGAGACACAGAATCGGAAACAGGCTCCAGGCTCTGAGCCATCAGCCCAGAGCCTGACGCGGGGCTCGAACTCCCTGACCGCGAGATCGTGACCTGGCTGAAGTCGGACGCTTAACCGACTGCGCCACCCAGGCGCCCCAAAAAATATTTTATTTTTATTTTAGGTAGGCTCCATGCCCAACATGGGGCTTGAACTTACAACCCTGAGATTAAGAGTTGCATGCTTTACCGATTGAGCCAGTTGGGCACCCCGGCATAATAAGACTTTTATTTTAAGGGGAGATATAAAGAAAGGAAGTGAATAGTGGAGACTATTAAAATGTAGGGAGAGAGTATTAAAGTCATTAGGTTGGAAATGTCAGAGAGGCTTTTAAGGTTAGAAGAGCTTTGCTCGCTCCCAGAGGAAAATTTTGTTAAGAAAACCATTTAACTTATTTCAATTTTATACCACTTCCTTCTTTATCTTTGGTATTATCTTTCAAGTACATTGTACTTCAAATGAGAAGAACCTACAGTTTGTAATGTGAATGGCAGCTTTGAGGACACCTAAGAGGATGTCCAAGAGAGGCTTATGTTTTCTTTCTCAAACCAGATGACTACAGGTTGGATAACAGGTAAAAACTCTGAGAAGGAAGAGAGCATAGCTGAGAATTCATGTCAAATGCCCACCTATTTCTGATAGTGCGTGTCTCCTGGCAATGACTTGTTCTAGTTAATTATTTTAGTTTCCTTTTTCTAAAAATATGCTTGTTTCGCTTTCCTTCTTCAAGAATTTTTTCTACTGGATATACTATTTTCAGCTAAGGATGTTTTATTTTAGTACTTAAGAATTCTTTTCTATTATCTTCCAGTCTCCATATCTGCAAATAGAAACTCCACTTTCATTGAAATTGTGGTTCCCCTGTACATAATGTGTCATTTTTTTTTCAGGCTGTTTTCTCTTTTAGTTTTTGGCACTTTGTGACATATTCTCTTTATCTTTTTAAGGATTTATTGATATTCTAGATCTTGTATATTTATATCTATCATCAAATTTGAGGAATTTCTGGTCTTTGTTTCTTTAATATTTTTTCTTCCACATTCTTTCTTCCTCCTCTCCTTCTGAACTCCATTTATACATATACCTTTTTCTATTACTCCACCGTTCGCACAAGCTCAATTTTTTTCAATAATTATTCTTATTTTTTATTTTGATTGGATTATTTCCATTGATTTATTCTTAATGCATACCAATTCTTTTGCCAATTCCATCTGTTTGTAGGTCTATGTAGTTAAATTGTCCTTTTTCAGATACTGAATTTTAAATTTAAAATAAAAAAAATTGTTTAAGTGTGTATTTATTTTTGAGAGAGAGAGAGAGAAACAGAGAGAGAGAGAGAGAGAGAGAGAGAGAGAGGGAGATGGGGAAGGGCAGAGGGAGAGGGAGATACAGAATCCAAAGCATTCTCCAGGCTCTGAGTTGTCGGCACAGAACCTGACATGGGGCTTGAACCCACAAACCATGAGATCATGATCCTAGCTGAAGTCAGATGCTTAACTGACTGAGCCACACAGGCGCCCCATAAGTTTAAATTTTTAAATTTATTTCTCTGTTATAGTTTTTATTTCTCTGTGAGTGTCTTATGCTTTTATTCATTAGGAGTATATTTTTATTATATCCTACAGAATAACTATGATGTTTGTTTTGTGTGTCTGTGTTTTATTTTTATTTATATACTAAGATTTATTTTTTTAAGTTTATTGATTTGAAAGAGAGAGTGTGTGTGAAAGAGAGCAGGGGAGGGGCAGAGAGAAAGGGAGAGAAAGTATCCCAAGCACTGTGCTATCAGCACAGAGCCCAACATGGGGCTCGAACTCCCGAACCATGAGGTCATGACCTGAGCTGAAATCAAGAGTCGGACACTTAACTGAATGAGCCACCCAGGCACCCCTATATATTAATATTTCTACTAAAGTATAGGTGATACACAATGTTATATGAGTTTCAGCTGTGCGACATAGTGATTCAACAACTGCATACATTATGCAATGCTCACCGAAGTGTAGCTAACATCTGTCACCATACAACACTATTACCATACAATTAATAATATTCCCTACGCTGTACATTTCATCCCTGTGACTTACACATTCTATAACTGGAAGGCTGTACCTTTCACTCCCTTTACCAGTTTTGCCCATCCCTCCACTCCCATCCCTCTTATTTCTCTTTCATTTCGGGTTTTATTTATTTGGGTCCTCTCTTTTTTTCCTTCCTGAGTCTGACTAAAGTTGTATTAATTTTGTTATTTTTTCAAAGAAGCTGCTCTTGGTTTCATTGATCTTTTCTATTTTTTTTGTCTCTATTTCATTTATTTTTCTCTGATCTCTATTATCTCTTTCCTTTTACTAACTTTGGGCTTTGTTTATTCTTTTTCTAGTTCCTTTACATGCAAGGTTGGATTTTTTTATATGAGATTTTTTTTGCTTCCTGAGGTTGGCCTGTATTGGTATAAATTGGTATAGAACTGTTTTTATGGTGTCTCCAGTATTTTAAACTGATGTATTTCCATTTTTATTTGCATCCAGATATATTTTGATTTCCTCTATGATTCTTTATTTACCTATTGGCTGCTTAGTAACATGTTGCTCAGCCTCTGTGTATTTGTCATTTTTTCCAGTGATTTCCTTATAATTAATTTCTAGCTTCATACTGTTATTGGAAAACATATTTGATACGATTTCAACCTTCTTAAATTTATTGAGAATTGTTTTGTGGTCTAACATATGATCTATACTGGAGCATGTTTCTTTTGTACTTGAAAAGAATATATATTCTGTTTTTGTTGTTGTTGCTTGTTTGTTTGGTTTTTTATGTAATGTTCTGTATATATCTCATAAGTCCATCCTGTTTAATTTGTCACTCAAAGATCCGGTTTCCTTATTGATTTCAGCCTGGATGATCCATCCATTGATGTAAATAGGCTATTAAAGTCCCTTACTATTATTGCATTACAGTCAATTTCTCCCTTTATTTCTGTTAATATTTGCTTTTTGTATTTAGTGCTTCAATGTTGGGTGCATAGATATTTATAGTTGTTATATCCTCTTATTGTATGGATCCCTTTAATATCATGAAATGCCTTTGTTTCCTGTTATAGTCTTTGTTTTAAGGTCTATTTTGTCTGATATAAGTGTGGCTACCTCAGCTTTTTTTTTTTTTTTCAACTTTCAGTTGCATGGAATATCTTTTTCATTTTCTCACTTTCAGTCTGTATCTTTACGTCTAAAGTGAATCACTTATAGGACTCATATAGATGGGTCTTGTTTTTCCATCCATTCTTTCCACCCAACGTCTTTTTATTAGAGCATTTAGACTCTCTACATTTAAAGCAATTATTGATAGTTATGTACTATTACCATTTTGTTAATTGTTTTCTGGCTGTTTTTGTATTTTTTCTGTGTTCCTTTATCTCTGTCTCTTTTTCCTCATGATTGATGACTTTCTTTAATGTTATAGTTGGCTTTCTTTCTCTTTATTTTTTGTCTATTATAGGTTTTTGATTTTTGATTCTCATGAGGTTCATATGTAACATCCTAAATGTATAGTAGTCTATATTAAGTTGATGGTTACTTAAGAGTGAATGCATTCTAAAATAACTTCATTTTTACCCCCTCCTCCATGTTTTATGTATATAATGTCATATTCTACATCTTTTATTTTGTGAGTCCCCTTACCTACCTCTTTGGGTATAATTGATTTTGCTACTTTTGATTTTAGCTTTTATATTAATTTTATAATTTATTGCTCTAGTACTTTTATTATATGTTTGATTTCAGTCATGACATTTTTTTCTCTCATCATTTTTGTATTTCTCATTATAGCTTTTTCTTTTCCCCTTAAATAATTATCCTTAATACGTTTTGTAAAACCTGTGTAGTGTCAATAAACTCTTTTACCTTATGTTTGTCTGGGAAACTCTTTATCTCTCCTTCAATTCTAAACACTGGCCTATTGGTAAGAGTATTCTTGGTTGTATGTTTTTTTCCTTTTAACAGGCCACTCCCATCTTGCCTGCAAAGTTTCTGCAGAAACATCAGCTGATATCCTTCTGGGGTGCCCTGTATATGTAACTAGTTGCTTCTTGTTTGCTGCTTTTGAGATTCCCTTTTTATCATTACTTTTTCGGGTTCATCTTGTTTGGAACTCTGTGCTTCCTGAAGCTGGATGTCTGTTTTTTCCCCAGGACAAAGAAGTTTTCAGCTGTTATTTCTTCACCTAAGTTTTTTGCCCCTTTTTCGCTTTCTTCTCCTTCTTGGATCTTTATTATGCAAATGTTTGTTCACTTGATGTTGTCCAAATGATCCCTTAACCTGTCTTCATTTTGTAAAATTCTTTTCTCTTTTTGTTGTTCAGCTTGAGTACTTTCCATTACCTGGTCCTCCGGAGTGCTGATCCATTCTATGGCAATTTCTAATCTACTGTTGGTTCCCTCTAGTGTATTTTTCATTTCAGTTATTTATTCTTCAACTTTGATTGTTTTTTTTTTCTTATGTTTCCTATCTCTTTGTTGAAGTTTTCACTGTGTTCATCCACTCCTCTCTGTAGTCTAGTTAATGTCATTACAATCATTACTTTGAACTTTTTATCAGATAGATTGTCTCCATTTTATGTAGTTCTTTTTTCTAAGGTTTTGCCTTGTTCTTTCATTTGGAACATATTCCTTCATTTCTTCATTTTGCTTGACTTTCTGTGTTTGTTTTTATGAATTTGGTGAAATGGCTCCTTCCCCAAAACTTAAAGGAATGATCTTCTATGATTGTTGCATATGTTCCTTCTATGGTTGTGTTGACTGTGTGTGCCTGGTGACTTTGGCAGGCTGGAGCTATGGCTGGAGTATACTAGGGGTTCTAGTGTATTCTGGTTTGGAGCCTCCTGGTCAGATGGCTACAGCTGAAGTGGGCATGGTTCAGGGAAGTCCTGAGGCTCTCCATGCAGATGGCAGCTTGGCAGGATCGCTGAAACTGAAGGGGGTGCAATCTGGGGGGATCTTGCAACTCTCCACAACACAGAGGGCACGTTGGCAGGACAGCTGATGCTGAAGTGCATGAAAGCCAGAGGGATCTTTTTTTTTTTTAATTTAATTTATTTTTTTAGATTTACATTCAAGTTAGTTATCATATAGTGCAACAATGATTTTAGGAATAGATTCCTTAATGCCCTTACCCATTTAGCCCATCCCCCCTCCCACAACCCTCTAGTAACCCTCTGTTCTCCATAGTTAAGAGTCTCTTATGTTTGCCCCCCTCCCTGTTTTTATATTATTTTTGCTTCCCTTCCCTTATGTTCATCTGTTTTGTATCTTAAAGTCTCCGTATCAGTAAAGTCATATGATATTTGTCTTTCTCTGACTGACTAATTTCACTTAGCGTAATACCCTCCAGTTCCATCCATGTAGTTGCAAATGGCAAGATTTCCTTCTTTTTGATTGCCGAGTAATACTGCATTGTATATATATACCACATCTTCTTTATCCATTCATCCATTGATGGACATTTGGGCTCTTTCCATACTTTGGTTATTGCGGATAGTGCTGCTATAAACATTGGGGTGCACGTGTCCCTTCAAAACAGCATACCTGTATCCATTGTGTAAATACTTAGTAGTGCAATTGCTGGGTCATAGGATAGTTCTATTTTTAATTTTTTGAGGAACCTCCATATTGTTTTCCAGAGTAGCTGCACCAGCTTGCATTCCCACTAACGGTGCAAAAGAGATCTTCTTTCTCCAAAAGCCAGGGAGATCTTAAGAGGCTTTTCATGTAGCTAGCACCCTGGCAGGACAGCTGAAGCTGCAATAGATACATGCAAGCCGTGGGAGGGAGGGGGAGGGGGGTCCTAGTGTACTCTATACAAGGGGTGTCCTGGTGGGGTGGCTGGAGTTGAGTTGGGCATAGGTCAATTGTCCCATGGTGCTTCACACAGGGGGTGCTCTGGTGAGTCATCCAGAGCAGAAGCAAGCATGGGCTGGGAGGTCCCGGGGCATTCTGCACTGTGTGTACACGGGAAAGTCACCTAGAGCCAAAGTGGTATGGGTCTTAAGTGTTCTGGGTGCCTTGTGCCTGTGTCACCTCAGTGAGATGGCTGGAGCTGTAGTCAGCACTGATCAGGTATGGCCTGAAATGTATTGTGCTAGGGCCACCTTGATAGGATGGCTGGGTCTTTGTGGGCTAGGGGCTTGGGGCTCCCTCAAGTGGTAGGTCAACTAGGCCATCTGGACCCTGCATCCATCTCTGCTATCAAGGCAGAAAAGAAACATAAACCCTGGCACTTGCCAGGCCCTCTGATCTGGATAGAAGTCTAGCAGCTTCCCTGTCATTTGGCAGAGTTCTAGAGCTGGAATCTGTATATTCTAGCTCCACTTTATTTTTTTTATTTTTTATTTTTTATTTATTTTTTTTATTCTAGTTCCACTTTAAGTCACTTTTTTTTTTTTTTTTTTCCCCTCTGTGCCCCAGGACATCCAGAGCTGGTAAGGACTAGGGGCCTGGGGCTTGTTGAGGCAGCAGGCCGGCTGTGACACCCAGAGCCTGCTCCAGTCTACACTATCAAGGTAGATGAGGCAGGTAGGTTGTGGCACTGGCCATTTGCCTACCTGGAGGGAGTTCCAGCAGCTTTCTTGCCATTTGGCAGGGTTCTGGTGGTGTTTTTTTATATTCCATTTGTCCTTTTAAACTATGTCTTTTTTTTTTAATTTTTTTTAATGTTTATTTATTTTTGAGACAGAGAGAGACAGAGCATGAATGGGGGAGGGGCAGAGAGAGAGGGAGACACAGAATCGGAAGCAGGCTCCAGGCTCTGAGCCATCAGCCCAGAGCCTGACGCGGGGCTCGAACTCACGAACCGTGAGATCGTGACCTGAGCTGAGTCAGACGCTCAACTGACTGAGCCACCCAGGCGCCCCAACTATGTCTTTTTTTTTATGTGCCCCAGGGCAGATGAATCTGCTTACAGTCCCTCAACAGTCTCCTCCCCTCTGCAATTTACAGCTTCAGGGGTGGGGTTCCATTTGTGACAAAGTCTTCAACTCTCTTGCTCTTCTCTTCTCTGTGGTCTTTCTATCTTTTGTTGGGCAGAAGCTGTTCAGTCAGCCCTCAGATCTTGTTCAAGAGGAATTGCTGTATAAATGGGTGTAGGTTTGGTGTGTCCATAGAGGTGAGTTCAAGGTCTTTCTAGTTCACCATCTTGGGTTCTCTCTCTGTATTAGGCAATTCTTTTTAAACAGGACTCTTCTTCTGTAATTGTCATATACTTAATTTGATGACTTTATGTAAGCATAACATTCAAGTTATTTAGATTAAATATATTTTATGCTCTTTTTCCTCAGAGTAGTGTCATAGCCATATTCAACTATATCCAATTCATATTTTCTGTATTTTCTTTCCTTTCAAATTATTTGATTTGTATATATTTTGAATATTCCCAAGGTTCCCAAGTATTAGGTATTTGGTGATGTATGTGCCATAGTTCCAGATAACTTACTCGAATGCTTATAAATGATTAACAAGAGCCCTTAGCAATCATTTAATATGTACTACACTTTCCAAAATATAATTCTCAACAGCTACATTTAATTTTTAGTACTATTTACATGGCAATTTTGTATTAAACTGTAAATAGTAATTTAAGTTTGTATGGGACTCACCATTGAGAGAAAGAAGTGGTTCCCAGATTTTTTAAGATAGTTATCAATGTTGGTGGTATATTAAAATCCCATAGTGAAATTTTAATAGAAGACAAAACTGAATGCTACCTCTGACCAACTGAATAAGAATCTCTGGGAGAGGGACTATGTATTGAAAAAAAAAAATTTTTGTATTTTCTCTTCTTTATCATTTTTTATTTTTATTTTTTTAATTTATTTTCAAGTTAATTAACATGCAGTATAGTCTTGGCTTCAGGAGTAGAATAAGTAAAAATGAAAACAACCAGCAAAATCCCCAAATGGTTTTGATGAATGAGAACTACTCTAAGGAATTCCCATTCTCTCTCTTTTATAGGAATTTCAGAATAGACATTCCTCTGTCACAGCAGATAAACTACTGGGTATCGATGATTATAATATGATACTCTTTTTTGTAGATTTTGAGCAGCTTTTAGTCAAGCTGCCATAGAGTTGATATGAAAATACTTATTGGTGAATAAACTAATGAGTAGGTAGAGGGATCCAGATAAGCAGAAATTCCAAGAGGTCAAATTCTTTTTTTGCAGAATTAGAATATGTCCTCTGCCAAAATATTTGAGAGGGTTGAGCAGTGGAACTGCTCTGCCAGATTTTTAAACATGTTCATTTATCCTTACCAACTTTATCTCTCTTCCAGACTGCTCCTTTCAAAATGGGTAAAATACTTTAGAATTAAATGAGTGGTTCTCAAGTGTCATGTTAGTGCTTTGAAAGGAATAGAGTGTTATACGAATATGAATTATTATTCTTGTTCATGACAGATATGCTATTAAAATGAGTACATGTATACTAATCTCTGACAATTTTTGATGTACAAAAATGGGGACTTTATGTGAATCAAGCTTACAGAATTCGGAAAAGGACATTGCAATGAAGATTAACCTTCTATTTCTCCATAGTTTTCTTGACAAGACAATTAAAAATAGAAGTTGATTGTAAAACAGACAGCACTGAGACAGATTTGTTTATATAGGGTCATTTATTCTTGCTGATAGCAACAGCTGCTTTGCAATTATTTAAAATAGTAAGAATATTTGCCAAAGGTATTTGGAAAAATCACTAGTCCAGGGGATATTATATGAAGCAAAAGAGGAAAGAAATAAGGAAAGAAAGAAAACAATGTGAGAGAGAAGAAAGAAGGAAGGGGATTTAGGGTCAGTCAACAGAACAATTCTACACACTATAGCTTTCTGTTATACTACACATAGGTATATTAAAGAGCTACAATAATTTTTTAGGAAAGAAACCTCTTTAATCTGGCATTTCCTACACTCTTTAATCTAACTTTGACCCACAAATCTTTTTAACATGTAATAATTGTTAGCATCCTGACAAAAAGTGTTTTGAAACAAGGAAATTTCTTGGGGCACCGGGATGGCCCAGTCGGTTGGGTGTCCAACTTCGGCTCAGGTCATGATCTCACGGTCTGTGGGTTCAAACCCTGTGCTGACAGCTCAGAGCCTGGAGCCTGCTTCAGATTCTGTGTCTCCCGCTCCCTCTCTGCCCCTACCCTGCTCATGCTCATGCTCTGTCTCTGTCTCTCTCTCTCTCTCAAAAATGAATAAACATTAAAAAATAATTTAAACAAGGAAATTTCTGGTATAATAGCAATCTACAAAAGGTATTCCACATTGGTTCATGTTCCACATTGATTCATGATAAATGTTTAGGCTATTAGGTTATGAACTCCTTAAAAAAGATTATTTATTTGTGAATTCAGATCCCTTTTAGTTGCTTTGTAGCAAAGGAAGCCGTTCATTAAGTTGTAATGCACATTTGTCTTTCTTTGTGACAGCCCAGCATCTGAACCCCAGTGGGTCATGGTAAGAGTCAGAGATGCTATCTTATATACAAGCTAGATGCTTGCTTTCCTGCCTGATGCTTGCTTTCTTGGCTTTCTTTGTGGCCGTAATTTGGATGCATGACTCAAGACTGCCAATCAGATGAACCTATCAGGCTTGACTCAGCAGTATGCTCTCAAGGAAGCAGAACCAGTAAAGATGCTTCTGGCCGAGAGGGACAGTGAGTTGTTCAGCCAGTGGTGGTGACAGTACCTGCAACACCATCCTATGTCCTATCTGCTGTCTTTAGTTGTGCAGTGGAGGCTTTTAGCTACCGTGTCCTCTTCTCAAGGCAAGTTACACAGTATAATGTTGAGCATTACTACTGTCTGAACATCCCCAGATGTGGCCCGCCCTTCTGGGTGATTCATGAACTACCTAATATCCCTTAAACAAGTTTTTCTTCTGCTTAAATCAGCTATAATTGGTTTCTCTTGCTTGTGACTAAGAATCCAGCCTGATACCGTGGGCTTAATCTTACTAATGAGAAAAAAAAAAAAAAAAAGAAATGTTAATGTTGTGAAAGAGCTATAATTCTTCTGTGTTCCTGAGATAGTGGGTTGTTGTGAAAAATGTTATGGAATTCTATAGAGGAGATAATTTTGAGAAGCATGAAGGAGGGAGCCACTTGCAGGTAGGGTCAGCGTGACTGGTAGTGTGCTAGAATTTAGTAATGAGGTAGGGCATTTCTTCAGCACGGAAAAACGATACACCTGTCTCTTTCTAATTTATGACATAATTTAATCTTGCCTTTTCCTCATTTGGTTACTGTCATTTCTGCCTTTTTATTTGCCTGAATTTAATTGCTTCATAAAAGAATTGCCATCATACCAGATTGTTCTGAGGTTAATAGTTTAAGAGTTATCTTCAGTGTACAACAAAAGATAGCCTGGTGCAGAAAACATGTGACACGTAATGTTGCAATGTCTGAAAACAAAATGAAATGATCTTTGACAGGATTAGACTAGATCTTTCAGAGATGATAATAGTATTTTATATTTGCAAATACTCCATAGTTTTCAAGGCTCTGCCAATATATTATCCCATTCAAGGCCCATTTCATCAAATACAGAGCTCTTAATTTTATTTGAATCATTTTGATGGGAATCCATTTCCGACTACATATGAATTTTTTTAAACCGGGAAATACTGTACATAATGTAAACTTTTGCTATAACTTTGTACTATTATTGCGAATGTGAATGAGGGAAAAATTTCAGAAACATTCATTCCAAATCAATTTACAGATCATCTGCTGTGCACCCAGCATTATGCTAAGGTATAAGGATAGAAAAATACATAAGAGATGGCTCTTGGCTTCAAGGAGACAGAAGTAGTTATTAAAATTCAAGAAAGTAAGTATGATGAAGAGGCTTAATATCAGATATGTAATTATACTTGCCCACCTTTTTCAGGGTTACCGTGAAGACCAAATTTGAAACCTGTAAGGCTCAGTGCAGAGGGCATTTAGGATTATTATCACAATGCTGCTACTACTGATGCAGGAAATAGTCACGCAGATGGAAGTGCATAGGGCCATGTGCTGAAGTAGAAAGAGGAGGTGTCTTGGAAAGATAAGATCTTGAGCTCACACCCACCCAAGGGAACTTCTGAGATTTATTATCCGTATGGATGTGGGCAAGCGTCCTAACTTGTCTGAGTTTTTGTTTGCTGGTTGGCAAAACTAGAATAATACCCACCTTGAAACCTTCACTGAGAGTTAAGGAGAATATTGGCTAATTGAGTAGTATAGAATTTTAATTATTTCATAAAGGAATCATCCAAGTTTACAGTCTTGTGAGAAAATTAGTCTGCTGCAGTGCCTGGCACATAATCCGCACTCAGTATGCATTTGTTCAATGGCAAAGAGATGAATATATTTAAGTCTAACTTTGAGGTAGGTATGGCAGGTATTACCTCAAATATCAATATTATTCATGCTAGAACAATCTTTAGATAATAGAAACTACATTTACTCATCAATTCATTTAAAACTGGGAAAAGTAATGGCATTCTGAACAGAAAAAGAGCTCCATCTCTGAATTATTTACATCAATTATTTACATGTTCTGGGTACTTTTCCATTTGTATACAGATAGTAATAAAATAAATGGAAACCTTAAATAGGAAAAAAAAATAAAAGCTTTTGGCCTATGGTATGGATCATTACTGTTGAATGATAATAAAAATATTGAAAGGAAATTAGTGAATGCCTTCTATAAGGAAATATATATATTTTTAATTTTTTAATGTTTATTTATTTTTGAGAGAAAGACAGAGTGTGAGTGGGGGAGGAGCAGAGAGAGAGGAAGACACAGAATCCGAAGCAGGCTCTAGGCTCTGAGCTCTCAGCACAGAGCCTGACGCGGGGCTTGAACCACAAACTGTGAGATCATGACCTGAGCCAAAGTCAGACACTTAAACAACTGAGCCACTCAGGTGTCTCTATAGGAAAATCTTATTTAATTACAAAGATTCAGTTTCTAAATGTTTACATATAGATTTGACATATATGAGCAGCGCCCTTGATAGAGTGGATATCTTCATTCCATCCATTGTTTTATACTGGATTCACAAATTTAAGACAAATTTTAAAAATACACTCAGATGCCCTTTGTGAATGGCAATATACATGCTTTTTGATTTTCTGATTCATTATGCTCAAGACAATAAGAAAGTATATAGAGGTTTAACACTAAGAGCTGTATTAATTCACATGAAACCAGTCTCCAACTTACCATTGTTCACCAGTTTGGCTGCAACATGAGTCACTGGTAATGGTCAAAAGACAGACATGGGTAGGAATGTCAGTGGGGCAGTCTGTGAGTGAAATATTCAGGTATTTAAAAGATAGCGTGTGTACACAGAGTGAGTTGATTACTAAGATTAGGTACCAAGCCACCTGCATAACATATCAAGGCAGAGTAGGGACAGAGTGAAAACCAGATTTCTAAAGGAACTCTGATAGGAACTCTGAAACTGACTTCCCAAGAGGAAGGCAGTAGGAACCTTTCTGATAGACCTGAGCACATTTGCATAGATAGCACTTTGTACTGCTCATAAATCTCTGAGGATCCAAGGACCTGCCCTCATGCTTGTGATTCTTCTTACTTTCCATAAGGTATTCCTATTATCTGGACATATACCAACATGATATGTTCCAAGTTGCCTGAATATTGGATCTAATTTTCTCAGTGGACAGAATTATTATATGTGAAAGATAGGCTCCTGGATTGGACATATATCATAAGTACTGGGTACAGTATCACCAACACAGTAGAATATCCACCAAATGCTAATTTCCCTTCCTGTCAGAGCCATTGTCCACAATTTATTGACATCCAAATGCTTCCATCATCTTGCCTGTGGAAAGCCTATTCATTTGTTCTTTTCCAAGGTCAATGTCCTATCTTCACCATCCCAGTTTGATTCCCTTAGGGAATTCTGGTATTGGTTTCATATATGTTTCCATAAAGGAAGACTTTGTATTTCCCTTCTCACACAAAACCAATTATCTTGTATTACAGATATAGTGAAATATTAGGGGAAGGGGAAAATACTAGCTGCATAACTATTTTGTAGGCTATCAGGGCATGCTGCTATGAGTCTATTAGATGATGGCATGGAAAAATAGTTATAAAAATTGAATTTCAGGAGACTAGGATTAAGATTCTTGAACAAAAAGGGGTGTGTAAAAATCATCCCTCAAACTCTAGAAAAATGCCTTGGTGAGCAGGGAATTCCTGGTTAAAAAGTAAGGCATTGGGGCACCTGGGTGGTTCAGTCTGTTAAGCATCTGACTCTTGATTTCAGCTCAGGTCATGATCTCACGGTTCATTAGATCAAGCCCCACAACAGGTTCTTGGCTGACAGTGTGGAGCCTGCTTGGGATTCTCTGTTTCCCTATCTCTCTGCTCCTCCTCTGCTCATTCTCTTTCTCTCTAAATAGATAAGTAAATCAATAAATAAACTTAAAAAAAAAAAAGTGAAGCATCATGTTGGAAGTCTGTACCAGAGATAGTGGGTAATAACATGCAGATATCATCTGACACAACCTCCTTCCCAGCCATTATCACCGAACTTTGTCTGTGTTACTTATTTCAAGTATTCATCCTTCTCAAATATTTTCTCATCTATTTCTTAATTAATTTGCTATACGTTGTCATTCTGTGTTTCACAACTCCATATAGCCAGGAATCTTGTTTCATTCACCATAGTCTTACCAGGATCCAGAGAAATCTCTGGCATGTAGTAAATGCTGGTTGAAACAGGGAATTAATGAGTAAGAAAATGAATAACACTGAAAATTTTCAAGGAAAAGGAACAAAAATTGGGGCCTAGTATTCCCAGGATTTGTCTGATTAGGACTTAAAATAATTTTTTTTTCATTACAATTGCAATTTTTACCAACATTCCTTGATTTTCTTTTCCAGGCTTTCTTCTCCCTTACATGGGGAAGGGCAGGATTATTCCTGGCATCAGCAACTCAATTGTTATTAATCCATAAATGATGTAGATGAAGTACGTCACTCCTTAAATTACTCCGAGAAATTATTGATATCTTGATGTTTACACACCTCTAAAATGCTATGAATTCTTGAGTTCCAGGGGGAAACAAGCTAACATCATAACCATGAACTTGGCTACATTTATCTTTGTTTTTATGCCTTACATATAGACAACACTCAGTGAATGTTGAAAGAATAAAGAAAATGGGCTACATTATTCAACTACACTTAATCACCATCTGTAACACCAGTTCTCAAGGAAATGCATTGTATATTTTATACTATAGAAACACAACTCCTTGACCTTAAACATGTGGCAGCACCTTCCTAGCTACAGTAGTGGGCACTCTCAGGTTAGTGAAAAATGGAGAAGGAACATGATGCCTCATGTCAATGAGAGAAAGGTGGTTTAGGGCCTTGTTACTCACAGTATGGTCTTCATCACCTGGAAGCTTACTAGGGTTGCAGAATCTTGGCCCTATCCCAGGACTTCTCAGTTAAAATCTGTGTTTTAATCAAGATCCTCAAGCGATTTGCATGCACATTTAAATTTGGAAAGCAATGATTTAGGGGAGGTAGGTCTGTTACCTCAAACATCAGTAAAGTCTTAAATATCTACATCTGTACAAGACCTTTTAGATAGCTATATATTGGTAGACAATAAAATTCCTCTTCAATTACTCTGAGGAGTAAAACTTCCTCCAACATCCTATTTGCATATTCATCAATTTCCAGAAAACATACTCAATGCAGTGTTTTAGATTAATCAATTCAGTGCTTAAATGATGAAATTTGCAATCTCAATAAAGCATGATAAACAGCTGCTGCCTTTCATTTCTGCCTCCACTGAAGGGGACTTAGAAATACTCACCGGAAACTCATCACTTCTCTGCTTCTTGGCAAAAAATATCCTTATCTAGGAGTTGGCACAACTTCCAAGTTGAAAGAAGCATTGGATTTTACATCTAGAAACATCTGCTTTAATCCGTGCTTGAAATAAATGAAAACATAAACATCTTTCATTAATCTTACTCTTCTCATCACTTCTACAGCACTTAGAGTCTGGGTTACAAAATTAACATCACATGGTAGAATGCTTTGTACTGTAAGATGTTTCACAATTAAATCATAACAATGTCAGAACACTAATATAGATAATATGTCCTATAGAAATTCAAAGAAAACTTTGGATTGCTTGGGTAGTCAAATACACTATGTAGAGAAGGCTGGAATCAAACCTGGTACTGAGGGATGAGGAGACATTGGACAGTGGCCACAAAAGGGCATGAAACAGCAATGACAATGACAAAGATATGAAGAGAGAAGGAGTAGCAAATTCAATTAGTGAAGAAACATATCCACGATATGTTGATGAGACTCACAGTTAGAGATGTTGACCAAGACAGATCGCTGTTAATTCCAACTTGAATTTGAATATTTCCTGTGGTGAATACACTTTGAGCAAGTAACAAAATGGAAAAAAAAAAGTGTGTTAGGAAGAACACTTAATGAAGCTAATATATGCAACATTCAAGTTTAGTTCTAATGTCAGTATTGTTGTGCTGGGTCTTAATAAATGATTGCTGAATAGCAAATTGATGAATATACAGTTTCATGTAATTTTCAGAAAAGAAATTAGCTTGTGAAGTCAATGAACTCTTTTGCAGTTTGTCTGTGTGTTTCACAATTTTCAAAAGGGTGGTAGCAATTGATAGGAAGTCCTCAACAGAGACAACACATGTAATTGCTAGATACACACACTTGTCAGAACATGGCTGTAAGTGGAACTCTATGACATTTTTGAGTAATAATGACAAGGGTGAATCAAAGGTCAGTTTTCCAGGATCAGTTTCTCAGAGTATTATCCCTCTTTTCTTCACTGTGTCAGAAAACCTAGGCTTTAAGACTGACTGAGACATCTCCCAGAAGTTACTATGATAGTTTCTTTGCCGATGTTGGCAGAACTGCTACAGAATCACCATGTCAAAACCTCTATATGAAACATCCATTTGTGGAATGGTCATGATGACACAGACACTTCCTGCAGCAGCATTAATATTCTCAGGGAAACTTTACTTGACAGATGGTGTATATTTTCCACTGAAAAGGGTAGGAAGGTGATTTGGACTTTTGGCCATGAAACCATGGTAGGGCCCTTTGATAGAACTTTAGAGTGAATAAAGAGGATCTTCTCATTTGGGGAAGCTTATTGTCAGAGGGAAGAGTAGGCTTTATGCAAGCCTGGATAATCCAAGTTTTTCTTCATTTCCACAATTTGAGATTATGGTAAACCAATAGGAGAAAAGATGACAGAGTAGAATGCAGGAGAGTGCTTTAATATCCCATTCCATCATGTCCAGATAGAACTATCCAGAAGGCAGGCTAGTAATCAAGAGGAGATAGGAAAAAAAATCCTGTTGGGTAGGAGAGCCAAAAGTCTAATGTTATAACCTAATTTATATTTATTAAATTACCTGAATCATTAAATATTGGACTATTGGGAAAGCAGTAGTTGTAACAAATCAACAACTCAATCGCCATAAGCTATTTTGAGAACCTACAATAAGTTCAAAGCAATCTAGTTAACTTTCTTTCCTTTGTTTCATATACTCAGTGATGTATGTGTTCTTTGAGTGTAGAGATTATATCCAACGATTATGATTTGTCCACTAGAAGCATGCAATACATATATGTTCATTTATAAGGTTAGCAAGGGCTGAATCTATCTCTACATGGATAATAGGGAGATTGGAGTTTCTCTCTCTATTGGACTGTGTTCTCCATCAGCCTACTGTGAAAGAAACTGAATTTTAAAATGAAGCTTAAGCAAAGACTGTTAGATTGAAACGGATCTTAGAGGCTCCCTGGAATAACTTTACCTTTAATGCATGGACCTCTTATTGTTCTAAATCTATGCATGCTGAATTGTAATGTGATTCTCACAAGTCTGACTTCATGCTTGGTTAAAATATGAATTCCTTTATGTAGTGGGATCTAAGAAGCTTCTTAAAGTTGCCGCTTCAGGGTACAGATGTATTGAGCTGATCAGGAGTTTTAATTTCTAGATGCAGAGCCATTAGGGAAATGACAGGAGAAATCAGAGAATAAACCTGTCACCATGCACAGATCCCTAGAATTACTAGATCTCTTCTTGTGTAAATTGAGGAGTTTGGCTAAAAGACAATTAAATATAAACCTGGCTGCACATTAGAATCACATGGAGAAGTTTAAGCATATACCAATGTTTACTGATTATCCTCAGATATTTTAATTTAACTGGTCTGAGATACTTCTGGGCATTTGTAAGTTTAAAAGCTCTTCAGATTGTTCTAATATGCCTTTGGAGTTGAGAGATCCTCTAGGTGGTCTCCAGTTCTAATATTCCAAGAATCTGGAAGACAATAAGTCTGGTAAATTCCAAGTTTGAGCCACTATAGATTTAATCATCCATTGTTACTCCAGTGAGGGATTCCCACACGCCATAGAATGCAAGATTTCATTCTCTGGTGCTCTAGCTATGGGGGACTTATGACATTTCCAGTGAGTCCAAACAGCCTCCTGAAAGAAGAAATCATGCCCTTTGTGAATGTCAAATTTCACCATGAATGTGTATCCCTGAGTATTTCTTCCAAGTTTAGCAAATATTACACTAATTATAAAGATTATACAGATAAGAACTGATTATTACTCAAAAGTTAGATGAAATTAGCTCCTGTCTATAATATTCCTCCGGCAAGAAGCCTGTGAAATGTTTGTTGGTAGAAATTTCTATAAAGACAACCTTTTTATAGAATCTATAAATCCTTGCAAAAACACTGCCAGTGATAAAATAATTCCAGTGGGTTGTTGTCACATGAAGATGTTAGTTGGAACTTACAAAGCCATTGTTGGCCATAAGAGATGGTTATAAATGCATTTTTCTGTAAACTGCTAAGGAAATATAAAAGTGTATTATTATTGTGGATTCTGTTTATTGGAATCATTTTGAGAACTGGGTATTTAATTAGCTGGCTGACTGGATTTAAAGGCGACTGGAAAGAACCATCCTTCACAAACCACAATTTCAAAAAGCTTCAGTTTGATCTAAAAGTTTATCCTGAGGACTTGTCCCTGATTGAATTTGTAGGACCAAGGCTTATATATATTTTTTCCCATTGTTGGTCCTTATATTTTACTGCAGTTAGTCATTCCTGGAAATCCTGTGCATCTTTCGTTTGAAAGAGCTGTGGGACTCTGTCACATGAGACCTAGCATAGAGTACCTTCAGTTTGGAGTAGGATAAATGTTTCTCATGGGTGAACATTTCCTACAGTTCCATTACCATGTTGTCCTTTGAGGGACTGCGTTCTTAGCAGAGGCTAAAAAAATTCCCTCCTAGTCTCAAACAACAAAAAACGTTGACAGGAGGAAAGCTAGAGAAAGAAGCACTAGAAGAGAAGAGAGGACTTCGGTAATGGGAATGATGTTCAGGCGTCACTCTCAGGGTCAGTCTTGACTCTGTACTCAGCATAATGCCTGGCACCCAGTTGACATCAGCATGAGTGTTTCCTTTCTATTGGGTATTGAGCTCCCTACTTTCCCTACATTATTTTATTTATTCCTCATCACAACTCTATGGGGCTTTCTGCTCCTCCTTAGGTCCAAGTATCATAGTTTTTGCCTTGAGACTTTCCTCTTTAGAGGGTTTCCTCTGGCTTCCCTTTAGTAGTATTTTTCTTCTAGTCATAGGGATGTGTCTACCTGTCTAGACTATGTTCCGGATCTTTGGGACTGTGGTATGCCTTGTCCAAATGACCTTGATTCCACTTCCCAGGGCAATGCAGGCCTCATTCCCAAGGACAGATCACAACTGTAAGAACAAAATCTGAAGCAAGGCAACCCAGAGCTGGTATGGGGTCCCGAGTTGTGAGGAAACCATCTGCCTTCCATATTGTTGCTCTATCATCCTCAACATATTATTTCCATCTCATAGCTCAACAGAGCTACTGAAGCTCTGGGTATACTATTTTCATTTCAGCCAGAGGGAAGGAGAAATGAATGAAAAAGTCCATCTTCCTCCTTCAAGGGCACTTATGAAGCTCTTATTATATCTCATTAACCATAATTTTGTGTGTGAGAAACAGAGAGAGAGAGAGAGAGAGAGAGAGAGAGGGAGAAAAACAGACTGATGGATGGAGAAGATGTCTTGTTAAAGGCATAATTATTTTGTATTATCTGGCACATTTATTGAAATGACATAAATTTATTTAAACTTGATATTTTCATTTTCTATCCTACTTGTCATGTATTATTCCTCTTTCCCCTCAGAATGATTCTTTTTTTTTTTTGATCGTATGCCTTTTTTTCTAAATTGTTCAAGATTATTATTGCATTTTTCTCTCTCCCTGAGGATTTCTATTCTTTTAGTCGTTAACCATCAACATTTAAATGAATATTTAATAAAGTAAATATCTTTGCATTCCACTGGAGTAGTAGAAGGGTATAGGATGACTTTAACTCTCAGTATTCCTTTTCCTCTCTGAGACTGAAACAAACAAATTGACAGGCAGAAAACTAGAACTAGTACCACTGAAAGAGGAGGGGAAGGTCTTAAGTAATAGAGGAAATGACATTCAGGAGCTTGCGTATTTGGGGCATTTCAGGCTCAGCTTTGTTACAAGCCCAAACCAATTATTATTATTTTATTGCACCATTAATTTATCTTTAGATGTACATGCATGATCATTCTTTTTGCTCACCAATCTCACTTTCATTTCATCTATCCTTTCTGGAATACATTTTTTTTTTTTCTTCTTAGGCCATTTAGAAGTTCTTGAATTAAACTTTTTGTTTATCTTAAAATGTCTTTGCTTTCATTCTTGAAAGTAGATATTCTGAGTGACCAACATAAATGGACAATTATTTCCTCCCTGAATTTTGAAGACGTGTTTTTCTCTTTCCTCGATGCCATTATTTGTTTTGAGAATTTGTCATTCTAACCATGCTTTTGTTAATTTTTTTTTCATGGCTGTTGTTAAGGTTTTAAAAACTTTTTTTTAATGTTTATTTTTGAGAGAGAGACAGAGGGCAGGGGAGGGGGAGAGAGAGAGGGAGACACGGAGTCGGAAGCAGGCTCCGGGTTCCTAGCTGATGGCATGGAACCCCATGCTGGAGATCATGACCTGAGTGTAAGTCAAAGGTTTAACCAACTGAGCCACCCAGGCGCCTCTTGTTAAGATCTTTTTCTTTTGTACTTTGCAATTTTATCATGCTTTGTTTAGATAAGAATTCTTTTAATTTATGTTGTTTGGAATTCTTTGCCTTTGAAATCTTATCATTCGTCATTAAATACTATGGAACTATCAGGTGTTATCTTGCTATTACTTGCATATAATTGTTTTATTATTTCTTCCTGATATATATTTAAAAAGTATTTTGGATCTTTTCACTCTATTTTCCGTGCCTCTAACATTTTACTTCGTATGGTTTATTTCTTTATTTCTGAGTCGTATTTTGTGTAATTTCTTCTGATCTTTCTCCCATTCATTGATTCTCATCAGGTCTGTCAAACTATTTAATACCTCATTAAATTGTTAATTTTAAATATATTGATTTTTTATAGCTTCTCTCTGGTTCTTTTTTATATATATTTAATTTCCTCTTTTTTCTGGTAATCTTTCTATCCTAATATATTTTCAATGGTCTTATTTTTGTAAACTTATTAAGCATGTATCTTCAGTATTATTTTTTGAACATTTTCAATATCTGAACTTTTTTTAATTCTGGTACTGTTGTTTCTATTTATTCTTATTCATGGTAGCTTGCTTTCCTTTGCGTTTGGCATATTTTTTTATTGAGAGCCCATACATGTTGACACTGTGTGTCGGGTGTGTATTTTTCCAGGTAGAATTTCGGATTGCTTCTTCAAGGTACCTGGGTGAAAAAAGATCTAGGTCCAACATAAATTGCCAGTCTTGGCTTATGTATTTTGAACTGAACAAATATAGTGGATTTAGACTGCAAAATATTTGAAGGCCAGACTTGATCACACAATCTCAATGAAGGTCTTAGTTACAAAAAGACTCCACTTAGAGCTAAAGGCAAGTTAAACACGATACTTTATTAATGTAACTATTTGCCTCTATGTGGTATCTTTTCCTGTTATAGCTATTATTGTGTATGATTTGTTCAACTCCTTGCCTTTAAAGCTGTAAGATAATGTGAGATCTACATATGTTTCCAAATTAACTTTCAGTTCCAGTGGTGGCTTAAATCTATGGTCCTTGTTTCCTGTTGACAGCTAACTTGAGCTATTTCCTTGATTTTCCACAAGCTCATCTAGTTGTTTGAGAGAGTATTTTGAACTGTTTTGTTAGATGTTCCATAGCAGGAGAATTTTGCAATTTCTAGGCCATTATAATTTTGGAAACAGAAGACTCATATTAAACTATAGAAAATTGTTCTATTTTCAGTAAGAATATATTTAAAAATTTTTTAAATATCACCAGGCTCAAATAAAATTCCATAATTTTCAGGATGCTTATATTATATAAGAGTCAGGCTATGATTTTAGGTGTTACCTAAATTATGTTATTGATGAGGTTTTTGGCGTGACAGTGGAATTCATGGGGTCTGGAGCTGACTACCAAAAAGAATATTTGAAGATGTTTTGGGTGCAAAAAGGTGATTTTATTAAAGCACAGGGACAGGACCCATGGGCAGAAAGAGCTGCCCCAGGATGATGAGGAGAGACTGGTTATGTACTATGGGGTTGGGAGAGGTAAAGTCCAGGGGCAGTTTCCAGTGAGATTTTCATATGCTAAAGAAGACTCCCAGGATAGTGGAGGCCTAGCTAGTGTCAAGCTAAGGTTGTTTTCACTCTAGCAAAGCATTAACTTTAAGACAGTAGGGAGTTCCTGGAGAAACATTTTACTCTGCTGGCCTCAAGTATTTGTCAATGGGCTGCAGGTTATAAGGAAATTTAGTTCTATCTGCCATTTCCTTCTGCCTTGGTTTCCCACAGCAATATGGAGGGTGATGTTGGGGCTCCAGGACATGGAGTCTATAGGTTTCTAGAGATTAGGCTATTGATAAGATTACCTTTTTCTTGTGATTTACTAAGATATTTGTAAATAGATGGGGACTCGTATCCTACAGGACTATGATCTCTATCTGTTAACCATTTGTTTTTCCTGTTTTTCCCAGGAGTTCTTGAGGAATATCACACATATCCCACCTGGGGTGGGGGATGGGGGTTGTGGCCTGTCAGCTTGCCTTATGGTCCCTCATCATTATGATTAGGTGTTACCAACAATATGTAAAACCCCATCAGAAACCATGCTGCCTTGGTCTTTCACTTAGTAGCTGGGTAAGCTTTGGTCAATTTATTGATATCTTTGAGCCTCAGTTTTCTCCTTAAAAGTAGGGTTGTATCAGTAACAACCTCATTAGAGTTCTCCACAGAATGAATATATTACTACATGTAAAAGACTTAGAGAAATGCCTACTACATGGTAAGGCTTAAAAAATTGTGTTATTATTATCATGATAGGTACCAGTGATAGAATTTAGCAGATTGAAAATGAAGGAGTTCAGAATAGGTCTTCCCAAAATGTGTCACTTTTTGGGACTCAAGCTAAAGACAGTTAAGACCTGAAGACCTAAGAAAAAACTTTTGCCTCTTCCTTAAACTACCTAAAATAATTTAGATAGGGGGCCCATAAAGAGAGCTACTACCAAGAGATAACTTTTTTATCTGATGACCTATCTGGCAAACATCCAATTACCAAACATCTTCTCTTCTGATCATCCTGTGAATCACCTCCCTCCCCTTTGAAGCCCCAGGCCCTCATCCCATTCCTTAGCTCAGGTTGACCTATAAATAAGCCTCACTTGCCCAGTTTGTCTTTGAGTCTCATATTCTTATAGGGCTCCTATATATGTATTATTAAATTGACTTTTCTCTTGTTAATCTATTTTATGCTAATTTGGTCATTAGACCAGCCAAAGAATCTGGAAAGGTAGAAGGAAAATTGTTTTCTTCCCCAACACAAATCAATCACATAATCAACAGCATGTAGAAAACTAGTGATAAGCAACATCATTTAATATTTGTGCTCATATATTTCATCCTTCATTTAAAATGAACTGAGTTGCAAAGCTTTCAACAAATGATCAAAATATAGATTTAAGAGTTTTAAAAAATAGGACTTGTGTTAAAGTATTCATTTTAAATATGCCTCTAAGCAAGTATATGAGAGATAGATCTTAAAAAGCATAAAAGCTTAACTTACATATTTTAGTTAAATGACATCCCAACTAAATTAGCCTGATTGTAAGTGGTGTGGCCTTAATTTAGTCTTAATATTTAAATGTGGTTTTGACGTAAATCTGATCATCATTTTGGAAAAATCCAGTTTCTAAACAAATGGCTGCTGCTATTAGAATATATTTTCTATTTATATTTATTTGTCTTTGAAAAATGTTAATATTTTACAGGCAAAGAGCAGTTCTTATCTCTAATATTTCAAAAATAGGTGTTTTTAGCTATAAGTATGTTGTTAAAAGTATATTTAATCTCTTTCTCCAACCTGCAGAAGAGAAGCAGCCCGAATTAATATTAGGCCATGTAAAAATATGCACTGTAGGTTTGCTGAAAAATCATTTAAATTCTTTCTTTTCCCCTCTGGAGGAATATGTAATGCACCATTTCTTATTCAGTGCACTTTAGGACATTCATGCTTGGAACTTCATAGAAGTATTTAGGTTAGGCATTTGTTTGGTGATAGGATTCTTTGGAAATAAAATAAGTCCTTCCCCCAATCCAGGATACAAGAATTTACCTTTTTATATATCTATTCTTCAAGACTGATATTTTGTTTTAGGCCTATATGAATCTTGAATCCCTCATGTTAGATATAGTTATAAAAAAGATGGAATTGAGTGTTGAGGACTTAAAAGTAGATGTAAAGAAAATGAGAGATTAGGAGTACAGAGTTTTCCCATTGTGTCCTTTTGAGGTAAAAAGAAATTGTAACCAAACAAGCTAGCTTTATAATAGTGAACGGGAGCAGAATTTGTCACCCCAAAATACACCTCTTTGGCATAAGGATTATTTTAGGTTTATTATTTTTAAGAGACTGCAGACATAGGAAAAGCTCTGAAAACCTAGTAAAAATTACCCCTTTGTAAAATACATTTACATTTAGAAGGAAAAATCTCCATTTGTAAGAGTGTCTTTCTCTCAGTACCAAGAAGAGGATGACCAAATCTCTAGAAATTCTTATCAGTGAAGAAGGCAGGGCTTAAATCTGCATAACAACCATGCCCTTACTCACTGTGCTTTTCCTAGTAACATTCCAAAACTGCATCCTTTCCCCAACATCTTTCTTTGGCCTTAGCTGAAGATGGTTTTTAAGGCAGTGGCTTGGGCCATTTCAGAGTTACTCAGTACTTTTTGTCTTGTTTTGTTTTTGATGCATAGTTGGCATATAACATTATATTATTTTCTGGTGCATAAAATAATGATTGATATTTGTATACAGTGCAAAATGGTCCCCACAATAAGTCTAGTTACCATTTATCACCATACAAAGTTACAATTTTTTTCTTGTGATAAGAAATTTTAAGGTTTACTCTCTTGGCAACTTTAAAATAATGTGCTACAACATTATTAATATAATAACCATGTATATATTAATAACATACCTATGACTTATTTATTCTAAAACTGAAAGTTTGTACCTCTTGACACCCTGTCATAGACTCTGGGTCTAAAGTTCTTTCTTGTCTAGCAAGAAAGCGGGATGCAGGATGAAAAGCGAGAGATGGCTAATATCCAGGAAAAGACAAGAGCCCGAATAAGGGTCCTTGCCCCGTTTTTATTAGGATCAGAAGGCTTACAAACGTGGTGATGGATGTGCACAAAGAGACAATGAATCTGTGGACATTAACTCATGGACGTGAGAGAAAAGGGGTCTTAAGGATATTCAGGTTAGAGATTTGGGTTAATACAAAACAAAATCCTGGCCCCGGGCGGCCAGGTGGAAGGTTGTTTACAGCAGACTTGAGGCACCACCTCTGTTTGTCTTAGCTAGCCTAGGGTATGGGACAGGTAGGACACTTGACCTCAGAGCTAACAGGGCACCTTTTCTTTTGCTAGTCAGCTCTGGGCTGGGCAGGGCAGTTTCATCTGCAGCTCAGTGGTCTATAGCCCTATTTACCTGTTTACCTAACTTGGTCCTTCCCTCCTGTGGAAGCAGCTTTCTGCTGTAGTACTAAATGGGGGGGGGGGGCGCTTCTGCCCTGAATACCTAATCTTGGTTATTTCATATACCTATGTTCTATATTGGGGCCTTTGCCCCACTCTCTATACTGGGGCTTCTGCCCCATCTTGTTAACCCATTGGTGTAAGCCCAGGGAGTTTCTAAGCTTATTCCCCACGACACCCTTTACCCATTTTGCCTATTCCTCGACCCTGCCTCCCCACCCCCTCCCCCGCCCCCACCATCTAACAACCACCATTGTATTTTCTGTATCTATGAGTTTGTTTTGTTCATTCATTTATATCGTATTTGTCTTTCTCTATTTCACTTAGCATAATAGTCTCAAAGCCCATCCATATTTTTGTAAATGCCAAGATTTCATTATTTGTTATGCCTAAGTATTCCATTGTAGACATATATCACATCTTTATCCGTTTATCCATCAATGCACACATAGATTGTTTCCATATCTTGGCTATTGTAAATGATGCTGCAATGAACATAGAGGTGTATATATCTTTTTAAAATAGTGTTTTCATTTCCTTTGCATAAATACCCAGAAGGAGAATTGCTGGATCATATGCTAGTTCTATTTTTTTAATTTTTGAGGAAACTTCATTCTGGCTCCCACAGTGGCTGCAGCAATTTACAATCCCATTAATAGTGCACAAAAATTCACTTTTCTCCACATCCACTACAAACAGTAGTTATTCCCTGTCTTTTTTTATAATACCCATTCTAGCAGACGTGACGTGATATCTCATTGTAGTTTTTACGTTTTGACAGATGTGAGGTGATAGCTCACTGTTGTTTTTACATTTCTCTCATGATTAGTGATGATGAACATTTTTCATGTGCCTATTGGCCATCTATATGTCTTCTTTGGAAAAATGTCTATACAGATCCTCTGTCCATTTTGTAACTGGATTGTTTTTTTTCCTCTTTTTTTCTTTCTTTCTTTCTTTCTTCTTTTGCTATTGAGTTGCATGTGTTTTTTTTTTTTTTTGTGGGTTTTGTTTTTTTTTTTTTTTTTTTTTTTTGAGAGAGAGAGCAAGTGGGGGAGGGACAGAGGGAGAAGGAGAGAGATAATCTCTCTCCACGTCCAGTGCAGAGCCTGATGCAGGGCTTGATCTCACAACTGTGAGATCATGATCTGAGCTGAAATCAAGAGTCAGATGCTTAGCCATTTGAGCCACCCAAGTGCCTCTGTATGTGTTCTTTATGTATTTTGAATATTTTTTTAAAGTTTATTTATTTGAGAGAGATGGAGACAGCACTAGTGAGGGAGGGACAGGAAATGAAGGAGAGAGAGAGAATCCCAAGCAACCTCTGTGCTGCCAGCACAGAGCCCGATGTGGGGCTTGAACTCAAGGATTGTGAAATCATGACCCGAGCCGAAATCAAGAGTCAGATGCTTAACCACCTTAGCCACCCAGGCTCCCGGATGTATTTTGAATATTAACCATTTATCAGATGTCTGATTTGCAAAATATTTTCTTCCATTCAGTAGATTGCCTTTTCATTTTGTTGTAGGTTTTCCTTGCTGTGTAGCTTTTCAGTTTGATTTAGTCCCACTTGTTTGTTTTTGCTTTCTTGCCTGCGCTTTTACTCCATCTTTCTGAGTATCTATCTCCCATATATATGGGAGTTACACATGTCATTAAGTTTCTACTTGTTTTTCTCCTGTTAATCTGTCTTTTATTATAGGGGCATTTCAACTAATAACCTAAAAGGGTAAAGGGAAAAATATCTTATTCCCCAACAATTCCCAAATCAGCATTTGTTGCAGTAGGTTTTGAGGGGCTGTGGACATCAGATGAAAATGATCTGCTATATCCACGAGTGCTGGAGTAAAGTTCTTACAGTTGAAGCATAGGCTCTGTGCTGATACCAGAAAAATGTTAAGAAACACAACTATAGCAAAGTCAGTAGGAAAAATCAAGCTGATCCATGTTTCATCTAGTTGAGTGCATAGATTGCTTACATCTCTGAGGTCATAATGGGAACCTTAAGGTGGTGTCCAAAGGCATTTTCATTAAAAATGCCTAAACAGGGGCGCCTGGGTGGCGCAGTCGGTTAAGCGTCCGACTTCAGCCAGGTCACGATCTCGCGGTCCGGGAGTTCGAGCCCCGCGTCGGGCTCTGGGCTGATGGCTCGGAGCCTGGAGCCTGTTTCCGATTCTGTGTCTCCCTCTCTCTCTGCCCCTCCCCCGTTCATGCTCTGTCTCTCTCTGTCCCAAAAATAAATAAACGTTGAAAAAAAAAAATGCCTAAACAAAAGCTTAAAATTTTCCTATGAACCAAATAAGTTCATTGTATTTACTGAGAGTTGATTATAATAATTAGTACTAATGTAAGGTTTGAGTTATGATTGATATTCTCTATTTTTATGCATACAAATGCCATAACGACTTTCATAGGTTGACCCACAAACTTGGTCCTCCAGTTTCTTTTTCTTATAAAGGTTAAAATATTCAAGTACACATGTTCTCAACAACGTGGATGTCAGGAAGACTTTGCTTTGGGGTAAAGAACACTGTCTCTAAATTCTATTTCATTAAGATGAGGTTGTGATTTGTTTCCCCACAACAACTTCAAGGTTCAAAGGTATTGTGGTTCTGCCTTATATTTCTATTCTTCTAAGTAATATTTCATGAATTAAGAAGCTATAAATATATGGAGAAGTACTTAATCATTTATTTTAAGTTGCATAAACTGGCCAAACATTTAGGAGTCATAGTAAAATACAGCAACTCTTCTAAAATCAGAAATTGATACGTTAGCATTATTTCTCTGTGCTCAGCATCAGGTCCCATAAGAGGTAATGCAACAATGCCACCCAAATAACAAGTACTTTAACTAATTAGTGTAACCAGTTTATTGTCCTAGGTTGATTGAGTTAAGTAAAAGTAGGAACTAGCTTTTATCTCTCCTTCTATCACTACTTTTCAAATAGGAAAGGATCTGTCTTCACTCTTCCTGGATATCTGAAATAGTAATCACACATTTTCCAACCATTATTATTTAAAATCAGTGCCATTTTAAGTTATTAACAATCTAACCCCAAGTGAATGAAACTTTATCTTTTCTTCAATTTAAAGCTTATCCTTTTCACTGAACCTCCCTACCTGAACCACATTAAGGAAGAGGATCCCCAATACTCAGGACAATCTTTTGTAGGAATTTTCTTTTCAATAAATATTTCTTTAAGGCCTTCATATTGCCCACACTGACTAGGAGTACTATAGATTCATTGGATTTGTTGACTACGGTACTATGAAATGATTTGGGGCCACTTGTTAATAAGTCCTGTATGGATGGTCCTTAGGATAGGTGATCACCGAACACCTATTGTCCTCAGTTACTACTCTAACTCAGGCAGAGTCCCTTTTAACATCTTTTTACATTTGCTAATGCAAAAATATTCATACTCAACCAATACTAAGACACTGTGCCAAGACCTGATAACATTGATATAATTCAGGGCTAAGTTGTAAGTGTCAAATAAGTTATATTAACCAAATAACGTTTTCAAGAAACATCTGTAGTCAGAAAGGTAGAATGAATCAGATTCTAATATTTCTTTGGAGAGGGATTTGATTTTGTTTTACCTGGTGTCAGCTGGGTTTCTTTCAAATGTATAATAGATTACTACCACCTAATTTTCAGGTCCACTGAAGTTTCATGAATTGTATCAATCATATCTTTTATGGAAAAGGCACGAGCCTAAGATCACACTTTGAATTTAGTGTTTTTCAGTCTGAAGCGATGCTCCAGCCTTTTTGTGCTTTTATTGTTCTTGATACTCCTGAACATAACAGGCCAACAATTTTGTAGAATACCTCTTGATTTTGTTTGTCTGATGTTTCCTCGTGATTAGATTCAGGATACACGTCTCTGGCAGTCCGAGCAGAGAACTGATGCTGTGTTCCCATCCTTGCCTCTCTCAACAGCACACATTTCAGTTGGACCCTTTGTTGCTGAGGGTCACTTTGATTACTTCATGAAGGAAGTGTCTGCCAGGCTTTGCCCATGTAAATTTACTCATTTTGCTTCTGTAATCAATAGCTATTTAGTACCTATGAAAAGGTATGTGAATGAAAGGATGCAACTATTCCAGTCTGCCTCTAATTTGTACTTTATTAATGTGTTTATTTGTGTCTTCATGTGCTTACCTTCCTCTGACTCATCTAATGCTTCTCAAATGATTGTTCAGGAAGAAACTGGGTGAGGATGATGAAGAGTCAAAGCAAAAATATATATATTTTTAATGTTTTTATTTATTTTTGAGACAGAGAGAGACAGAGTATGAGCAGGGGAGGGGCAGACAGAGAGGGAGACACAGAATCCGAAGCAGGTTCCAGGCCCCAAGCCATCAGCACAGAGCCCGACGCAGGGCTCGAACCCATGGACTGTGAGATCATGACCTGAACCGGAGTCGGACGCCCAACCGACTGAGCTACCCAGGAGCCCCAAAGCAAAAATATTTTAATTAAATGGAGATCATTGAGCTCAGGACATTCATTTTACAAGGGAGGAAACCTGAGGTCCAGGAAGGTTAAGTGAGACACTGGATCTTGAACCCATGAACCCCCACTCATAGGCAGGGCCATGACATGGCAACAAACTTTAAATCAGTTTTTATATTGGTTATCAATGTCATAAGTGAGTTTTTCAGTGCAATTTATGGCCATGACAAATTTTTTTTAAAAGATTTGACAATGTGAATTAATAATGAACTTTGTCTATAATATTTTATTAAAAAAAATATTTTCTCTGGGGCGCCTGGGTGGTTCAGTCGGTTGAGTGACTGACTTCAGCTCAGGTCATGATCTCATGGTTTGTGAGTTCATGGTTTGTGCTGACAGCTCAGAGCCTGGAGCCTGCTTCGGATTCGGTGTCTCCCTCTCTCTCTGCCCCTCCCCCACTCATGCTCTGTCTCTCTCTGTCTCAGAAATAAATAAACATGAAAAATTTTTTTCTTTAAAATATTTTCTCTGGTTATATCTCATCCAACCATTCTCTTTTTTTATTTTTTATTGAGGTACACCAGACTGGGAGAATTAGCTCACAGACATGAAGTTGTGCAAGTGTCTCATAGGCTTCTAGGACACTTTTCCAACCAAATTTAACAGTTCAAATTTTTAAGGAAAGCCCTTGGGATGAGTTTCAAGACATGAAACTACAATCTTTCATATTCTGTTCTAGAGTCAATTATTATTTTCTTCCTAAACATTTATCTGTTGAGGCTTTCTCAAGCTGAGTGGACTTCAAAAAAATGATTTCTTGTGAGAAAAAAATAACATGTGGATATGCAGAACCAAAATTTTAGCATGGAAAGAAATGCATATAAATTCGCTAAAATACAGGGATTTCTGGAACTGCACTCAGAATTTACTCAGTAAGTGTGGGTTTGGGTGTAGAGGTCTGCATTTCACGAGAGATCAGAAATTTCTGATGTAGGTGGGCCAGGAACACACGAGGGAAGCACGGCAATTAATATCGATTAATCATTTTAAGAAATTAAAACTGATGTTAGAGTTTGCATACAACCTAAGGAAAGGCTAGAAGAAGCTGATCATTTAGCTGATGACTTGCATCCAGCTCTCATTCAATGATTGCAGTCATGCATGTAAAACTAGATTTTATCAGTATGCTATAAGGTTAGCTATAAAAAAAAGAAATCAAGGTATGTTTCTTGGATAGATTTTGGCTGCCATGGCTCCTGTACCAATTCAAGGAAGTACGACCCATTTTGAAAACTTCCTTATTGGATACAACCCTTTTTGCTTGTACAGAATGTGTTCATACGAGCCAATTTTTTTTTTTTTTTGAATAAGGAAATCAGAACACAGAGAGTTTAAATTATTTTCCAAATAGCACACTGGTGGCTGGAAAGCCAGATCCAGAGCTTCTTGCTCCAGACATAAGGTGTTTTTGATTTTTCCATTACACTAAGCTATATAATATAAATCTACATGCTTTGTTGTCAAAATAAGAAGTGGTCACGGTACCTGGCATATATAATTCATTTTTGTTTATAAATTTACCTCCATATTCTGTCCCCAGCACTATAAATTTTTTTTTTTTTAAAGGCAAATCCCAACAATTTGTTCAGTTTTCTTTTATTGTGTCTCACCCTAACTTCTCAGGCCTTTGAGATTTCGGAGAATTTCCAAATGTACTTGTCAAGGGGCAAATCCCCAAAATTGATGAAGCATGTCATGCCTTGAATTCTTGTCAAATTGTAAGTATTCTAATATTTTAGTGACTTGTTCTATCATATTCATGATTTCCTCTCATTTTTATTCCTGCTCTGGGAAATCTTTGCCGGGAGTTTACATTCTATTGTCCCACATGCATTGAAAGGAAAAGGACTCATTTTTCTTAGCATTGCCTAAATTTCTAGTCAGTACAATACTCCCACTTCTCCATGGAATGCTCTTTTTTCTTGTTGTTGTCTGTTATGTGTGCTAGCAAATAATTTTTCTTATTGCTCTTAATTGACTTTGCAATGAGTCAGTCTTCTGTTCTCTAAGAATTTTCTGTTGCAGTCATGTAGCAAAATAAATTGGCAGGATTCAGGAATACAATAGGTTAAGCAATCACATTAACCTCCAAAGTCCATGGTTTACCAAGGGAATTCAATTTAGTTCAATAGAGTTCAATCAGTGTTTATTGATTTACTCCTCTATTCCAAGTAATTCTCCATATAGTGAGAATAAAAATATGCATAGATGCTATATCCCTGCCCACCTAGAAAATATAATCTGAGAGGAAGACAAATAAATAATGAGGATTTGTAATATTTTAGGAAAAGATCTATGAAGACTAAACTCAGATGTTATCATAGTAGGACAGCGGCCTCCAAATCATATTTTAAGGATATGAGAAGAACCTCAAAGGGAGGTAACACATGCTTTGAGTCTTTAAAAAAAAAATTTTTTTTAAACATTTATTCATCTTTGAGAGACAGGGAGAGAGAGAGAGAGAGAGTGGGGGAGGAGCAGAGAGAGAGGGAGACACAGAATCTGAAGCAGGCTCCAGGCTCTGAGCTGTCAGCGCAGAGCCCAACACGGGGCTTGAACTCACAGACCATGAGATCATGACCTGAGCTGAAGTCAGACGCTTCACCCACTGAGCCACCCAGGCGTCCCTTGGCTTACAGGTTTTTTTAAAAAATGAACACACAAGCACTAAAAAATAATCTTATGTCCATAATTTTAAAATGCCACCCAGCTCAGACTTAATCACACATTAAGAGTGATGCAACTTATCTTTATAAAGCATTCAAACTGCATAGTATCACAACTCTTCCTGCCTGATTCCACATAAAGAGCGTGGTGGGGATCTGAGGTTTTCCCATCCTTACTTTCCATTTTGTAGCCTTCTTTTCATATTAAGATGACATTAAAAGAAATCCTCAATTGTGGCTAGGTTTAACTTTCTACCTACTAATTTATCTTTGTCCAAAAAAAGCCATGTGGGATTATTTTAGCCAAAAAGAAATTTCTTCCAGGCAACCAGCGCTCTGTCCTATCACAGTTCCTGAGCACGCAGCCTCTCTCTGCTGAAAGCCTCTGAGTGGTTCTTGACTAAATCCGTATCTCCGGAGGATGGAGGCCCAGACATTGGTCATTTTTTTCTAGAGCTTGAACTCACATGTTCCTATCAGGCTCAAGTACAAAATCAGATGAAATAGGAGTCAGACAAAATAATTGCAATTCTGAAGCTAGTAACGTACCCCATTTGTTGTGATAAATGACTTTGCAAACGCTAACAAGATCCCAAGCAATTTTCATGACAACATATTCTGTGTTCAAAAATTGCTCCTGGCACTCAAGAAACAATAGTGAACAAGGTAGAGAAGGTTCTTGCTTTCACAGATCTTGTTTCTGGTGGGGAAGTGGCCAAGAAGTAGACCCAGCCTGCACAAATAAAACAGAAAAGCATGTGTTCACAAAACCGACCAGAAACAAACAAAGCGCTTGTGCTAAATTCTGGGAATGCTAATACTCCATCCTAAAATGTAATACAGAGTGTGAGAACTGAGGCCTGAGAAAGAGCCCAGCTCTACAAAAAAACCAGCATAAATTCTAGTTCAGGGAAGTGAGGGACAAGCATGACAAAATCAGGAAATAGGAACAAGATTGGTGTGTTCCAGCAAGCGACAGAAGCCAATGGGGGGGGGCAGAAGGACTGTGAGGAGAGAGGACAGTGGCATGAGAAGGCTGTTGGTAGGCAAGGATCCGATCCGTCGTCTGCCTGACCCTTCTCCCTGCACAATTCCTCGTGCCTGGTAAAACTCTCAGCATAGCTTTGCATTTTTACCATCAGCCTCCCTTTCTGTTCATCCTCATTTGCTCAATTTGAATCTCAGGTGTAGACCTTATTCAGACATTGAACCTTGCCTGTGACCTCCTAAGGAGGCTGCTACCTTGCCCTTGGATCTTGTCTTTGCCCCCAAGGCTCCTTTTGTCAGGCGTCCTCGCCCCTCCCCTACCGTCCTCCACTCTGCTGTGAAAATTTCCTGTGGAATCTCGGCTATGACCTTGAGTCTCTTACACTCTCAGCCAGGCTGGCTCCTGGTCAGGCCACCAGCGTGGCTCTCTCTGTAGCTCACTGGCCACCTAATGTGCTGCCTGCTTTCAGTAATAGCAGTGACCACTGAGCACAGGGTCCAGAAAAGAACAGCTCCTGGCAGTCAGTAATGAGCTATCAAGGAAGGAAGCAACTGTTGAGAACTATAAATCATGAACATCCCGGTACGGAGGTTGTCTTATTTTTGAATTTTAGCCAAAAGTTCTTTCTCCTGCAAATGTTCCAAGCAGATTTTTTAGGTATTGCTATCCATTCAAATAATAGTTCATGGTATTTGGTTGAAATGGCTTTTGAAAACAGTACTCATGTTTATTAAAAAGGAGGGAGTTCCTGAATAATGCTGACAATAAAAAGTTAATGAAATGAATATACACAAAACATCTTTTGTTCATTCATATTTCATTTGCTTCTCCACTGAGAATAATTTCATATATTCCCTGGATGTGTTTATAAAATTCAAGCTGATCAGTTAGATTTTTCTATTCCAATAAAGCAGCTAGAAAATCATCCTGACGTCAATGAGGCCCTCGGGGCCTCAGTTAACAAAACAAAAGAGAAAATGTTGAGCTCTGAACTATAATCACTTGGGTTCATGAAAATTTGAGGTTTTATGGAAACCAGTTTGACAATAAATTTCATATATTGAAAAAAAAAAAACCAAAACAAAGTAATAAATAGCATATCAGTTATAAAACTTCACTCTGAAATCAAACTCTCAAAAACAGAGGACTCAATGGGATTATATTATTTATTAAAATGTTAAAATAGATTTAAAAAAAGAGAATTTGAGGTTTTAAACTTTGAGTTATTTTTTTGTATGGATAACAATAATAAACACATAGAAATGATAATATATCAGCATCTTCCTTGGTGTTCTCTTGTTAATTATACTTATCACCTAGATGTCTTATTGCTGTAACATATATGTAAACCAATCTGATTCAATTTGCACATTTTAAAAAATGGCATTTATTAAAATATAATGGAAAAAGGTTATGTGTAGATATAATAGCTTTCCATTGTAATAGATAAATAAGAGATTGACTCAGACCAAACCAGCTTTTTCAATTCCCTAAAATATTTATGTGGGAAAAAGTGTTCCTAAATTTTCTTAGGACCCAGAGTAATTATATTTAACTTCAGTTTAATGATGTTAGTTATGTTAGTTTAGTTGTCTTAGATGATCAAGATATTTTTATATCTGAATATAGGTGTGAGGCCATAAAAATCTGTAGATACTGGGGTGGAGAAAGTGACAGTAGCATTATTTTTAAAAACTGGAGCTGTAGGGAAATTTAACACTTAGTGCCTAAGGGAAGTCAGCATTACTCCAACACTGATGTCCATGACAATAAGGAGATGAGCTGTCCCAGCTGGCCTGGGACTCTCTAGGTCTTAGCTCTGAAAGTCCCACATTTAGGAACAACTTCAATCACAGGCATATTGGGGTGTTTGGTCATCTATATGACAACCAGAACCCTTAAGAAAACAATGTGGACGGGGCGCCTGGGTGGCTCAGTTAGTTGAGCATCCGACTTCGGCCAGGTCATGATCTCATGGTTCATGAGTTTGAGCCACATGTCAGGCTCTGCGCTGACAGCTCGGAGCCTGGAGCCTGCTTCAGATTCTGTGTGTCTCCCTCTCTCTCTGCCCCTCCCCCACTCTCTCTCAAAAAAGGAATAAACATTAACATATTAAAAAAAAAAAAGGAAAACAATGTGGACAGAATAAATAGATTCTGCTGAGTCAGGAGCAGTGTAATTTACTATCCAATTCAGGGCTATATTTAAGAGTGAAAAGGAGCACTATTAAAATAATACTGTGATAGCATGCATCATCTGAGACAGACTAAAGCAGGGGCCACCAAATGTTTTCTGTGAAGAGCAAGCGCAAGTGTAAGGGTGATTAAAGAGTCTAATAGAGCAAGGTGGAGTCAATAAACAAAGAATAAACTAGTAGAACCATGAGAGTTTCTTGAAGTTAGTGTAAGTTGCACACCCAAACTAATATTCCCAAAAGTTGTCTTCTCACCTTCTATCTTTCATGTTTGTAATCTCAATTGTCTCCATATGGGGATAGTCTCTTGTTTTATACTCATGAGGCTGAAGGAGCAGTATACTTGAATAACTGAAAGAGGGAACTGGTGTTTCTGGGTGACTTATTTTTGTTAAAGATCAGCAGTCTGAATACTGCAGGACACAGAGGTCAAGATTCCCAGCAGATATATTGGGATCCCTTATAATGTTGGTTCTGGGACATCGGGTTAACAACTACCTCAAAGGTCAGTTACGAACCAGCAGGTGCAAGTGGTGTTCAGAGTAGCTGTGACATCTTACAGGTTCTGACTTGACTTGTATGACAATTTTGGTTAAATGTGAGCTGAATTTTGGAGGGAGAGCAAAATATCATATTTAAACTAAAAGAATGTAAAATAGAGACACTTAAGTCCTGGCTTATTCTAATAAATGCCAATAGTACCAATAAATGTTTTAAAAATTATTTTAATGCTACCAACTGGTCATGTCATAGGATAATGCTTGAGAGCATGTATTGCCCAGGTTCAAATGTTAGCTTCTTCTCCCAGAAGCTGTGAATGTTGAGCAGATTACTTAACTGCTCAGCTTCCTCATTTGTAAAATAGCAATAATCATGGCATCTACTTCATAGTTTTGTGGTGAGGAGTAAATTGATCAATACCTGTAAAGCACTTAAAAGAATACATTTTATTTAATAAGCATGTGATAAATGTTCACTATTATTACAAGGCACTTTGTTCTTGGAGAGAACCTTAGAGTATAGGATCTGTATATTTGCACAATTATCTTGCACAACTTCAGAAAAAAAAAGATTGTTTTCATTTGTTATATTCAGCAAACACGTATGTATTGAGAGCATAGTGTGTGTCAGATGTGGTACTATATTGCAAAGTATATAAAATAAATATAAAAATTGTGAAGAATCTGGGGTTCTGTCGAGATTACAGGCTAACACATTAGTCTGCCACAGTTTCGTGGATGCTGCAGAAGACAGGAGACTCCCGGGTCAAAGTCAAAGGATGGTTTACTGTTCACAGCACTAGCAGTCACCAGAGTACAAGCATTTTTGTACCAGTTTCTGGACCCTCAATTCCACAGCATACTGCAAAGAGGTTCTGATAATACCTATTACACATACAGTGGGTTCTATTATAGGAGAAATCATAAAAAAAGAATATATATTAATCTTTTCTGTTTTGAAAAATTAAAAACACTCATTTATCCATTCATTAATCTGCCAATCACATAGTTAAGTGCTTATTACATGCAAATATTAATACTACATTCCCTTTGATATATAGTGTGTCTTCAATAATAAGACAACATTGTTTTTGCTTAGGACTTATCATCTTGCTACCAGAATATTTCTGTATCTCTCATGGAATTTCCTCACAGTGGTTTATCAGTGAAAGTAGGGAAAAATTATCATCCCTTCTTTTTAGCAGAGTAGTTAAGTGGCTTACCCACTGTTTATGATGGAGGTTGGATTTAAAAGAGGTTCTCTATCCAAACTCTGTGTTCTTTATTATCCATAGTAAGAATCGTTTCCATCTAGAGGATAGAAACTTCTCTACGATGATTACTGCCTGAGATGCTACTCCCAAAATAATGACTTGCCCTTAAATATCCATGGTGATTCATTAAACAAGAAAATGGATTTTATATTGTTCTCTGTTCATTACCTGTCTTTTTTTTCTGTGCAAACACTGAATAAAATAATGCTAAAAATTACAATTATAAAAACACTTCTCATGTACCCATTCTATGATAATACTTTATGCTACTTACATATTTTAGAAAAAATTCTAAGTACTTTTTAATTTATTCAAACAGTTTATTTTGTGTTCCTACTATGTGCAGGTTATGTTTGAGACACTAGGGATTCAGCAATGGAGTATCAGATAAAATTCTTTGCTTTGAAGTAGCTTGTATTCTACTATCACAAGAGAAGAGGTGAGGCCACTAAGGCTTATCAAAAATAGCATAGCTAGGAGGTGGCTTGGTTAGAATTCAACACTAATTTGTTTGGCCTGGAAGTCCAAATTCTTTCCCTTTGTCTTAAATTCTTAACCCACCTTTTAGATGTTTCCTGTGAAAAAGGAAGGTAGAGTAATAAACATAGCTTTGTTTCACAAATGGTAACAAATGTAAAAAGATTCTAAAATATCAACAGATCCTTGTTGAAGGAGTGAATGGGCCCTTTCATACTTTTAAGAGTCAAAGCATTTCTACTCTTATTAGGCTCCTATAAAGCAAACTCTAATCCTGGATGATCAATCTCTTTTGGATTATCATGTGATTTCCCTGCAACTGTATCATTTTTGGGTGTAGACCTAGGGTTTCTATACCAGAGATAAGTTCTCTTTGACTTGAGAATCATTATGTGAAGTCATTCTCTTTTTTCTACCCCCAAGATGGATTATGATCACAGTTTAAGAGGATGGATAATAAGTAACAGGAGAAATAGTCATTAACTCCTCTGAATTTCATTACATGGTAGACATAATCAGGATAGTACCAGAAAAATAATGGAGATTGTCTGAATTCTTAATTTATCCCTCTCTATTTACAGGAATATCCACTGGGTTTTTGTGTATTACCACCTGTGTTAAACAGAACAGTCTCCGAAAGATGCGCAGACTCTAATTTCTAGAACCTATGAATATTATGCATTACATGGGAAAAGTCATTTTGCGTATTTAAGATTATGCATCTAGATTATTTGGCTGGGCCTATTCTAATCACATGAGTCTTTAAAAGCAGAAAACTTTGTAATCAGAGAAATGCAACAGAAGAAGCAAGAAAAATGTGGTAGAAGGGAAATCAGATTCCAAGCATGAGAAGGTTTGAAGTGCCATTCGTTCAAAGATTTAGGGGCCCATGTGAAAAGACTGGAGCAGGTCTCTAGGAAATAAGGATGGCCTCCCACTGACAGATAGCAAGGACATGGGTGCCTCAGTCCTCACCCATAAGAAAAACATTCTGACCAAACTCTGAATGCATTTGGATATGGATTCTTCCTCAGAGGCTCCAGTAAAGAATACAATCCTCCCGACACTTTAACTTTAGCTTAATGAGACCCATGTTGGATTTCTAATCCACGGAACTGTGAGATAAAAAATGGGTGTTGTTTCAAGCTGCTAATTTTATGGCAATTTATTAATGCAGCAATGGAAAACTGATTAACCATCTCTTAGTCTATTTCACAGCCCTCTTTTCTACTTTGTTTTTGGGATGATTTATTCTGTCTCAATGGATTTTATTGAAGATACTCAGCTCAAGCCTTGCTTTTCATCCTCAGCCTCCCCCTTTTGGGACTGAAATCTCTTTTGTTACACTTTTATTATTTCCCATGTGTACCTTTGGCTCTAGATATTTCTTCTGGTTCCTTCTTTGTTCTATGCGTGTAATTATACGAGGCTCACAATGCATTTATGTTCAGATCACGCCCCTGGTTCCAAACTAATTTTTTTCTTTCACAGGAATGTTTCTCTCTATTCTCAGAAGCCTCTATTGCCTTCACAAATCAACATCACCTCACACCTCAGTCTGTGAGGCAGGTGTCCAGAACTTCCCTTTCCCCACTTCTACACCCAGTTACTTAGCATCAGTTTTCAATGGGTTCAGACCTTGGTGTATTTATTCTCATAACCAACCACTTCAGTTAAGGCCCATATTTCTAAGTGTGTATACTTGTAAAATGGTATTTAAGGTAGCCTTATAAAAACTTCTACAATGATATGAAAATTGAGTTCATTGAGAGTCTATGCAAAGAAAAAAAAAAAGAAGAAGAACATGAGTGACCCACAGTGGACTTTATAGCTTTCCCCTTTTGCATTGGAAATCATGTCTCTGAATTTCCTGGGGGAAACTATCCTTCTTTTGCTTTCAGGCCCCTTGGTTTGGTTGGTCATAACTCCTGCTTACGTCCAGGAGAAGCCATGGTTGACTTAAACTGATCATCAGAGTCCATATATTGGCTGTAGTCATTCCTTGAGTGATGAGCACACAGCTCAATACTGCCCAAAGAGAGTAGACCACAGATTTTGATACACTCTTTCTTACTTTCTCTTCTTATCAGAAAAGAACCTGGTAGATTGCAGCCATGATGCTGCTGGAAGCAATTCTAAGACCTCAAGGGAAACCCTGTTTGAGAATAAAGTCAATTCACAGACTGTTATTTTAGCAGGTGAAGACAAAGTGAAATCAGATCTTTGGGGGCTGTATATATCCCAAAGAAATCATTTTTAGGGGCGCCTGGGTGGCGCAGTCGGTTAAGCCTCCGACTTCAGCCAGGTCACGATCTCGCGGTCCGTGAGTTTGAGCCCCGCATCAGGCTCTGGGCTGATGGCTCGGAGCCTGGAGCCTGTTTCCGATTCTGTGTCTCCCTCTCTCTCTGCCCCTCCCCGTTCATGCTCTGTCTCTCTCTGTCCCAAAAATAAATAAAAAACATTGAAAAAAAATTTTAAAAAAAGAAATCATTTTTACTTAAGCAAATCTGTGTCAACTTTTTTTTGCCCATTACAACCAAAAATTTTTGTTATCACAGAAAAAATATGGTTGACTAATATATATCAGCCACTATGCATTTCATGTTGGCATATCTTCTTTTAATAGTACCCAATAATCCCTGAAGGAACATGTAAATATTATAATTTTAACAAGTAAGGAAAGTGAGGTTTAGAGAGAATTATACCTTTTCCTCATGGCTTTCAAACAGTCAGGTCTAAGTTTATGAGCACTAGTTAAGGGTTGCTGTGCAAAAAAGAAAGAATTCAGGCCCAGTCACAACTGTGACTGTATTTGTGTGTTTGTGTATCCATGGGGAATATGAGGAGAGGTATGTGTCTTTAGGCCCCGTAAATAATGGTTAGGAAAAATACCCTTCAATCACTCAAAGAAATGCTCTATTGTTATTCTCCAGACATTTTTCAAAAAGAAGCAATTTTCGCTGTTGTGATATTTCCTTATTCCTCTTGATAATTCTTCATACGAACTTGGATTTATGCTATTTGTTCAAAAATTTGCAAAGCTATTCTGGTTTGTATATAGATAATCAGAATGAACTGAGCTTATCAGGTAGCCTTTCTTCCATCCAACCTTACCGTCTTACTAACTCTACTTCATAGTAAACTTATATACATCCATATCTTATTTATCTCAGCAAGTCAAGAGCTTTGCGATAGGCTGTAAAAGACACATAAGAGTAAATATCTTCACAACTATTTAGTTTATGTTCATGTCCCAAAATGGTTTGGAGAAACATTAGCAGACATGGATAATTATTTTTTCAATCTTTGGCTTCCTTGCATGTGACATGCCCCCAGTTCAGGCAGCTATGATTTTGCCTTTCTGTGGCCCTTAGGGTAGTGTTTTATTGCATGAATTCAAAGAAAAAGAAGTGACATTCGGATTCATTTTTTTAAAAAAGACATTTGAAACCCATGACAGACACAATAGTTTTTAGAGAAAGATATTTGCATTTTAAAAGCTTGTCTTTACTGTGTACCAAAGTTCAAGGTCTTACTCTCTGCATAGAAAGGATATGTAAAAAATTACTGAGTGAGCAAACAGAGGAGAGGTGTGAAAGAAACAAGAGTTAGACTTTGGAGGTACTTCTGTGAGTTTCCTCTTGCTGAAGTTCAGCAGGAAATTTCAGCAGAAAATAATGAAATGCCCACCTCCCAAGTAGATTAGGGATCTGAGAACAGAAGACATCTGTGCCTTGTGTCCTGGAGAATCTGAGGAATTAGCAGGATTCTAGAGTGCTCTCCATACCTCAGCAGAAAGTAGTTGAAAAGTAAAATGACTTTAGAGAGGGACTTGAGACAGCCACTGTATTTGTTGTTCACTTAAGATGGAAAGCTGTTGCAGTTCTCAGAGCTGTTTCTTCTAGAGAAATTATGAGACAGAGAGAGAGGGAGGGAGGGAAGGAGAGAGAAAGAGAGAGAATCAGAGAGAGAGAGAGAGAGAGAGAGAGAGAGGTGCATCCTTCTAAGTTAATATCCAATAAGAAAAAAAAAAAAAGAACTTTTGGCTAAAAATCAGTCAGATGAAAGTCCTGAATTTAACTCTCATGCTTTTGGCTGCTTTTCTGTGTGAATCCTATTATTTTGGGTTGAAGATGTATCTTCCCAAGAGAATTTGCCTTTGCTTCTGCCCAAGGCCCTGTGGCAGTATCCATCTTGGATAACACCCAAATACAAACCCATATGAAGCCAGACCTATGGTAATAATTTCTTAGGGGAGTTCCTCCCCACTATTGCTTCTCCAACAGTTCAGGCTGAAATCAATACTTTTCCTCATCTGCTTCTGGTGGTAAGTGAATTTTTCTAGTTTATTCTCTTTCTTTTCTTTTTTTAATTGTACTTATTATGTATTTATTTTTATTGAGATATAATTGACATATAACATTTCAGGTGTACAACATAATGATTCAATATGTGCATCGACTGTGAAATGATCACCAAAATAAGTCTAGTTAACAACCATTTCCACACTAGTCTATTGAGTTTCATGAGTCCCAAGTATATTGCAGAGCTACAGCTCCAAATCTCCATGTTGTACAAGCCCCAAATTTTGTCTTCTATTTAAAACTCAAGCCTGTCTTTTTACCAGGATTGAAAATATTTTAACAAGTGTTGCCATGGCTTCAATTTGCAACCCTGCTTTCATGTTTCCTTTTTACTATGGCTTTTGGGGAGCTCTCTTACTTTCTGGTGAATTCAGGGCACTGAAGAAGATGCTTTTTATATTCTATTTTAGAACTGTGTATCAGAAGTTTCATCAAATACCTGGTTTGTCATATTACCTTATGTCTTTCAAAACTAGTTCACTTATGTTACCTCACTTGAGATTAGAGCTTTTATATCTTTATTATGGAGGAGATAGCAGGTGAAGTGGAGACTGCTTATTCTCCGAGACCTGCTCACCCTTCATCAAGGAAATGGGATTGGAGACCTCTTCATTCCCTTTCATAATCAGAACATCACTCCCCTACCTGCCTGTTAAAACCCCTGCTAGTCCTGAGCTGGTGCTATTCTGCTACCCCTGTTGTGGTACTCTGTGAGTTTCCTGCTTACTCTCATTCTCTAAAGATTATAGTGTCTACTTATAGCTTTCTCTCTTTCACACATACTACATCACCATGATTTAATTTTGCAAGTGTTCCATCCAACTCTCAACTTAATATTTCTTTGACTTGTCATTTGCAGTGACTTCTGTCTTCATCTTTTCTGCCCACGTGGTTACACTGAAGATATTTCATCTGAGATATTAAACTCGAGCACGTGATCTTTTCACTACAATCTTCTGATTTTTATGGCCATTGTACCTTCTTCTTGATAACTCTAAATATCCATTTGCTAAACTCTCTTCTGTGTAAAGTTCTGCTTCATCTTGACCTTACATTTTTCTCTCAGTAGCTTAGATTCTGTAATTCATCACTTAAATTCTTCTCAGTAACTTACTGCCAAATGCTTGCTTCATCTTCTTTCTTTTCCACTCAAGTAGAAAAGTCCCAACTATGAACAAATTCAATGATATGCCTTCTATGAAATGTCAAATGTTGACATCTGCTAAAGAAAATCACACAACTTCATAGACAGGTTCTAATATAATCGAGAGACTCTATTGTCATCTGGTTCCTCAGTCTTGCCCAGTACACCTTATCTTTGTTGCTAGTCATCTATCTTTCAATAAGGCTCTTTCAAGTCTTTCATGTTTTCTTCAAAGCTTTGACCAAGTCAACACCATTTTCTCATCCTTCATCATCAGAAGACAAGTTTATACCATCCGTCACAGGAAAATAGAGATCATTAAGTCGTACACTTCCTGTTCTTAAGTTTTTAAAATAGCAGGACTATACTTCCTACATCTTTTTCATACTACATCCTTTTCTTTTTTTAATCTTTTTATTTAGTTACAGTGGAAGAGAAGCTCCCTTTTTGCTCTAAAGCCAAGTGTACCAAACATGTAGCTCATTTTTTTCTAAACCTCTTGAGGATAATCCTTACGATTTTACTCTGTGGATTTTTATGCCCATGCTATCTCTTCCTCATTGCTATTTCGTTTCTCATTCACAGCAACAACAGTAACAACTTAATGTTTTCCATATCCCTGTCTAAAGGAATTCTCAGGTGTTGCTTCATTTTATTTTTTTCTGTCAGGGTCAAACCTCTCCAGAGAGGTATGTGTATAGGCATTTTTGGTCTTTACTGTTTTACCACCATTCAATTCTTGTCCCATTGCTGTCTGACTTTCAACCTATTATTCCACTGAAACTCTTGCCAAAGTTTTGAAGCTTGTTTTGGCTAAAATCCAGAAGTAACCTCTTTGCAGATTGACTATTTATTTTCAATTTTCAATTTCTTTTATTTTTCAGTAATGTCTACACCCAAATGTGGCTTGAACTCACAACCCCAAGGTAAAGTTGCATGCTCTACCAACTGAGCCAGCCAGGCTCAACTGTTTATTTGTTTATTTGTTTACATCTCAGATAGACAGTAAGCCCCTGAGGGCAGGAAACATTGTGCCTTATTCTTCCTATGACCCTTAAGTACTATAGTTCCTGGCCCAAAGTAGGTATTCAATGTGTATTTCATAAATGAATATATACATATCATTAGTATGTGAAAATAAAAGAGCAAAACTTCCTGAATTCTAAGTCACGCTGAGACATTCTTTCTCAAGTATCCTACAATGCCAAACAGACAAGAAAGGATCAGAAACACACTGGAATCTACCTCTGTCCTTATTTTAATTTTTAAAAATATTTTTATTAGTTTATTTTTTTGAGAGACAGAGACAGAGCATGAGTGGGGGAGGGGCAGAGAGAGACAGAGAGAGAAAGAGAGAGAGAGAGAGAGAGACAGACAGAATCCAAAGCAGGCTCCAGGCTCTGAGCTGTCAGCACAGAGCCTGACACAGGGCTTGAACTCACGTGAACCATGAGATCATGACCTGAGCCAAAGTCGGACACTTAACCGACTGAACCACCCAGGTGCCCCTCTCATTCCCTATTTTAAATAAAAATCTTTACTTCCTACTTCTAGCAACTGTAATGATGTTAAACAACCAGAAGAGGTGAGTTTATAAATTCTCAACCACACTTTCTGTCTCTGCAGCAGGAGATTTCAGAATGTATTCCTACTTTCCATGGCCTTGAGATTGTCTTCTGCTAGCTAGAAAGCATCACCCCCCAGGAGATAATTGGGACTGGAAGTACAGTGCACAGCTGCACGGAGCCACAAGTTGGTTAACCACTCTGCATGTGTCCTTCCCTCACCTTCCCTGCTGGACTCTGCCAGCACTTAGGCCATCTGTACCAGTGCTGCAAGCTTAGGCTAATAAACCTGAATTACTCTGAAGGTTTTGCATGAAAATGGAAGCAAGCATTTATCTTAGCCCGGGGAGCCAAGCTTTCTGTGTGACATAAAAGGATCCAGAGATATAGGAAGGAAAGGCCTTTTTAAATAGCCTGTTCAATTTTTTTTCTCCAGGGTTACTGGCTCTTTACTTTCTTCGCCTAAGGTGGATCTGCTAAAGTTTCTCCGTAAAGTTAAAAGCACTCTATAGTGGTAAAAGATGTGCAGTAAACTCAAGACAAAACAAATCAAAGACAAACACTAGCAAAGGAAACTGCCTAGTGAAAATCAGAATAGAAACCAAGCTTTTGATATCTCCAAAACAATTTCCGGTAGAAAATTTCTAATTAATTAATTAATGCGGGAAGGAAAACCATAAATACAATACTTCTTTTTAGATTTCAATGCCGATAATTATTGGATTTATAACTTTACAAAACATCTTGTCTGTTCTTAGGTTAAAATAGTCCTTTGTATTAAAAACATACATGTAAGTTAGGTTGGTATCAATTTAATTTGAATAAATCATGGCTTGAGTTGAACTGAAACATAATCTTAATAGATATGTAATTTTTAGGTATCATGTGTTATAGCTGGGGTTAAAGTTAGAGGTCACTGTGTATATACAGACACCATCATTTAAAAAAATGTTATTTCTTTATTTTGAGAGAGAGAGAGAGAGACAGAGAAAGAGAGAGAGAACACGAGTGGGGAAGGGGCAGAGAGACAGAGAGAGTCCTAAGCAGGCTCCACACTTTCAGCACAGAGCCTGATGTGGGGCTTTATCCCATGAACCAAGAGATCATGGCCTGAGCTGAAATGAAGAGTTGTATGCTTAACTGACTGAATGACCCCAGGCACCCTCAGACACCCTCATTTTACACGCTGCTTTCCTTGTCCTTGAAAGATGCATTTGTTCCTTTGCTTGCTTGCTTATTTATTCATTCATTCATTCATTCATTCATTCATTCATTTTTTCTATTGCTATATGCGTCCTCTGTGATGGAACCTGTGCAAATGTTCCAGAAACAGTGGAATGGATGTTCTGCCCTTAAGGAGAAGCTCACGGTCTGGTGTGGGAAACACAAAGCTAACCAAACATAGGGCAAACTACACAGGAAAATAGAAATGTTTCCAAAACAATCTGAGGATATGTTAGAACTAGTGGGAAATTGACTGGAAAATTCAGAGAAAGTGTCACATATAGAGTGATGAGAAGTTGATCCCCTGATGCCAACCTACCACCCTTGCACCTGTTTATACCTTAGCAATATAAGTAATAAGATTTGTTGACTATCTCACATGCCCCCTGTACATGACCTCAGGCTCCCGCATCTGGTAAACTTCTGTGTGCAGGTGGGTGTTTTAAAGGGATCTTTCTACGTTAGGAAACATAAACCAGAAGCCCTTCTGGACTCAGAGACTACCTTCAGTCTTACTGAACCACAATCTCTAGCAAGATTAATATTTCTTTTTTTTTTTAATTTTTTTTTAACAATTATTTATTTTTGAGACAGAGAGAGACAGAGCATGAATGGGGGAGGGGCAGAGGGAGAGGGAGACACAGAATCTGAAACAGGCTCCAGGCTCTGAGCCATCAGCCCAGAGCCTGATGCGGGGCTCGAACTCAGGGACCGCGAGATCGTGACCTGAGCTGAAGTGGGATGCTCAACCGACTGAGCCACCCAGGCGCCCTAGCAAGATTAATATTTCTGATATACTGCCGCACAGACCACAAACTGGTATCCTGTATGTGTGCTGCATATGGCTCATAGACATATTTAATTTGCCCTTATGGTCCTTAAAATATCAAAATTTAGTGTTTTTTTTTGACAGAGCTTGCATTCACCAATATTCACTACATGCCGCTGGTCACTATCAGTTTGCTTCGTTTGATATATTTGCCTGCCCATTTTGACTAACGTGTGACCTTCAGAATAAATTATGAAAGAGCCAGTCTCATTCACCAAGTAGCACATATCAACCAAGAAAAGTAAAAAGAAATGTTGCACAATTACTAATTTGTTTTTGTGCGGTACTATTCAAGCTGTTCCTTTCTCTCTGGTAGTTGATTTGCAACCTCCAGAAGTAACTCATGTAACAATTATATTGATAGAATGTAAATGGATACAAGGAATTTCTAACTAAAGTATTTTTCTCTTATGGTTCTTGGTAATTACATCTTTGGAACACTGTTGCCTCATTCTATCTTGATGAAAAATACCAGGAAAAATAAACCATTTAAAGTAGAATCACAAATTCAGAATTAAGAAGGAGTCTCCTTAAATTTTAGCAACAATACCTCTTACAAAGCTTGTGCACTTTAATTCTCCAGAGAAGTCTGGAACTAGTCTTTGTCATATGTGGTATCAGTTACCCGTTATGACATATAAATACTATTAGAAACCTGGAGGCCTACGACATGCACTGATTGTATGACAGTTACTATGGTTCAGGAATCCAGGCATGGCTGATCTGGTCCTCTGCTTCAATGTCTCTTACAAGGTCATGGTTGGGGTCTTCTCTGAGGCCAGACTAGAGAAGGAACTGCTCCTAAACCTGTAAGGCTCTTGCAGGATTCCACTTTTTTCTTTTCTTTTTTTAGGGCTTTAGTACCTTGCTAATTGTTGGCTGGAGATTGCTCTCTTAAAGGCAGGAAGGAAGCCAATAAAAAGATTCTTCAAGCACTATGGAAATTATAGTTTTATGTAACATAATCATAGGAATGACCTCGAGTTACTTTTTGCCATATTCTATGGCGTTAGAGGCATGTCAGTCTCATCTACGCTTGAGGGAAGAAGTTCATCCAAAGATGTAAATACTAGCAGAAAGGGATAATTTGGGGTCATGTTAGCGTCTGTCCTCCACACATACCTTAGTAATGGTGATAATGATGACGATCCCAACTAACTTTTCTTGATCACTTAATGTGTGACAGATTCTCTCTTAAGCATTTTGTATGTACTGCTTCACTTGTTCCTCCATGCTTCTCTAAAACAAAACAAAACAAAACAAAACAAAACAAAACAAAACAGTGGGTACTATTATTATTCTCAATAAATAGTGAAGAAACTGAAAAGTGCATGGCTAACATCTTACCCAAAGTCACATTTAGAAACTAGTGGAGCTGGAATTCTAACCCAAGCAGTCTGAATCTATACCATATACTCTTTTCTTTTTTTAATATTCATTTATTTTTGAAAGGGAGAGAGAGAGACAGAGACAGAAACATAGCATGAACAGGGGAGGGACAGAGAGAGAGACAGAGACAAGAATCTGAAGCAGGCCCCAGTCTCCGAGCTGTCAGCACAGAGCCTGATGCAAGGCTCGAACTCACGAACCATGAGATCACGACCTGAGCCGAAGTTGGAAGCTTAACCGACTGAGCCACCCAGAAGCCCTATACCATATGCTCTTTTATTAATAAACTTTTTAATTTAATTGTAACACACATAGGGAAAAAAAAACTATAAATCATGAGGGTTTAGTTTAATGAATTGTCACAAACTGAGTACATTCGTATAACCACCAGTCAGATAACAAAACAAAACAAACAGATAATTATCAACATCTAGAAATTTCTTTCATCTCTTGTCCTAATCACTACCTCTATTCTTTTAATGCAAAGATAAGCTTTATCTTGACTAATAACACTATTTTTGCCTAATTTTGAACTTTACATATATGGATTCATATTATAAATATGTTTTTGTTTCTGTCTTCTTTCATTCAACATTTTTTGTTGTTGTTGTTGCTGTTGGGTTCCTTTATATTGTTTCATGTAACATTAGCTCAGTTTTATGGTGTGTAATATTCTATTATATGCAATATTCTACAATTTATTATCCATCCCACTCTTGACAAATACTTGGGTTGTTTCCATTTTAAATTATTACAAATTATAATTTTATAAACATTCTTATGCATGTCTTTTGGTGTCCATATCTATGTACTTCCCTTTGATGCATGTGAATAAATGGAAGTAGGATGGCCAAAATAGGTTTCCAAATTGGTTTTATCAGTTGTAATAACGCCACCACAGCATATGGTGGATCTTTCCCGGAACTGGGTATTCACGGTCTTTCTCGTATTAGCCATTCTAATGAATGGGTATGGTATTTCATTGTGGCTATCCTATGCATTCTCATGAAGGGGGTCAGGACCTATTCATATATATTATTAGCTGTTTTGATGTCCTGTTGGGGGAGGGTGTTCAAATCTCATAATTGAATAGTCAGTCCTTTCTTGCTGATATTTCAACAATCTTTATTTTGGACCTCACAAAATTAAAATAGAGATTATTTTTTCACTTCACCAAAAATGTCTTTTACTGAACAAACGTTCTTAATTTTACATATCCAAATTATTAAAACTTTCTACACGGTTAGTGTCTTCCATGTTCTTTTTAAGGAATCAGTCTATTCCAAGGAAATGAATTTTTTTTTCTCTTTTAGACATTATTTTATTTCTCACATTGCACTGTAAATCAGCCATACATAATATGTCATATTTTTCCCTTGGGGATTTCCGGATTTTTTTCTTTCTTTTTTTTATTTTTCAGAAGTTTGATTCTCATGTGCCTAGGTATAGTCCTCTTTATGATGATCTCACCTGGAGTTTATTGAGGTTCTTGTATCTATTTTCATCAGATTGGGAAGTTCTGGGCATTATTCCTTTAAATATATTTTTTCACCATTATTTTCTCTTAGTCTGAGACTTCCATAACATTTTTATTGGTAAAATAGACATTATTTTATATTATTTCCGAGATTCTGATACATTTTACTCAATTTTTGTCTCTCCATTCTTCAGATTGAATTATTTCCACTAATCTGTCCTCAAGTTTACTCATCCTCTCTTCTACCTTCTAAAGTCTGCCTTTGAGCTTATTTAGTATGTTTTTCACCTTGTGTATGCATTTTTCTACTGATGCATTTTTTTGGGTTCTTTTGGAGAGTTTATTTATTGAGATTCCTTATTTTTCAGTAATTTTCATCATATTTTCCTTTAATTCTTTGTATATAGCTTCCCCCAGTTATTGAATATGTTTATGATCACTATTTATTTATTTTATTTTAAAAATTCCAGTAAAATTAACATACAATATTATATTATTTTCAGGTATACAACATAGTGATTCCACAGTTCTATACATTACTCAGTGCTCATTATGATAAGAGCACTCTTTTTTTTTTTTTAATTTTTTTTTTAATGTTTTTTGTTTATTTTTGGGACAGAGAGAGATAGAGCATGAATGGGGGAAGGGGCAGAGAGAGAGGGAGACACAGAATCGGAAACAGGCTCCAGGCTCCGAGCCATCAGCCCAGAGCCTGACGCGGGGCTCGAACTCACGGACCGCGAGATCGTGACCTGGCTGAAGTGGGACGCTTAACCGACTGCGCCACCCAGGCGCCCCGATAAGAGCACTCTTAATTCCCCTCACTTATTTCACCCATCTGATCATCCACCTCCCTTCTGGAAACCACCAGTTTGTTCCTCAATAGTTAAGAGTCTGGTTTTTTTTTTATTTTTTGCTCTTTTTTTCTTTGTTTTATTTCTTAGATTCCACAGACATGAGTGCAATTCTATGATATTTGCCTTTCTCTGACTTATTTCACTTAGCATTATACCTTCTATATCCATCCACCTTTGTGCAAATGCAAAGACGATTCTTTTTTATGGCTGAGTAATATTCCACTGTAAATATATACCACATCTTCTTTATCCATTCATCTATCAATTGACAATTGGGTTGCTTCAATAATTAGGCTATTCTAAATAATTCTGCAATAAACATAGGGGTGCACTTATCTTTTAGAATTAGTGTGTTCATATTCTTTGGGTAAATATCCAGTAATGGAGTTACTGGATCATATGCTAATTCTATTTTTGATTTTTTGAGTAAACTCCATGCTGTTTTCCACAGTGCACTAGTTTGCATTCCCACCAATGCTCACAAGGGTTCCTTTTTCCACATATCCTTGCCAACACTTGTTTCTTGTGTTTTTGATTTTAGCCATTCTGACAGGTGTGAGATGATATCTCATTGTAGTTTTGATTTGGATTTCCTTGATGATGAGTGACATTGAATATCTTTTCCTGTGTCTGTTGCCCATCTGTATGTTTTATTTGGAGAAATATCTGTTCATGTCTTTTGCCTCTTTTTAATTGGATAATTTTTTTTTTTTTGGTGCTGAGTTATGTGAATTCTTTATATATTTAGGATGCTAACCTCTTATTTAATATATCAATATTTGCAAGTATCTTCATGTCACTAGGTTATCTTTGTTTTGTGGATTGTTTGCTTTGCAGAAGGTTTTTATTTTGATGTGGTCCCAATAGTTTATTTTTGCTTTTGTTTCCCTTGCCTCAGGAGATATATCTAGAAAAATATTGGTGTGCCCAATTTCAGAGAAATTACTGCCTGTGATCTCTTCTAGGATTATTATGATCTCAAGTCTTACCTTTAGGTATTTCGTCCATTTTAAATTTATTTTTGTATATGGTATAAGAAAGTGGTTCAGTTTCTTTTCTTTTTTTTCCTTTTTTCTTTTTTTTTTTTTTTTTTTTTTGCATGTAGCTGTCCAATTTTCCCCACACAATTTGTTGCGACTTTCTTTATCCCATTGCAATGTCTTGCTTTCTTTGTCGAAGATTAATTGACCATATAATCGTGGGTTTATTTCTGGGTTCTCTATTCTATTCTATTTATCTGTGTATCTGTCTTTGTGCCAGTACCATAGTGTTTTGATTACTAGAGTTTTGTAGTGTATTTTGAAATCAGGGATTGTAATGCCTCCAGTTTTATTCTTTTTCAAGGTCTGTTTGGCTATTTGGGGTCTTTCGTGATTCCATACAATTTTTAGGATTATTTGTTCTAGTTCTATGAAAAATGCTATTGGTATTATGATAGGGATTTCATTAAATCTGTGGATTTCTTTGGGTAATATGGACATTTTAACAATATTTGTTCTCCCAATACATGAACATGGAACATCTGTCCGTTTGTTTATGTCTTCTTCAATTTCTTTCATCAATGGTTTATAGTTCTCAGAGTGAGAAGTCTTCACCTCCATAGTTAAGTTTATTACTAGGTATTTTTTATTTTTGGTTCCATTATAAATGGAATTGTTTTCTTAATTTCTCTTTCTGCTACTTCATTATGAGTGTATACAATTCAAAAAATCTCTGTATGCTGATTTTATATCCTGCAACCTTGTTGAATTCATTGATCAATTCTAGTGATTTTTTTGGTGGAGTCTTTTGAGTTGTCTATATAGAGTATCATATCGTCTGCAAATAGTGAAAGTTGGACTTCTTCCTTGCCAATTTGGATACATTTTATTACTTTGTGTGGCATGATTACTGTGTCCAGGACTTTGAATACCGTATTAAATAACAGTATGAAGGTGGACATCCCTGCCTTGTTCCTGACCATGGAGGAAAAGCTACTCTGTTCTGTTTCTTTGAATGTACCATATTTATTATTGTTTTCACCGAGATATTTTATTTTATTTTATTTTATTTTTTTATTTATTTAAAAGAATCTTTTTTTAATGTTTATTTTTGAGAGAGAGAGAGAGAGAGACAGAGTGCCAGTGCGGAGGGGCAGAGAGAGACGGAGACACAGCAGGCTCCAGGCTCTGAACTGTCAGCACAGAGCCCGACATGGGGCTCAAAGTCACGGACTACGAGATTGTGACCTGAGCCAAAGTTGGATGCTTAACTGACTGAGCCACCCAGGCACCCCTAACCGAGATATTTTAGATAATATCCTGTATCAACTTTGGATTCTGATTTATTTATTTATTTTCTGTTTAGTATCTTGCCTGAATTTAAACAGTGGGATCTACATACAAGACAATGTGTAAGTGTTGATATCTGTGCTTACTTTTTAGACTGTGATGTTGCTTCTTTGTCTGCATTGCTTGGTGATCAGCCAGTGCTTTGTGCAGAGACTGTGTTAATACATCTGGAGCCTATAAGGTTTCTGCCTTCTCTTGATGGATCTGAGTGGTTTCGTGTGTACATTGACAAGTCCTTATTTCTTTTTTTAAGTTATTTTATTTATTTTGAGAGAGAGAGAGAGAGAGAGAGAGAGAGAGAGAGATACAGCATGAGCAAGGGAGGGGAAGAGAGAGAGAGGGAGAGAGAATCCCAAGCAGGCTCCACGCTGTCAGCACAGAGCCTGACATGGAGCTCATTACCCCAAACTGTGAGATCATGACCTGAGCTGAAATCAAGAGTTGGACACTTAACCCACTGAGCCACCCAGGCACCCCGAGCCCTCATTTCATTTTACTTTCTTCTGGGCTCTCTTGGGTCTTCACACACATGAAAACATGTAGTTTCTCAGTCAGCCACAGAGAAACGGTACTTTTCTAGCCCTTCTATATTCTTTCTCATTCTCAAGGTCTTGTTAAGTTTCTGGCTAGTCCAATGCTTGATGTAGCTAAGATCTCAGTCAAAAGCTAGAAAAAATAAACTATTTTTCTCTTTACTTCCTATCCCATTCATCATATTTAGCTGGTAAAGCCAAATTTCTTTGCTTCCTACCTCAAAGTTACTATTCCTTCTCTGGCAGTGATGTTGCTGGTGATTATAGCTGAACCAACCACTTTGATAAAATTGCAATTCTCACTGACCAAGGTAGGTGTGTGGGGGGAGAGGCTACAAAGAGAAGAAGGCTACAGATTCTCATTATCCTTATCCAAAGCTATAACAGTTCTTCAAGAATAAATTTCTTTGAGACAACTGTTACTCAGTTTCTTGTGTGTCTTTAGTTGCTTTCCAGGTCTAGAGTACACGTTTTTAACAATGTCATTTAATTTGTGCTTTTTGCAGATAGGATTTACTAATTTATTCAAACATCTAATGCTGAAAGGTCTTTAGTGTGGGGAAGTTTTGGACTCATTATTATTATTATTATTATTATTATTAATTTGAATGGTTATGGAATTTAACAGGTGTTCTATATCTTTGGGTCAGTTTTGATAAATTTTATTTTTTCTGGACATTTTGTCAATTTTATTAAAATTTTTAAATGTATTGGATTAAAGTTGTTCAAAATATCCTCTTTCAAAAAACTTTCTGTAACTATGGTCATTGCGTTTCTTTCTCATTCTTGAAATTGGACATCTGTTCTTTTTTTTCTTTTTAGCATGGTCAAGCTTGCTGTGTTTATCAGTTTTGTTAGTTCTGTTGAAAAGTCAACTGTTAATTGTGTACCCTCAAATTCATATATTAAAATTTCACCCCCCACTATGAGTGTTTTGGAGATAGGGCCTCAAGAAGTAATTAGTTAGAGGAGCCTGGGTGGCTCAGTCGGTTGAGCGTCCAACTCTTGATTTTGGCTCAGGTCGTGATCCCAGGCTCACGGGATCGAGTCCCACATCTGGCTCCATGTCGACCATGGAGCCTGCTTGGGATTCTCACTCTCTCTCTCTCTCTACTGCTCTCGCCCACTCCTTCACTCACTCTCCCTAAAATTAAAAAAATAAATAGATAAAATATAAATACACAAAGAAGTGACTAGTTAAATGAAGTCATAAGGGCAGGGCTCCAATCCCATAGGACTGGTGTCCCTATGAGATGAAAAAGAGGTTCCACTGGGATACCTCTCAATCTTTCTCTCTCCCTCTTTCTCTCTCTCCCCCCAACCTCCTTCTCTCTCTGCATGTGCACAGAAGAAAGGTCATGTGAGGACACACTTAAAAGGAGCCAGCTGTCTACAAGCCAGAAAAAGATGTCTCACCAGAAACCAAAATTCCTGTTACCTTAATCTTAGATTTTTATGCTCCCAAACTGTAAGAAAATAAGCTTCTATTGTTTAAACAGTCAGTCTGTGGTATTATGGTATGCCTAGCCTGAGGAGACTAATACAGCAAACTATGAAATAAATGCATACTTTTATTTTAATTTCCCTTCTTCTTTCTTTGCATTTCATTAAAAGCAAAAAAGCTCTACTTTTCTCAGTTCTCGATTTCAATATATTAGTTATTGAGTTTCAGCTTTCTTTTCTAAAATATAAATCAAAGTTTTCAAATACATCTCTAAGTAGATACATACCGGAATATCACAAGTTTTGGCATCATCTCTCCTTTGTCTTTCAGTTTTGATTTACATAGTCACTTTGTATTTGGCTTTTTGCTTATTTGCTTTTTAAAGAATTGTTTCTTAACTGTGAAATATTTGAGAACTCTCTTGTTATTCTCTCGTAATTGACTTCTAGCTTAATTCTTTAGTGTTCAGAATATTCTATCTGTGAGTTGGATCCATTGAAATTTGTTGAGACTTACTTTATGGTGCAACAGTGGTCAATTTTGGTAACTAAGCCATGTACACTTGAAAAAACAGTGCATTTTGTACTCTTAAGGGACAAAGTTCTACATTAATTAAACTATTTGTTTAAATTTTAAGTGTGCCCAAATATTCAAATTTTCTTGATTTTTTTGGAGGCTTTTCTGATGTTATTAAGGCTAGTATATTTAAATCTCTTAATATCATGGCTTTGTGTACGTTTCTCCTTTCAGTTCTATAAATATTTCTTTTTATTTTGAAGCTATGTTATTAAGTACTGACAAATTTAGATTGGTGTATTTTTCTGGTGCACTGTCACTTTCATCTTAATATATCTGACATCATTCATAAATTTGTCTTAAGGTCTACTATTGATGTTGCTACATCGGGCTAATTTTGGTTGATTTTTCCATCTATTTACTCTCAAACATTCCACATACTTTGGATGACAGAAATTATTTTTTAAAGTCTCATCTTGGAAGCCTTGTCTTTTGGTTAGCATATTTATTTTATTGATACATGATTTAATTATTTGACATTTAACTTTACTGCCTTCAGATTTCATTTGTCCTAACATTCTATGTGTTACTCTTTTTTCTGGAGTAAATCACCTTTTGTTGTTGTTACTTTTATTATTACTTTTGCTCTGTTATCAGGTTGTTATACATTAATTTACCATTTTGGAATAGTTAGCTGAAAGATGAGGATAGTTATCCCTTCCTTAAGGATTGAATTAAGGTAATTGACTTCTATCAATCACCAAACAAAACTAAAACCTTAAAACATTAACTCAATTTATCCCTCCAGCTTTTTGTCCTATCTTTGTCAAGTATTTAAATTCCATATAAGTTTAAATCCCATAAGATATTATTTTATTGTTTCGTACAATCAGTGTTCATTTACAGTTGCCCAAGGGGTTTTCCTAGATGTTCCTCCTTGTCCTTGCATATTGTATTTCTATCTGGAGTCATTGTTCATCTACTTCCTTTATTTTCTTTAATGCTAGTTTACTACTGCCAAATTCTCTTAGATTTTATTTGTCTCAAAAGTATCTCTCATTCACCTTAATTGTTAAAGTGACAATAACCGAGAAATTTCCGGAGTAAAGCCCTTCAGCTACTGATGTAAGAAACATCAACAACCTAAGTATAATAAATATAAACAAAAATACACCTAGGAATCAAAATTGGATTTCTTAAAACTAAAAACTAACATTGCTTCTGCCCTATTCTCTCACTGTTCTCTTTCTGACACTCAAAATAAATGTACATTAGGCCTTTCACTATTTTCTTTATGTCTTCAGTGAGCTTTTCTATGTTTTTTAATTCCTTTGTCTTTTAATGCTTCAGTTTGAACATTTTGTTCTGACCTGTCTACCGGTTCCTAATTTTATCTTCAAATTGTCTTATCTCTTAAATCTATTTGGAGAATTTTGAAATTATTATTATTTAATTTTAATTTCTAGAATTTCCGTTTCATTCTTTTTTATAGTTTTAAATTATGTGCCAAATTTTATTATCTGGTCATTTAAATTTCTGTGCATATTAATCAAGTTATTTTGAAGTTCATGTCTGATAGTCATGATGTCCTTTATAGACTATGTTTTTATTCTGTTTACAGGTTTTTCTTCTCTTATTTTTTTATGTTGTTTTCTTTCTGTATGCCTGATTAATTTTGATTGTGTTTTTGAAACCATCAATGAAAAATTTTAGAAAGAATTCAGGCCTTTAAATAATATAATTTTTATTCAGTAAAGAATTACATTTTATTTATTTATTTATTTATTTATTTATTTATTTATTTATTTATTTTTATTTATTTTTTGAGGGACAGGGAGACAGAGTGTGAGCTGGGGAGGGGCAGAGAGAGAGGGAGACACAGAAAAACAAGCAGGCTCCAGGCTCCAAGCTGCCAGCACAGAGCCTGATGTGGGGCTGGAACCCATGAGCTGTGAGATGGTGACCTGAGCCAAAGTCGGACACTTAACCAACTGAGGCACCCAGGTGCCCCTACATTTGATTTGAGAAGGAAGTCTGTTCGGGATTATCACCGTATTTCAGTCATGGGTGAAGTCAAAGATAAGTTTCTTCTGAGGAATGGTTTCATTCTGTCCTTCTGGTGAGCCCTCAACTTTAATTTTTGTTTTTCCTTGCCCTTAAGGCTGCCAAAAGTTATGCTCCACTTCCCAGCTGTTTGTTTTGTCTTTTACTTTTGAGATTGGCAATCACTTTAAGGGAAAATCATGATCATACATGCTCAGCTCACCCACTTAGCTTCCTTCTTCAAAATCTTGACCCTATAAATTCTTATAGTCTTTGTTTCTGTCTTATACTTAAAGCCAGGAGTTCCCCCCTACCATTATTTATGTACATTATATTCAGAGTAATCATAAAACCAGGCAGTCATCCTAGGAAACTGGTTTCCAATGCCTGCATTTTTAGCCCAATACTCTAGATATTTCTGACTTAGAATTATCATTAAACAGGGGCGCCTGGGTGGCGCAGTCGGTTAAGCGTCCGACTTCAGCCAGGTCACCATCTCGCGGTCCATGAGTTCGAGCCCCGCGTCAGGCTCTGGGCTGATGGCTCAGAGCCTGGAGCCTGTTTCCGATTCTGTGTCTCCCTCTCTCTCTGCCCCTCCCCCGTTCATGCTCTGTCTCTCTCTGTCCCAAAAATAAATAAACGTTGAAAAAAAAAAAGAATTGTCATTAAACCAATATATAAAATATTAAGTTCCGTTTTTAAAGCTTTGCATATGAAAATGGGAAATGGATTAGGTATTGGTTTGAAGTTCAGAATATTGGTAAAAGGAAATAAATGTATTAACAAGATTGTGGTTGGGAAATTTAATCAGCATTTAGAACGGTAGCAAAAATCCTGCCTATTCACATACATGCACATCACATTTAAGCAATGTGAATCTTGTAAGGTAAAAATTGTAATTTCTCTTTTACAGATAAGGGAGCTGAAATTCTAGCAGAATAAATAATGTGTCACAAACTGAATCTACTTCTTTTTGATGATTTTGTATATTTATGCTTATATACTCTAATTTGCCATCATATGTTTATTTTATTCAGACATGACTCCATGAAAGTATGTAATATATTTTAGAAAACCTTTTAAGTCAGTTTCTTGAAGAGTTTTTTTCCCAGTAGATTTAATTCTTAAAATAATGCTTTAAATTATCTGGAAAATTGACTTATGTAAAACAGGTAAATTCTAATAATCTAGGAAACTAAAGGAAATGCCCTTGATATCCAGATTTATATAAAAAATGCACTTGTTGAAAAAAACGATGCAAAATAACTCCATCTATCCTTTTCCATGGTAATTCAGATGCTGTTATAAATTTAGTATTCTTGCTTGTATATACAACTTGGCTCTTGCAAAGTGATATGTTTTCAATTCTTATATAAATCACATTTGCCTTGGAGAGATTTCAAGAAATAAAAAACAAACAAAAAAGAACAAAACAACTAACTGGTGATATAATTCTGTCATTTACATACGTTAGTTTTACCATGATCAAATCTCATTTTCCATGAAGGCAAAATACCGAGTGAATTTTATGCCGTGGTGGCTCATGACTAAATAAATTATCTTTACTATATTCAAAGTCATCAGCAATAATATAAGAAATATTTCACACTGTTCAAAGTTTCAAGAGGCACCAGCTCTTTTGAATTCTTTTTGTGAGCTTAACATTTTTGGCTATTATGAGCCTTGTTCTCTCTTTGGGTGAAAAAGAGCATAGCTAAAATATTAACAGTACATAGCTAACTATGGTCCCCATTGATTTTCCTTCTGGCCCATGGCATATCCCAGGAAAAGAGCCAATTTCAATGAAATAAATAATAACGCCTTTTATAACACTTTACAAGATATTTCTCTGTACACTTTATTTACATCTCAAGGGATTTCTGAACCATAGCTATTATTATTTCAGTTTATGAAGAAATTAAAGTTCAGAGAGGTTTAATATGCTGTCCAAGGTTTTTCAATTTGTATGTTTTTGGATAAAGATTTGAGCATGTTTTGATAATAGAGAACAGAAAGTAAAGAGTGTGGTTTAGAATTTATTAGACTCAGCCAATAAAAATATAAAATGTTAATTCAGCATATCCAGGGCGACCTATCAAGGTCAGAAAAATTATTGTGGAGAATCAGGTAAGGTAACAATGAGAGAAACTGTGGAATGATTGCATTCTTGTAACCAAATCAGTCAGATGAGCCAAAAAGACATTTGGAGCCTGAGCAATAAAATAGAGCCCATCTGGCTGCTAAGGCCTTTCCATGGCTTCCATTCCTGTGTAAGCCTCACCAGTAAAACTCAGAAGTCTTAACAGCTTGAAAGTATTTAAGTAAGAAGTTAACAGTCCCTACCCTTTTTGTTTGTTTGTTTCATTCATCCATCCATTCAACACATATTTATTAAAAGCCTATGTTGTAGCAGGCACTACTCTAGATGACGGGGTTATAGGAATGAACAAAACAGAACAATCCTTGCCTTTGTGGAGCATGCATCGTAATGGAAGAAGACAGATTATAAACAGAGCAATTATAAAGTCTGTAACCAGTTAGTATGTACAATGGAGGCAAACGTAGAATGGGGAAATGGGCTTGGGGGGGGTGTGAGACTGGTGACACAGCTTGAAACAGTTAACTAGCCTGCACTGAGAAGGTTTACTCGGAAGGAGATGAGTCATCTGGATCTCCTGGGAAGAGCATTGCAGGCTGAGTGCCAAATGCTGATGTGGAATTATGCCGGTTATGTTCAAGGGAGAGCAAGGAGGTCAAAGTGTCTAGAGAGAGAGGAGGGGGAAGGATAGCTCCTGAGCTCAAAGATGTCGCTGGGCAGCCAAGCTTGTTGGCCCTTGCCATTTACTGAATGAAAGGGTGAATCTGTGGCAGGTTTTGAGAAGATGAATAGCATAATTTCATTGATAACCTAACTTTGTCATATTAGTTGCTGTTTTGAGAATTGCCTATGAAAGGACAGAAAAGGGGAAACCAGTTAGGAGGCTTTGGCAAAAATCCTCACGAGAGAGAAGTCTGGCTTGGATGAAGATAACCACAATAATGTTTATGAGAAGTGGTCAGAGTCATGATGTGTTTATTATAATAGACCAATGAGATGGATTTTTGGGCTATTAGTTCTTAAAACATGGACATTCTCTTTTACATTAAATTACTTGTGTACATATTTGTCAAGGATGGTTGCATATTTTATTCTACTTTCTGTGTCAAATGGCAGTATGGTAGGTAATCTGTGAAGGATTGTGAAATACACATTTATGGTTATTCAAAGCTAAATGGAAGGCTTTTAAGAGAGATTGTTGAAGACCCACTGTGATATGAATAAAGGCATAAAGCCATCAGTGTGTGGTAATTCTATCTATTTTCTTCTGATTATAGGTAGTGTGTTTATAAAAGCTAGAAAGGGGAACCTATGAGAGTAGTCAGTAGATTAAATGGATTATGGTTTATGAGACTGAAACTTCTTATGCCCACCTGAAAACTGTTCATTAATATCATGTCAGTTTCATAATTGTTAAGTATGATTACATTGTAATGCTTAGGATGGCTATGAGTACAGCTACTGAAAAAGATAAATTGCATTACACTTCGTACGCATCAGTGCTATGAAACTAATAAAGAACAATGATGGAAATGGCATAGACTTGCTGTTTTTCAGAAGGAAAATTTTGTATATTGGGAAAGAAAAAGTCTAAAAAGAGAGTATTACAAAAACCTTCACTCACTCTTCTTCCAGATTATCAGGACACTGAGGCTGGTGATTCCAGATGTTCTCGGGGTCCCTCTTGTGTATGAGGGTTTATTGCAGCCTCCAAATTAGTTTTCCTTTTCCTTAGCTGTCAACTTGGAAAGAGAGAATTCTTGAGTTTAGGTCAGTCTTAGAAATTACCTAAATTATTTAACCTCTCTGCTTCTAAGTCTTTCTCTTCAATATGGTAAAAAAACAATTCATGGGTCAGAGTTGTGACAATAAATTGTGATATTGTTTGCAGTGGGAACAGGAGGCATTTATTGTACATACTCAGGGTGGACAAAACTGTTTTACATGACTGCATACCAGGCAGAAACTGTGGTGTGCATAAGATTTCACAGCTTGGAGCAGGACTTATTTTTTTTCTTTTTTTTTCTTTCAGACTGTTCCACTGTAATAGGAGACTATGATGGTTAATTTTATATGTCAACTTGCGTGGGCTACAAAATACCCAAATATTTGGTCAAACATTATTCTGGATGTGTCTATGAGGGTGTTTCTGGATGAGATTAACATTTGAATTGGTAGATTGAGTAAAGCAGATTGCACACCCTAATGTAGGTGGGCCACATCCATTCAGTTGAAGACATGAATAGAACAAAAGGCCAGCTGTGCCATGAGTAGGAGGTAACTCCTGCCTGACTGCCTTGATCTCACATCAATTTTGTCCTGTTTTCAGGATCACACTGAAACATTAACCCTTCCTGGATCTTGAGTTTGCTGGTATTCAGCTGTAACTACATGATCAGCTACTTTGGGTCTCTAATTTGCTGATTGCAGATCTTGAGATTTGTCACCTTCCATATTGCATAAGCCAATTTCCCAAAATCTCTCTAGATAGATAGGTAATACAGATAGATATAGATAATCCTAGTCCTAGCCATCTGTCTATATCAAAATGATATATATACATACATATCTTATCAGTTCTCTTTCTCTGGAGAGCTCTTACTAATATAGAGGCTTCTGGTCCAGGCATGAAATCAAGTATAGATTTTACTACCGACTCAAAACAAACAAACAAACAAACAAACAAACAAACAATACACACACACACACACACACACACACACACATGTTTGTGTGTGTGTGTGTGTGTGTGTGCTCCCATCATATGTGCATAGCGAGTGTTTCAAAGGGGGCCTAATTCTGTGAACAAAATTAGAAATCTGGCTTAATTTTGCATGTCAGGGAAAAGAATCTGTTTTTTTAAAGAGTTTGGAAAGAGAAACAACTGAATGCTGTGTGAAAAAGAAATTCGACTCAGAAAACCTAACATTCAATTCCATTGTTTTATAAACCATCATACATGTGATGTACCTCAGCTAAGGCAAAGTGCATTGTAAAAGAAGAAACAGGCAAAAAGCAGAGGAAAGACCATGAAGAAATGAAATGCCCTACGTTTGTGCAGTCACAGACAAGACCAACACTGTACTGAGGTCTCCTCTTATCACCTGTCAACCACCAAGGGGCAGCAGATCTAAGGCTATGGAGAGGCAACTTGAAGATATCAGCGTCTATAGCTGCAGGGCAGGAATGGAATGAATCCAAGAAGATTGGGTGAACCATCCTGAGACCCTATAGGAGAATGGAGGAATTTATTCTCGGTGAGATGAGCTCTTGCTTCTATTGGTTTCTCTGGTTGGCATTGAAAAGACTTTTTTTGTTTTGTCTTTTCAACATGAGAGCAACATACTGTATGCATACAACTGTGGGGACACATGGCAAACCATTAGATAAGCCTATGTGAAACCCCTTCCTTTCTGGGAGTGGGTAGCTTCATTACACTGATGGTCATGCCATTTGGAATCTGAAGAAGGATAATCGCATTAGAAGAAATATTTTTCCAAAGTTAGTTTAAAGTTACAACTTTGCAGCTGCAGTAACAGGCGAAGATCAGGGCTGTACAAAAATCCAAGCATCAGTTTCCCAAACCAACAGAGATCAAACAACAGAGATCAGAAAGAGAATTTGAACTTTAAAATATTAGTATTTATTTAGTCCATGCCTTGTAACTATTTTTTATGACTCAGGCAATATTAGTATCCCATTCTCTCTTGCTGGCAGTTTTACTTGCAAAAGTATCATAGGTTGTGGTAAAAAAAAAGTTCTTCCGTTGGACATTACACACGCACAACTGACCTTGTGTGCACATAAGGCACTCAGCTGTGGATGCTGTCCAGTAATAAGGAAATGTACAGTCTTTTCAGAGGGAAGAGGGACTGTGCCTTTCAGCCATCCCATCGTGTCTTCTGCCTTCTGCTCTTAGTGCTTTGGGCTAATCCTATTACATCTAATAATTGAATCCCTCCGCCTGACTCTCTAGAAAAGTGTTCTGATCACTCTCCAACCCTTTCCCTCTCCGAGACCACAAAATTACTCTCTCCTAGGCCCCATATTGTACCATATTGACCTGCTGGATTCTGTTTGGGACTTCTGATTGGCTTTGGGAACCAGCTTTTGAGGTGTTGTTTGTTTAGCACCGTGGCTGATACATGGTGGGACCATGATATACCATCAGAAAAATACCGTATGTAATGCATATCGTTCAGTCAAGTCAGACTACATTTGCTTTCTATAGTAATCAAAGGGAAGGAAAATGGGTAAAGTGAGATGATTGGTAAGGGAAGTTGGAAAATTAAAAAAAAAAAGGAAGCAGAGAGGAATTCTGGTCAAACTAGTTAGCTGGAGACATGGATTTTAATTCTCAGATAATTGGGACTCTGGCCACAGGCTTAGAAAAAAGCCACATTTCCTCTAGGTGGTACAGGGGATTTCCCACTGAGAAAAGCGAAATTGAGAAAAAGAAAATAAAACAAAAGAGGGAGCTGGTTGAGCAAACCCTGAAAATAATAATTTTTAAGTTTCCAACTGCTACTTCAGTATAAGTTTAAGAGATGAAATGAGTTCTCTAAAGGTTAAGAAATTGTTTTTTCTATTTCATCTTTTAATCAAATAGTCTCTATTTAAAGTAGGGAAAGGAATCCACATTATTATAGGTCATATGAAAAACTCAAGAGAATGTAGCTAATGCTCGATTATTACAAGAAGAATTATAACCTGAATGATTTATTTTCTTCTGTGAGAAAAAGCTCTTTCTATCAACACACGGCTGTATAGATTATTAAATATGCTTCACACTACACATGACAGATTGGTTATTTGCTGAAAATGACTATAGGTAGGGGCTCCTGGGTGGCTCAGTTGGTTGAGCATCTGACTTTGGCTCAGGTCACAATCTCACATTTGTGAGTCTGAGCTCCACGTCGAACTCTGTGCTGACAGCTCAGAGCCTGGAGCCTGCTTCGTATTCTGTGTGTGTGTCTCTCTCTCTGCCCCTCTCCTGCTCGAATTCTGTCTCTCTCTGTCTGTCTCTCGCTTTCAAAAATAAGCATTAAAAAAGTGACTAGAGGGGCGCCTGGGTGGCGCAGTCGGTTAAGCGTCCGACTTCAGCCAGGTCACGATCTCGCGGTCCGGGAGTTCGAGCCCCGCGTCAGGCTCTGGGCTGATGGCTCGGAGCCTGGAGCCTGTTTCCAATTCTGTGTCTCCCTCTCTCTCTGCCCCTCCCCCGTTCATGCTCTGTCTCTCTCTGTCCCAAAAATAAATAAACGTTGAAAAAAAATTTTTTTAAAAGTGACTAGAGACATATTATCTAAGAATTAAATATGCAGCTGAATGAATGGTGAGAAATAAAACATTAAAATTAATTACAAGTTACCTGGACTCCTGTCTAAAAATGGATGAAAATAAAGGAGAGACAAGGCTACTAATATTTATGGAACATCCACTCTGTATGTGTTTCTGGTCTGTTTAATCCACAAAATTATCTGACAAAGTACGTAATATTATCCACATTTTACAGATGAAATCCAGATCCAAATCCACGTATATTAGTGGTAAAGCAAATACCTGAACTCAGGTCAATCCACAATAATACCTCAGACATACATAAAGAAGATAAGACAAGGGAATGACTTGGAGGTGAAGTTGCTAGGATCAGAGAGGATTTCAGGGAAAACACATGCCCGTACTGGCCTGTGAACAGTTGTGTAAGAAGAACTGAATCCTGAGCAGATACCTGGGCTAGCATAAAAATACCAGAATGCAGGGGGCTGCAGAGGAGTTATACATCCTTCATGACTAGAACAGCTGAAGGTATAAAAAGGGTGGAAATGCAGTAGACAGATTTCTAAGCTGTTGGGGAGAAATCTGTTTATATAACTGGACCAAAGGTTATATAAATACGAATCTTCAAATAAAACTGATCAGAAGTAGTATATGCTGAATAATGGTCCCCCAAAGATGTCCACGTCCAACTCCTTGCCACCAAAAGAAGTTTTGTAGATATGATTAAATTAAGAGTTCTAAAATGGGTAGATTATTACGGATTATATGTATGGGTCCAACATAATCACAAGGGAGGCAATGGAGTTACATTCAGTAAAGAGACGTGATGGCAGAGCAAAAGTGGGGTTGATGCACTTTGAAGACAGAAGAAATGGCCAATAGCCAAGAAGCCAAGAAAATGGCTTCTCCCCTAAAGTCTCCAGAGGGAGCAAGGCCATATTGACACCTGACTTTAGCCCAATGAGACTGATTTTGTACTTTTTTTTTTTTTCGTTGATTTGGACTTCTGACTTCAGAACTGTAAGATAATAAGTGTTTATTATCTTGAGCCATTAAGCTTGTTGTTATTTGTTATAGTAGCAATAGAAAATTAAAACAATAGTCTATGAGATATATCAGTCAAAATTATTTTTTATGCTGTATATTACTGGATTTAGAGTTGACCTGTTCCTAGGTGCCCTTTTACAGATTTTATTTTCTTGAGCTATTGTTTTTTTGGTCTTTGTTTTTTTTGTTTTTTCCACAAGAATATGTTGGAAATCATTGCCTTTTACAGGCAAGCAATAGGACAGGCAAGGAAAAATGAAACAAAGGAAGTTAAAAAAAATAACAGCAGAAAAAGCTCTTTCCTTAATCAGTAACTCAAAATAGGAGACTAACAGTTTCAGGATGGTGAATAGACTGTTTTTGTCATTTAGACAAAATTTTGTCATTTCTCCTACATTTTCTTTTGATTTGAATTGCGCAGAAAGAAAACAATTCTTATTTTAATAATAGTACTAAAATGAACTGTGTCATTGGCTCAGCCAGGGTACAGGGTATTCTGAATTAATGTTATTTTGTGCTTGATTATTACCATATCTATGTTCTGCTTGTTCTGTCAAGTTCAAGTAATTTCCCTGCCTTGAACAGCTACTTTTCATTCATGCTTTCATTCATTCACTCAAGAAATACTTACTTAGCTTCTAATCTATATGGAAGACACTCTGCCAATGACTGGGGATAGAATTATGAATAAAGCAAGCATTGTCTTTACCTTTTATTTTTTCTCAGACTACCCTAGACCACACTGGTATCGCCCTTTAAGACTCTGATTTCACTTATATCTGCTCATACATGTTTAGGGACTTAAAACTAGATAATGGATATTAGTATGTTTCTCTGTCTCAATTACTCATCTAAGTCACATGCTTTTGGGGGGGGTGGTGGTTATTTCATCTCAGGTGGTACAGATCACACTTAATAGACATAATAATAATTTCTTAATGACTAATTGATACATGAGTCACCAGGTTTTGTAGAATCATTCATTCTTCAACAATTTAATAGGTCTCCCCACTAGGCCCTTAAAAAAAAAAAAAAGCCTGATACTTTAGCTTGATGGGTAAGCATTGTCCAGGTGGTCAGAGAGGCAAATGAGTTTTAAGCAAAGGTAAAAATATATGTACAAGAATCAAACAGGAAAATGTGTGATTTTTTTTTTTAAAGAGTAAACATTGTTGTGTGTCAGGAACATTATCACAGAATATCACTAGATTAGAGAGCCATATTGAGGTTATATTGGGAAAAACTTTTCATGTCATGATAAACTATATAGATTTGATCTTTAAAAAAATTTATTCAGCTGTATTTTTGTTTTTTATTGTGCTAAAAATACATAATGTAAAATTTACCATATTAACCTCTTTTTTTTAAGTGTAAGTGAAGTATATTAACATTGTTGTGAAACAGATCTCTGGAACTTTCTCATCCTGAAAAACTGAAGGAAGGGAGGGGTTTAAAATAAAAGAATATTAGATTCTTACTTCCTCCCCTCTTGACTTTTTTACAAAAGGTAAAAGGTAACTCTGGCATCTATATAGAGAATTACCTGACAAAGGAATGAGAGAACCCTAGAAGCTAGTAACCAACATGCTATAATGTAATTTTGGAACCAGATGAACCGAGGTTCAAATCCTGGCTCCTGCACTCACATGCAGTATTAAGTGAAAATCAGCTGGCTATATTTTTTTCCCTTTAGTCAAGAATGAGGTTTACTTGTTGTTAACTTATTTTGGTATTTCAAAAAAAAATTACTATTTTTTCACTTAGAGAACCAGGTTTTTTGTTTTTTTGTTTTTAAACAGTGGCTTTGTAGCACAACTGTTTGAAGCAGGAATGGACTGTTAGCAGATTAAATTGTCTTTTGTGCTCGCTATGAGTTACATTGACCTATGCCTCCATATTTCCTGAATTCCTAATTGTTAAAATGAATGTTAAACAGTTTTTCTCAACTTGCAGGATATGACTATGTAGTCCACTTTATATTCCCAAATATAATCTTATATTCACTTTCACAATTAGAGTTTTGAGGTTAATTTTTTTTTTTTTTTTTTTTTTTTTTGTGGAAGCCATCTTCAACTCTGATGGCCGATTAGAGCCACCTGGAAGCTTTTGATACTCTGTTGGTCTCCACGAGAAACCAACTCAACCAGATTTCTTAGGGGTGGATCTAAGCATTCAATCTAAAACATTTCCCCAAGTGATTTTAATGAATGTAAAGCCAGGGCTGGGAATCCCCACCCACTCTGTACTTCTCTATTATCCAAAGCACTTATTTTAAATTGAAACCAAGTTATGCCTTGACTATGGCTTTTTGTAGTTTATTCCAGTTTTCCACCATCATGGATAATTGGGTGTAAAAAAAAAAAAGTGATGCTTGGCTCTATTTTGTGATTTTATTTTATTTTTATTTTTACTTTTTAAAATGTTTATTATTTTTGAGAGAGAAACAGAGCATGAGCGGGAGAGGGGCAGAGAGCGAGACACACCCAGAATCCAAAGCAGGCTCCAGGCTCTGAGCTGTTAGCACAGAACCTGATTCGGGGCTTGAACCTGCCAGCAGTGAGATCATGACCTGAGCTGAGATCGGATGCTTAATGGGCTGAGCCACCTAGGTGCCCTCTATTTTGTCATTTTAAAATAAAATTTTTTTTCTAAATTAATTTTGCTATGGCCGTAAAATAACTTGATATTTGAAAAAGTTATGTAATGTAGGCAAAAATTTAATGCTTGATAAGTTCCTCTGTACTAATGGAAATCTTTATATCAAACAACTGTGTCTATGACTTTCCATAAGCTTCCAACAGTATCAAAACCAAGGAATGGATTGTGAGAGAATTCTTCCTCCTGCACATAATTTCCATCATCCCTTCCCATCCCAAACCACTAAAATGTAATCTATAACCTTAGTAAAAACAGCTTGTCTGTTGTTCAACTATAACTTCAAAGTAAGTCCCATATCCCACCTCTCTAAACTAATTGCCTCCTCAGCCTCTTTCTATATAGAATTAGTCTTCCAATAATCCTAACTTATTATAATGCTTCTAATTTGGAAAGGATATATCTTAGAGCTGGTCCATGACCATATTTATTATAGGGATTTGGGGCAACTAGTCTCAGATGGTTCTTAAAAGTAATTTACAAGTGGCCTTTGATTGTTTTTTCCAACAGAGGAGACCAGATATTTCCTGCTTTGAATTAATAAGAGAAAAGGTCAGATTTGCTATTTCAAGCTTCCCCTCTCTTCTTCTGCTTCTTTTAGAACTTTATTATCAACCATAAAGATAAAGAAAAATACTGCAGTCTGCTGACACGTTTACATAAAATCTCCACACTTTTTTTTTCTGTCTGCTGAACTTTGAAGTTTTGCTCTATATTGTTTAAAACCAGATGTTTTCTTTAGTTTTTTTTGTAGTTGTTTTAAAAAGAACTTTCTATTTTGCTCAAAACATATTTTCTTTCACTTTTGTACAAAACAAACATTTTAAAGCCAGAATGCCTCTATTTTACAAAATTATACTATAAATTATTCTTTGCCCCTGTGCTAGGCAATAGAGGATATTAATATCTAAGAAATTATTTAACGTCAAAGTTTGAATAAAAATAAGATATCTTTAGGCAAAGAATCATGGAATAAATAAGAGATACAGGCAGACAGGGAGAAGAGTAAAATGGTCATAATTGAGTTTTAAATTGGCCCTAAGACCCGAGTATCTACAAGACAATTTCTTCAAGTCAAACTCAGTGGAGTCCACTCTTTTTAAAACATTTTTAAAAATATTTTTTTTTTATTTTTGAGACACAAAGAGAGACACAGCATGATTTGGGAAGGGTCAGAGAGATAGAATCTGTAGAGACACAGATTCCGAAGCAGGCTTCAGGCTCTGAGCTGTCAGCACAGAGCTCAATGTGGGCGTGAACCCATGAAAGGTGAGATCATGACCTGGGCCAAAGTTGGATGCTTAACCAACTGAGCCACCCAAGCACCCCCAGTGAGGTCCACCCTTAAGAAGAGACTGTTTTGTTTTGTTTGTTTTGTTTTGTTTCGTTTTAAGTCTCATGGAGAAATAATTGATAACCATCATTGTATGAGGTAAATGATACAATGATGGTTTGATTTACATATGTTGTAAAATAATTACCACAATAGTTTCAGCTAACATCTGTCTTCTCTAGATACAATAAAAAGAAAGAAAAGAAAAAAGAAAAAAACAATTCTCATTGGGATGAGAACTCTTAGGAATTACTCTCTTGATGACTTTGTTATGTTATACACAGAACAGCTCTAGCAATAGTCATCATGCTGTACATTATGTCCCTAGTACGGTTGACCCTTGAACAATGTGGGTTTGAACTGGGAAAGTCCACTTAAAAAAGGATTTTTTTTTGATAAATACAGTACAGTACTATAAATGTATTCTCTTCTTATGATTTTCTTAATGACATTTTCTTTAGCTTACCTTTATTGTAAGAATACAGTATATATACATATCACATGTAAAATATGTGTTAATTGTTTATATCATTAGTAAAGCTTCTGGTGAAAAATAGGTTATTAATAGTCAAGCTTTAGGGGAGTCAAAAGTTATATGCAGATGTTTGTGTGGGGGTTTGACACTCCTAACCTTCATGTTGTTCAAGGGTCAACTATACTTATTTACCTTATAAATGGACATTTGGACCTTTTGACCACCTTCCTCCAATTTCCTGTCCCCCCACCCTCTGCCTTTGGTAATCACAAGTCTAATCTCTTTTCTACAAGTTTTTTTTTTTCCATTCCACATATAAGTGAGATCATACAGTATTTGTCTATACTCTGACTTATGTCATGTGGCATAATGCCTTTAAGATCCATCCATGTTGTAGCAATATGATAGGACTCCCTTGAGGAAACCATTTTTGATGATCACCTAAAATTTATAATTTTGTTTTGTAATTCTGTGATTTCTCCTCCTGGAGGAACAATCTATATTCCCTTTGTCATATCCATAGAAGAGACTGGGATCAGTTCTGACCCTGTGTTGCATCTCATGCATGTGCTTTGAAAATATTAAATAGTTACCTTCTACAGAACATTAAAAAAAATGTTATGCTTGCCACTTTAGTCAAAGAAACATAAACCGTAGCAGTAGGTAGGGTTTTATATTCCAGATGGTGATGAATCATTGATGGAGCCCCTAGGGTCTAATTGTACAACTTTCCTAGATACCTATAAAGCATCAATTATGCAAAACAAGTGTTTTCTCTTAATTATTTCTCCCAGGAATTTTAATATAAATAGAACATAATATAAAACAAGCTTTGCTTTCAAATCTAAAATCTCTTTAGTTGTGGCTAAATATCTATATCTACACACCTCTCTCTCTCTCTCTCTCTCTCTCTATATATATATATATATATATACACACACACACACTATTTGGAATATTGCTATAGGACTATTCAGCAAAAATGAAAATTTTGTAGTCTTAGGTTTCTCTGTTGTTTTATTGAAAAAAAATATTACCAATTGTGGTATTTACATAGGTTATGCAATCTAGGACAAATTTTAATGCTTCACAAGCTCTGCATATATATTTGATTTCATACAATACCAAGTTATAATAAAATAGTTCAGACTTGTATCAAAAGCTGTTATGTTGTCTCTTCCAAATCCTATCTTAGTGTTTCCCTCTCAAAGTATCATAATGAACATTTAAGCTTTGTAGACAGTGATAAGTAAAAACACCAAATTGGAATGAAAAGATCTCTAAGTCCTCATCAAATAGCCAAACTCTACATTAATTTCTTCTCTCCTCCTGTTACAGCAGAGAAAGTACCTCTCCCTATTAAGTTCAACTTTTCCTAGAGGGCACTCAGGAGGCATTTAATAAACAGTAGTTGGATAAATAAATTTTTAGGTAAATGAATGAATGGATGAATGAATCTTCTCTTTTAGGAAACTTATATTATTAACTGTTCCTTAACTCTCTTATAGGCTATTTCTCTCTGTTCCCTTCCATTAGCACTTGTTGAATCTTTAAGAACCAAAACAACCCTTTGTCCATGTATACCTCTGTTTATACCTCTATTTCTTCTCCATCAAAATAAAATTTCTCAAGTTTTTTCTGACTCCTTGTTTCCATATTCTTACATTTGACTCACTTCCCACACCAAACCAATGTGGTTCCAATCCTTACTTCTCTGTTGAAGGCATTTTTCCAAAAGTCAGCTATGATTTCCATATAGCCAAATTAAAGTTGCCTTTTCACTGGTCATTATACTTAATAACTGAAAATATTTGACACTGATGATCTACTAAGCAATATATACTCTCGTGAATGATACTACATTGTACTCAATTCTTCATCCATTTGGCCTCTCTTTTACCACATCTTTTATTTAATCAAAACCATTAAATACTGAAAAGTGTCAGGGCTCTATTCTTGATTATCTTTCTTCTTAGTCTCTGCTGTTTCTCTAGGTGAGAGTTTCTCAATCTTGGCACTATTGACATTTTAACCAAGGTAATTCTTTTCTGTGAGGAGGGTGTTCTGTGTATTAGAAGATGTTTAGCAACCATGACTTGCCCCAGTTGTGATAACTATGATAACTAAAAGTATCCGCTTTGTCAAATGGATTCTCAGAGGCAAAATCACACCCAGTGAAGAACCAATGTTTTAGGTGATCTCAATATCTCCATGGTTTCTCTTGACGTATGTCCATCCTTGACCACTATGTTGAATTCTCAAGATATTTAGTCAACCACCATCTTGACCATCTTATTGGTAGCCCTCATATTTAATTATTTAAAATGTTAGAAATTGTGCAAATTATTCCCCACCATCATACTTGCCCTTTTTATTTTTGAGCTCCACCAAATGGGCCCATCCAAGTACTTGTGCCAGAAACATTGGATTCAGTGCCTGATTATAAAGTAATCACAACATGGATGGACCTGGTGGAGATTATGCTAAGTGAAATGAATCAAAAAGAGAAAGACAAATACCTTATGGTTTCACTTGTATGTGGACTCTAAAAAATAAAAGAAATGAAAAAAAAAAACAAAGAAAGAAGCACAAACAAAGAAACAAACCAAGCAGACTCAAAAAAAGGGAACAAACTGATGGTTGCCAGAGGAGAGGTGGGTGGGGGGGTGCATGAAATAGATAAAGGGGATTTGGAGGTGCAAACTTCCAATTATAATATAAATAGGTTACGGAGATGAAAAGTACAACATAGGGGATATAATCAATAATATTTTAATAATATTGGCGACAGCTAATGACTACACTATAGTGGTGAGCATTGAGTAATGTATAGAATTGTCAAATCAATGGGTTGTGCACCTGAAACCAATATAACATTTTATGTTGATTACACCTCAATAAAAAGATCTTCTAAATGAAAAAAAAAAAAAAAAATATATATATATATATATATATATATATAGCCATTGATTGTAACTCTAAACTCTCTCTCAGATCCAATAAATTCTCTCTTTCTACTGACATGTACCTAATCCAAGCTACCATCTTATCTAGCTTTAGGCACTGTAGCAGTCATTCCTCTGCTTTTTAAATCCATTCTTCCCATTGAAATCAAAACAGTCTTTTAAAAAATATATAATTATGTTACTCTCTTGCTTACATTTATTCTTAGTTTTCCTATTATCTTTACAATAAAGAACCCATGTGGGGAAATAGGTTCTACTTACATCAATGGGTTAGAAAAAGCTTAGGGCAGAAAGCCGACACCCACAGGCAAAAACGCCCAAGGTTAGCTAGGGAGATATTGTAATGGGATCACAAGTAAACTTGTTATATCACCTGCAGGAATTACTTTCCATCTGGTGCCAATGTACCTTCATCACAAACTTCACCTGCCCCCCAAACCCTTTGCTTCTTACACACACAAGTCAGTGATTACTGTCCGATTGTTTTCTCCACATTCACATGTGTAAGATCTTCTTTTCCTCATGTTCACCACGTGGGTAATAAATATTTTGTGAGCTCGGTAAATATGGAGACAAGCTGTTTGGGTTCTTGGTCTCCTTCGGACATTAGCTTCTTTCGTATTCAATTCTGCATCCACTCTCTTGCTGGACAAGAGAGAACTCCAGACTCATAGTCTGCGACAAACATGAACTATTTAAGCTGGTAGGATCTGGTCTCAGCTAACTTCTCAATCTCATTTTCTCTACTCCTCTCCCACTTACTTTCTGCTTCAGGTTATTGTCCTTATATCACTTTACTGAATGTACTGTGTTCTTCTTGGCTCAGATATATTTCGTAAAAATGTCATTTTATCTCCGGCTCTGATCCAACTAATGATCTCAAGTAACTACGTGACTGACCTGTGCGGTAGGTAGACCAAAGACTCCCCATAATGGCCACATCCTAATTCTTGAAACCTCTGAACATGCTAGTGATCATGGCAACAAGGAATAAAATTACTGATCAGCTGAACCTAGTTAAGGAGATTACCCTGGGGTATCCAGGTGAACCCAATGTAATCATGTCCTATAAAAATGGAAGGAGGTAGCCAAGCTCAGAGAAGCTTGGAGCCATCGTGAGGAGAACTCAGTTTGCCATTGCTGGCTTGAAAAATGAAGGAAACTATAAACCAAGGAAAGCAGGCTTTCCTTAGACGATGAGAAGGCAAGAAAAGGAATTTTCATTTAAAGCCTCCAGAAGGAGGGGAGTTCTGCCAGCATTCTTGATTTCATGGGAGGCTTCTGACCTACAGGACTTCAAGGTAACGAACTTGTATTTTTTAAACCACTAAGCTTGTAACGATGTGTTACAAAAGTAATAGGAAACTAAAACAACCTGTTCATAATAATTTCCCTTCATAGTCTCCTTATGTTTTTAGTTATATTCAATGACTTGCTGCTTTGCTATACTGTGTGCTAGTGAACACCATTTTGTTCTTACTGCTATTTCTGAAAAAAAAAAAAAAGTTGTGCTCTTGGTGAATATTTGTAAAATGAACAAATGAAGAAATAATTTGGTTTACGAGTCTATTTTTCTGGTAAGTCCTAACACATAATTTCTGCCTCTTGTATGTCACCTGACTTATGGGGAAAACAAACAAACGACCTGTTCTAGCTTTCTTTGTGAGCACGGTCACTTTGTTCTCTGTAAAAACTTAGTGTTTGAAACTGAAAATTGACTTGAGAAACACTATCTTTTATGGATGTGCTTCAAGACAGGAAAATGTTAAGGAAACCTGGTTTATATGAATAGAACCTCTGATAAAAGAACTGTAAGCCAGATACTGGAGAACTGAAATGGATAAAGAAAAAAAACTCTGGTATCCTGAGTTAGGATAGTAGGTAGTAACTATCACCTCTAGAACCAGCAGAACAAAGAAGTGGCTGGGAGTGTAATTTAGAAGCTTTGAATTAAAAGACTGCTGGAGCTGAACCCTGACCTAGGAGGGGAGCCTTGGCTGGTGTGGGGTCTCTGAGGTTGGAGAAGGGACTGTGGTGTTGGATCTGGACCTCTGAGACAGGGCTGCTGAATGGCTGGATGCTGATCTCTTAAGGGGGTGTGGAGTATTGAGTCTGTGACTCTTAAAAAAAAAAAAAAATAGCAGACTCTGCTGCTATGGACAAACTACTGTTGCTGGGTGGGGAGGTGTTGCTGGGTGAGTCACTGAGAGAAACAGGAAGGAGCTAGCCCTCCCCATCTGTGTACCACCCTCTAGCTCCCCATCTCGGGAGAGCCTGACCTAAAGACTCTGCTGTTATGGCAAAATCCTGCTCTACAGAGTGAACCCCAACATCACAAATGTTCTACAAGGCTGGATCTGACAATGGCTCAATACCTACAGTTTCTAGGTACAAGTAAGCCAGAGATTGAGAGAAGATTTCTAGAGATATTCTCAACAGAATTTGGATGGTTTGTTAGGGAGCTTATAACTCCCTCTGCCTACAACAGGTACACGCCTATACCATGGCAATTATGGGACAGTTGGGGAGCCATGGAAATGCTCACCATGGATGCGTCCTGCTAAAGCCTGTGTTTTTTGTTCTGTTACTGTGAATGCTCTGAGGTGGGGCAGGTGCCATGTTTGTTGGGGTTAAGAACAAATTCTCACTACTGTTAAAAATTTTGTCCTTTTTCTTTTTCCTTGAAGGCTCACTTTTTTTAAGGTGCTTTTCAGTGGGATAAAAATGTAAGAGGTTATTGATTTTTTTTTTTTTTTTTTTTTTTTTTTAGTTTGGTTTCTAGAGCACTTGCTGCTATAGCAACTATTCTGACTCCAGAGTCAGAACATCCCACAAAATATACTGGACTTTGCCTTACTGTAGGCAGATGTTCTCATTTCATGTGCCTTTTGTTCTCTCCAGGCTCTGTTTCCTATGGAAAATCCTAGTTAACATTATTTCAAAACTAGAACCACCCATTCTTATAACAAATACCTTTATACTGCAAGTATTAGGAAAAAATATTAGAAAAAAATATTTCCTTAGGATAAGTCTTCTAGAACTTTAAGTCTTGATTGTTCTAAAAATTTCTATACTTGTACCATTTTAATTTTGATTCATTCATTTGATTCATTCATTTTTTTTCCTTAATTTTTTTCTTATATCTGAATCCATCAATGGGGCACAGTGAATGGGTTTTTTTTTTTTTTTTCCCCAAACACTGTACCAAGTATAGAGTAGGACTAAGTTGGAAGCACTCACAGGGGGTAACTTCCTATCCCACGATACACAATCCGAGAGAACACCCTTGCTGTGTCATTCTTTCCTTCCATGAACATCCCTCACTTGTCCCTGGGTATCTCATTTCCCCTTTGGCTCTGGTGTTGAGAGGAACAGGCAACAATTCAGTCTACTCTCTTTAGCACCTGAGGCGACCCTCCTCAAAAGATTCAGCTGGGCCCTTTGCTCTCAGTGGCATAGTGATTAATGAAGGGGTGTTCTGGCTTTGAGGGAGGATGATTGTCAAAGGTCACTGTATGAGGTGAAATCCTCCGTGTTCAAATGATTCTCATAAAACCTCAGGAAGAGGCTTGGCAGTGATGAATGAACATCTCTCCACTACAGTCATTGGTTGTTTTCTTCCTGTATGAGACCTCACTGTTTCTTCAGTTGAACAGAGACATGCAGTTAAAAACCTTACAACATTTAAAAATACTTAAACAATAGTTACTGCAATCCACATGTCAAGATGATCACGCCATGAGAGGCATGTAGTGAACTGACAGTTTGAAATCACTTCCTTTAAATCAGCATCTGATGACCCTACACAGTAGTGCATATAAACAAAATGATATCCTCACCGTTACACCAAGGCTTGATATCCAGTGGTCTAATATATCCAGAAGTTTTTCATCCTTAAAGGGATAGGCTAACCTCTAAATTAGATGGAATCAGCAGATGTCTATGAGCCTGGACATGACAGGAGACTTCTGACAACTGAGTCCACCTGTATTCCCCACCTGCTTAGAGATTCATAATCAAAAGAATTGAGTGGTGGGGTAGAATAGTCCCTGGCTTCCTTTGCTTTTCTCTAGTCTGGTTTTCTAATAGGCTGTTGGCTTCCCAGTTACTTACCAGGTACAGAGAGGTAGGAGTCCGATTCCAGAATGACCGGAGGCATGAAACTTTGTTAGGTGGCTACTTGGACTTCCTTGAGTTAAAAGCACACACCTAAGCTCCTTAGCCATCCTGTGTTTCCCATAGGGCTCTAAAGGCTCTGAAGGAAGCCTAGAGCACAAGTATCTCCTCTCTGGAGGGATTCTAGTTAAGTCAAAGGTGCAGAGACACCTGTGAGCTTTGGCTTGCCTTCCCTAAAGTTAGAGCCATTACCTGGATAAACTTGAAGCACCTGCTATTCTTGTCTACACTGAAGTAGCACTACAGCTGACATGGCATTTCAGTGAAAAGCCTAGGCTTAGTAGCAGTTGGGTCAGGTGGAGTGGAATATTCCTGGTTTGACTTCTACAGAAAAATCTTTTCTACACTTAGTTTTCTATTCCACTATCCTACTTGCTACCTTCCCCACACCTTGAAATAATTCACCAGGATGGAGTTTGTGCTGTTTTTGTTTTGTTTTTTTTTTTTCCTGGAATCAAGGACAACTGGATAGACTCCTTCAGAGGTTTCAGTTTCCAGGGAACCGTCTCTTGGGCAGGGAAAGGGCCCCTTTAGAAAGGAGGGTTAAAACTTTAGGAAGCATATGGGAAAGAGGAGCCGTGTCTTACTCCCTCACATAACCTTTTCCATGAATAAGGCCTATTAAACTGACTGGATCCTGAAACGTCCCTTTAACTCTTTTTTATGGCTTCCTTTCACAAAGAACAAAATGCCACAGATAAACCAACAAAATGCTAGATTGGTTATTACCTTTAAAGGTCATTCGAAGTAGAGTACCATATTACTCCAGATTAACGTGACCTGTTCACCTTAATGCTCCAGGGAAATGTCAGATACAAACAATCAGGGTCAGAGTATACAGGTACTTGAGCTATTATCTTTATAACTTTCAACCCTACAACAAAGTATAGGTTAAAAATAAAAACCTTCAAGGTCCAACAAATGGAAAGTCGTTCTTGTGGTGTAAGAATTTGGCAATGGTGATGGCATGGGTTGGGGGCGGGGTGGTAATACTTTAAGTTCTTGAGGGTAACAATTACATCCTATCAGATAAGACTAGGAATTTAAAGGAGATGAAAAGAACCTCACTTGAGTAGAAATTAAGATTTATATACATGTCTTTATATTGGAGACCTTTAAAATTAGTCTTTCAGTATGATTTACTTTATTATAGCCATCTGTGGACAATATTGGGGAATGAATGGGATTCCTAGGTTTCCCTCCTGCTAGCTGTTTTTTCTTCTGAATAAGCCCTCTATATCCTAGAATTCCCCACCAAAATTTAGCTACCCATTCCTAGGAAAATGATAAATGTAACTGGTAAGATTTCTACACTCAAAGCTCTGCCATTTCCAGTAGGATTTATAGTCCGTTATTCATGCAGTGGCATTAAAAATGCATGTACTTCTGAGTGCTCATACGTTCACTTTTATCAATGCCACTGGGCTTCAGTAATGTCTCCTTAAGGCTATTGCAAATAATCCAAGACCTTGTAGTTCTTATTTCTGACCTAAAGTGAAAGTATATCTTATAACCTTCTACTTCTCCGGTTTATAAAAGTGGGAAATGGAATTGGGAAAAATGAAGGGGAAGAAGAACTTATTCAAATGGCAATGGTTTTATAGTTAAGACAAAATGAAATCAAGACCTATAAATTTCCTTGTTTCATTATGATGAAAGGTTAATGATTCTCATCTTCTGGAAGACCATATTTGAAACAGTATGTGAGTCATGTTCAAAGTTATTTACTGAGGTCTGATAATGTAGGACACCTTGATAATTAGTGTTAGCACCTCATTTCTTGAGCTCTTACTATGTGTCAGATGCTGCCCTAAGTACTTGCAGGGTGAGCAGGGAGGCACGGCAGGGTCCAGCTTTCACCCTGGTATGGTCAACCTTAGGGTGATAAATTCTGGTGCATCGTCACCTCTATTCAGAGTAAATTGGCTGACAGCTTTTGGGCTGAAGGAAAGATATGACCTGGCTAATAGGTGACTCTCCTACAGCCGTCTAGACCACAGCTGTTCCAGGCCTCCTGCCCACAGCAGTTCTGATCCCTGCTCACACCCCCACCTCCCCCCATGCTGGCTTGCCTGCTGTTAAGCTCTGGCTCACCTGTGCCTGGAGGAGATCTTTGTCAGGTAATGTTGTACCACCTGTAACCTGGACTAACCAGTGAAGTTATCTGCCATATGAAGGATGGTTACTATACCATGCTCAGTGAGGTCTGAACCTTGCCTTGTCAAATGGAGACTGTCATTTAAGCTATTCTTCCTTGGTTACTCTCCGTCGGCAGTAGAACATTTGTTAGTTCTCTTTGCATCTTAGAGCATGATTAATGTCATTTTTCATACTAAACTTTGTTTAGACTGCTATGTGGTTTGTCGCTTCTATGTAGACTGATACAGATGGTAAACAGGAAGCAGATAATGTGGGTTAAATGATAGCAATTCCACAATTTCCCATATTTTTCATCTTCTGCCCCATGTTACTATAGAGATCTGAATGCCCTTAAATTTGATTTTTCTTTAGAAAAATTATAGTGAGATTTCACTTCTTACTAAAATTTCAGTGGAATCCATTTCATAAAAGAAACTAAATTCTGATAGAGGGTAAGTGGATAAAAACCTAGATTCTTACATTTGTTACCATCTTTGTTGATCTTCCTGAGTGGAGACTAATTTTAGATAATGGAGAAAGCCTGATGGATTCCTCTTAAACAGATAGAATGAAAAGTTGATAGACAAGTTGGTGTATAGTATAGCTCAAATAAGAAACAATATACCATCTTTTAAGTTAACAGTTGGGTAATACCTGGTCTCAGAAGCTGATAACTTATTTCTATTGAAGGAGAAAAAGCAGGGTGACAGGATATGAAGCTAATTCAAAAGTCTAGAGAATCATAAAGAATTGGATTTTTTGGAGTTTGGACAATGCTAATTTAGATATGCTTAGACCTACAAGAGGAAGTGTTAGATAGGCAACAGACCTCCAATAAAGGAATTCAATGAAAATGTCATGACTGAAGGTTATAATTGGAGAGTCCTTGTATACAGACAGCTGAAAGTCATGGAATTGATTGCTATCACTTAGGGAGAGGGTCTAGGCATATAGAAAACAAATAGCAGCATGGAACAGTGCTGTGGGAAGCTCTTATACTTAGACATCAAGCATAGAAGTTAGAACCAGTAAGGAAAAAGGGGCAGTAAAAGCATGGATGTGAGAGAGGAGGAAATCCAGAGAGGGAACATGGTCAAGAGAAGGAAAACTTTCAGAAGGAAGAAATCAGCAGTGCTGATACTGTCCAGAGAAGAATAATATGAAGTCAGAAGGGGGAACATCTTATTTGACCTCTTATCACAGAAATGAGATGGCTACTGAAGGGAAGGTAAAAGCAAAGGGAATTTTAAATGGAAAATACTAGAACATTTGTGTGTGTGCAGTTGGGAATAATTCAGAAGAGCAGGAATACATTGGGACTCAGAAAAAGGGTAGAATTATTGAAGGAAATTGCTAGAGAAGATGAGACAAACATGAGAAAAAGGGGAAGGGTGACTGAGAGTATCAGGGTCCCTTTATTCTAACACAAAGGGGGTTAAGAGCACAAGAAAGTAGCAGAGATATAAGTGAATTGCCATTTAATGGCTCCTATCATAGGAGCAGGAGTTTTGGGGAAGCGTGGCTAGAACAGTTCTGTAGAAAAAATGTGAAGTTACCACATGGAAACTAGAAAGCAAACCTTAGAACCATGAGTAAGTTTGTGTTAAAAACTGTGTGCACACTTTAACAGTTTTAACTGCCTGAGTGCCAGCACAGAGTAGGTGACTAGTAGGTCTAACAAGATTAGAACTTTTTCCCCAGACTACTAAAAAGTAGAAGGAAACAATCGATGCTATTTTGAAGGCAGGAATACAATAATGGGATCTAAGCTGTGTAAAGGGGAGGGCAAGGATATGTGGAGGTAGGGTCAATAAATGGGAGATGTTGGAAGAGAAGAACTACTCAAATAGGAGTGTTTCATTTGAACTACAAGGATAGTAGTTTTCCAGAAGCTAGATCATTGAAACTGAAATGTCGAAAGTGGGTTTGGTGTTCATAAGATATGGTAATAAAATTACATGACTGAATGGAGAGGAGAGAAAAGCCATTAGAAGGCGAGAAGGTGAAGAACTCAAAGGCCAAGCTGTTGGATGTATTGGAAATCCCAGGAAGATACAGAAGTGCAGTATAAAGTTGTGCTATTATGTGGGATTTTGTTTGTTATGGGAAGAAGGTAGAGAATAACTTCCTACGTTTTCCAGGTGAATATAGGCTAACATGAAGACCTTTGAGTTCAGGCATTATGAAGTAGGGAGATGGCAAGAGCTGCACCTATGAAAATGGAGCCTTCAGTAGTATTGAGCTAGCACACCCAGAAGTCTGCTATAGCAATGCCCTACCCACACTGGGGATAAAAGTATAACTTTTCCTCACTAACTTTCTACCGGAGTTTATTTGGATTAAACACACACACAATCTAAATCTTTGAAAGTCACTATTATAGCACCATATAACAGTGATTGTTGTTGTTGGTTGTTAAGGGATCAATATATGCAACCTGAAGTAGAGTAATTGGGGAGGATGGGACCTTATTTCTACAATTCGTCTTTGGCTGGTTTCCATATTAGAAGAAAATGCATCTATTTCTCACTGAACCTTTTCCTTAGAGATCAATAAAATGGCAAAAATAATAGCCATTAAAGGATTGGATTTGCCATGAAAATACAGCCTGTTGACAGGCTGGCCCTCAAGTCCTGGGACTCCAGTCTGGCACATTTAAGGTACTAGCCCTACAACTAAGATAAGCTGGGTTATTGGTCATGGTGCTTTTGTTCTCCCTCCTTGAGCTGAGGGCTATCCTGGGTGACCTTGTTGCTGTTGTTTCAAGTTTCTTTATTGCTTGCAGAAATCCACACCCTCCTTTCTCTATAGAGGGGAAACCTTTGTGAAGAGGTGGATAACAAGTAGAAGAAAAAGAATTAGGCATGTGTCAGAGTCCCTGCTCTTAAAGGTTACAATACAATCTATACTGCTAATTCGAGTCTAGCTCTTAGTGATTCCAGAAATGTCGTCTCTGCAACTTTCAACAACTGGAAGAACTAAAGATGCTTTTACAGATACAGTGAATTCTAAAATTCTAAATTCTACAACTGCAAGTCTATAAAATACCTGAGTAATAGAATCTTAATTCTCCCAATTTTGTAGATGTCCTCTGTTTTTCCTGGGCCCCCCTCCACACAATTTTAACTGTTCTGTATTGTCCTGTATCAAATGTAACTAATGTTAAAAGCTCTAAAAATAGGATAATTTGACAGAAGAACCAAGGATGTGCAGGGAATATGAAACTGTGCTCTATCCAGATGGTTGTATCCATGCCTACTGCTTCATCTAGCTCAATCCCTCGCATATTCCATCTCCTCTCTTTGCTGCAGGCATATATATCTCATTGTCCATTCAAAATCTGTTCTTGGCTATCTCAAAGACTCAACTTCTTAAACACTAACAAATGGCCTCACTTCTTTCATATTAAAATGAGAACAAAATTTCTATTCTTTCTCCCTGATTGCCATCACTCTTAATTCTGCTGAAAGGCCAGAACTATGTTCTCTTTAACATCTCCTCTGCCTTCTACTTGTATCTGATCCATCACCAAGTCCTGTTAACTGTTACATCTAGGTGTCTTCAGATCTTCCATTCCTCAATACCTTCATCACTACTCCTGTAATTCAACTTATCATTTTTGACCTGGAAAACTGCCATATACCCTCTGAGGATGCCAGAGAACTCCTTATCTTGGCTGTTCTAAGTTACTCTCTATAAGGTATCTAATCATTCAAAAAGTAACCTTTATGTTGTCATTCCTTGATGATAAACCTTCATATTTTCCTTCAGCTCTTCAGATAAGAACAAATTCTTAAACATGTCATGCTGAAGGGGCTTCATATGATGGTCTGCTGTCGCCTTAACAGAAGTGTCTACATTTCTTCCCCCCAAAATTCTATGGAGTTGACTTGGGTTTATTATAGCATCTTGCTTGTTCCTGCCCTTGAGGCCTTTGCTCAGTCAATTTTGTCTGCCTGATTCCCTTGTTTCTCTCTTACCTAATTTTTCTCTCCTCTTCATATATCCTCTCAGATTTCACTTCCCCAGGGAAGCTGCCTCCATGACCAACACAACACCTGCCATGGCTGAATAAAAACTTGACTCTACCCCTTTAATATATAGAAGGTATCCACTTTGTTTATAATCTTATGTATCATCTGATAGAATCTAAGGTTGAAAAGTAGCTTCTTTTCTGAGGATAGGGACCATGTTTCTTTCACTTCCCCCGCCCCCCTCCCCAAAGCCAACAGATGTCTGCACTTAGAAGTCCGTAAAAAATTGAACTATACACCTACCAGATTCTTTGCCTTGTCTCTAACTTCAGAAGACTCGAGACCTTCACCAATTGGCAACTTACTTTTGCAGCTACAAGTATAGTTTTACTACAATTGTTGAGCTGTAATGAAGCCATTAAATTAATAGTAGAGTATCTAAAAAGCTATGTGTTTTCCATAAGTGATATTTGATCAACAGTAAAGATCAGACAGGGAGAAGGGAGAAAATCGTCGGAGATGAGACCTAAAGGCAAAAATGAGTGTGTGCAGGGGGAGTACATAGGCCATTGTATTAAGTGCAGAAAGTGTTGGATAGGTATGAAATACAACTTTGGTAGGAGATAGCTGAGCCAATCTGGATGAAATATTTCCTGAATATTTCTATCAGTTTTGAATCTATCTTAGCCTAATACTCTGCTGTAGACAAATTTTAATAAATGTTCAAAGGTCTCCCCCATCTTTTTGTCAAAGGAACAATAGCCACAGAAGTCAACATATTGCTGCTAAGAGCAGTGTCTGCATAAGGAGTGAATGGGGTCACTAGGGTGTGGTGTGTGTAGCCTCAGGCCACCAGAGGAAGTGGTAGATGTTGGTACCAAAGATACTAGAAATAAGGATAACTGGGGAGAATGTATTAATTTCTCTGGATCTCCCTTGGAGAAGGAAGGTATTTTTGCTCTAGAAATCCTGTAATGGTAACTAAAACCCCAGGATCTTTAAAGATTATCATCTCCTGTATAGGCTGGCACGGAAGCATGAATTATGTTAATTAAGGGGCACCTGGGTGGCTCAGTCGGTTAAGTGTCTGACTTCAGCTCAGGTCATGATCTCGCAGTCCGTGGGTTCGAGCCCTGCGTCAGGCTCTGGGTCTGATGGCTCAGAGCCTGGAGCCTGCTTCCAATTCTGTGTCCTCCCTCTCTCTCTGCCCCTCCCCCATTCATGCTCTCTCTCCTGTCTCAAAAATAAATGTTAAAAAAAAAAGTTAAGCATGGCTTTGATGCTGGGCTTATGTTCAAAGAAATCCCATGTAAGATCATTAGTACGATGAAAAAACAAGCAAAGCTTGCTAAATGTTACTTCCTGTGTTAGCAAACATAATCTTATAAACTAGAAACCTTTTACATTCTGAGAAGACTGGAACCAGTGGACTGTGAATAAATTGTGAATCAAGATACGCTGGGATACTTGAGGGAAGGACTCTACTGTGGCAAAAATTCAGAGGCAAATATGTAACTTGATACAGACTTTTAAAAAGAGCATTCCTCTATAATTAAACTGTTGGAATTTTAGACTTTAAAAACACCTCCACTTTGAATATATCTGATTTTTTTTTTCTTTGTCCCTTTCTGAGAAGAGAAAACCCGTATTAAAAGTAGGAAGAGAAGCATGAGCTGTCTGGATTATATTTTGGGAACTATCCTGATACTATAAATCAACTTTTGATATTGCTTCTAAGGGTGTTTTTCTTCAAGTGTAAGCATGTAGTGGCCATTGTGTATGGTATGTGCCAAGCACCTAGAATGCAGAGTCTAACAGGTCTAGGTGCAAAATGTAAATCTTCGGTTAAATACTAGATAGGCTCTCTAGGGTCTCTGAATCTTCATCTCCTCATAGGAAAATATTTCTGCCTCATGTATGAGACTGAATAAGATAAATGCAAAAGACTTAGGATATTAACTGGTAAATAGTAGCTTGACAAATAACTGTGCTTTTATCATAGTAATACTTGTATGTAACAAATCTAGTTGTCTGAGTATAAATCCAATATGCTCCTTGGAATAAGTATTTGAGGGGTTCTTAAAAAGGAGCAGAAGTATGTGTGCTACTCCAAAGAACATCTAGAAGATCGTGATTGATTTTCGGCTGACCGGGATCCAGGCTTCCAATAGTTTGGTTATATACCATTCTCTGTCCTTGTGTTCAATCCACTAGGTTTGAATAGATTTCCTATTGCCATTCCAGGGATATGGCGTGAAATGCCCCAAGCCTAGCTCTACTAGCATATTGTATCTTCCTTAGCTATGGCAATTGTTTCAGGCTGGGCATTTAGACCAGTCAGAATCAATGCGATGAAATTAGGCTCTTGTTAGAATTCATGGTATAAAACTCTTGCTCTTTCTTGCAGAATTTGAAATTAGAAAGACCGGGTTAGGAGATACTGTAGTTCTTGTATCTACCAGAGGTTTTCTGTCAGATAAAGTCAGCATGAAAAAAAGTGGAGCTAGGAATCCTACTGGGTCCTCCTCATGATTATTTGAGCTACTGATCAAGTCATGTCTTAAAATCGTCATCTGGATCACAAAGAATTGATGAAGAAACCAACAGAACAGGGTTCCTTAGAGCATAAGCAAGAATAACCTTTACCCCTTTAAAAGTGGTGACTTAAGAGTTAGGCCCATCAGTGAGAGGCCTCCAAAGTCTAACTTCTCTCCAATGATCTTATTTTTTAATTAAAAAAACCTGTCTGACTTATAACTGGAAGTTTATTGACTCCCTTTACCCATTTCTCCTATCCTCTGCCCCTGGCAGTCACCATTCAGTTTTTTTTTTAATTTTTATTTAACGTTTATGTTTATTTTTGAGACTGAGACAGAGCATGAGCGGGGGAGAGGCAGAGAGAGAGAGGCAGACACAGAATCAGATACAGGCTCCAGGCTCTGAGCCGTCAGCACACTCAGCACAGAGCCCAACGCGGGGTTCAAACTCCTCAACTTCGAGATCATGACCTGAGCTGAAGTTGGACGCCCAACCTACTGAGCCACCCAGGTGCCCCAGCCACCATTCAGTTCTTTGTAACTATGAACTTTTTTCTTTTTAAGATTCTACATATAAGATCATATAATATTCATCTAATTTTAATGACAGAATGGGTAGTTTGCTTTTTTTAAATAGGAGAACGGCTGGCATAAAATATAACACTAGTTTCAAGCATAGGACCTAGTACCTAAACAAATTTGTTATCCTCACCACAGGTGTAGCTGCTTGTCCTCTATCACCATAGAAATACTAATGCAATACCATTTACGGTATTCCCTATGCTGTACCTTTTATTCCCACAATTTATTCATCCCATAATAGGAAGCCTGTATCTGCTCCTCCCCTTCACCAATTTTGCCTATCCTACCCTCCTCACCTCTGGCAACCATCTCTGGATTTATGGATCTGTTTCTGCTTTTGGTAGGTTTGATTTGTTTTTACTTGAATAAGTCATGAGAACAGTTGACTACACAATAGAATGTTTATTAGATATTTTATTTTTCATAAAATGTTTTACTTATAAACTTTCAAATTATGAAATAGCAGGCCAAAAACTACCCCCAAAACTTAGTGAAATTATTTACATATAGCATTTATAGATGGTTTTAGCAGATACTTGTACATAGAGTCACCTTGAATTGTGGACCTATGTGTGGCCTTGCAGAACCTCAACTATTCATAGAGATGCTTGTCTAATAAAGTACTACCATCCAAGTTAAGAATAAGCTTTAAAGAACTAAGTACTTCTATTGAATTTTCTCTTTTGGGGGGGGATCAAAACCATGGGTGAAAAAGGCATCAATTCAAAATCCTGGGATTAGGAAACAAGGCCATCACTTTTAAATTTTTTTTTTTTCCAACGTTTATTTATTTTTGGGACAGAGAGAGACAGAGCATGAATGGGGGAGGGCAGAGAGAGAGGGAGACACAGATCGGAAACAGGCTCCAGGCTCTGAGCCATCACGCCCAGAGCCCGACGCGGGGCTCGAACTCCCGTACCGCGAGATCGTGACCTGGCTTGAAGTCGGACGCTTAAACGACTGCGCCACCCAGGCGCCCAAGGCCATCACTTTTAGATAAAACGATTTTTTTTAAAAAAAATCAATATTTGCTATTTCCTTAACTAATTCATTATAGAATTTCTTTAGTGGGAAAGAATTTGGGGATAGAATAATTTGAGTCTTGAACCCAATTCAAAATTTTGTCTTCACTAAAAGGACTTTTTAAAAGTGTAACAAATTTTCAAAGAAATAAAATTGAATTGCTACGATGACCACTTCTAAAAACTTAAAGTTGAATACTCAGAGAAATACACCTAAACATATGACTTGCTGAATTTCTACAACTGAACACATTCCTGCAGTTCCTTCTCTGATTATGGGGTTGTGTCAATTTTTTTTTTTTTTTTTTTTTAACCTACTTAAATTTATATCCAAGTCAGCATCTAGTACAATGATTTCAAGAGTAGAACCCAGTGATTCATCCCCTACATATAACACCTGGAGATCATCCCAACAATTGTCCTCCTTAATACCCCTTGCCCATTTAGCCCATCTCCCCACCCACAACCACTCCAGCACCCTCAGTTCTCTATATTTAAGAGTCTGTTATATTTTACCCCTGCCCTGTTTTTATATTCTTGATTCCCTTCTATGTTTGTTTTGTGCATCAAATTCCACATCTGAGTGAAGTCACATATTTGTCTCTTTACTGACTAATTTGGCTTAGCATAATATACTCTAGTTCTGTCCACATTGTTGCAAATGGCAACATTTTGTTCTTGATGAGTAATATCCATTGTATATATGCCCCATATTTATCCATTCATCCACAAATGGACATTTAGGCTCTTTCCATACTTTGACTATTGATAGTGCTGCTATAGACATTGGGGTGCAGGTGCCCCCTTGGAAACAACACACCTGCATCCTTTGGATAAATACCTAGTAGTGCAAGCGTTGGGTTGTAGGGTAGTTCTGTTTTTAATTTTTTGAGGAACCTCTACACTGTTTTCCAGAGTGTTTTCCCCAGTTTGCATTACCACCAAGGGTTCCTCTTTCTCCACATCCTTGCCAACATCTGTTGTTGCCAGAGTTAATGTTAGCCATTCTGACTGGTGTGAGGTGGCACCTCAATGTGGTTTTGATTGGTATTTCCCTGATGAGTGATGTTGAGCATCTTTTTGTGTGTCTGTTAGCCATCTGGATGTCTTCCTTGGAGAAGTGTCTATTCATATCTTTTGCCCATTTCTTCACTGGATTATTTGTTTTTTGGGTGTTGAGTTTGATAAGTTCTTTATAGATCTTGAATATTAGACCTCTATCCAATAAGTCATTTGCAAAGGACTTTTCCCATTTGTCAGTCAGTTGCCTTTTAGTTTTGCTGATTGTTTCCTTTGCCATGCAGAAGCTTTTTATCTTGATGAAGTTCCAAGAGTTCATTCTTGGTTTTGTTTCCCTTGCTTCCATAGACCTATTGAGTAAGAAATTGATGCAGCCAAGGTCAAAGAGGTTTTTGTCCGCTTTCTCCTCGAGGATTTTGATGGCTTCCTCTCTTACATTGAGGTCTTTAATCCATTTTGAGTTTTAGTGTATGGTGTAAGAAAGTAGGTTCATCATGTCGCTGTCCAGTTTTCCAGCACCACTTGAAGAGACTGTCTTGATTCCATTGGATATTCTTTCCTGCTTTGTCAAAGATTAGTTGGCCATACATTTGTGGGTCCGTTTCTGGGTTCTCTGTTCCATTGATCTAAGAGTGTTTTTTTGTGCCAGTGCCAAACTGTCTTGATTATAGCATTGTAACACATCTTAAAGTCCAGAATTGTGGTGCCCCCAGCTTTGGTTTTCATCTTCAGGGTTACTTTGTCTATTAGGGGTCTTTTTTTGGTTCCACACAAATGTTAGGATATTTTGTTCTATCTCTCTGAAGAATGCTGGTGTTACTTTGATAGGGATTGCATTGAATGTCAATTGCTTTAGGTAGTATCAACATTTTACCAATACTTGTTTTTTTTTTTTTTTTTTCTTGAGCATGGAACAATTTTCCCTTTTTTTTTTTTTTTTTGTCTTCAATTTCTTTCATAAGCTTTCTATACTTTTCAGTGTATTTTGTTCCCCCACCTCTTTGGTTAGGTTTATTTTTAGGTATTTTATGGTTTTTGGTGTAACTTTAAATAGGATTGATTCCTTGATTTTTCTGTTTCATTATTAGTGTCTAGAAACGTAACTGATTTCTGTGCATTGATCTTTGTATCTTGGGACTTTGCTGAATTCGTGGATCAGTTCTATTAGTTTTTTTGGTAATTCTTTTTGGGTTTTCCATATAGAATGTCTTCTGTGAAGAGTGAAAGTTTGACTTCCTCTTTGCTGATCTGGATGACTTTATTTCTTTGTGTTGTCTGTTTGCTGAGGTTAGGACTTCCAATATTGAAATAACTGGTGAAAGTGGACATCCCTGTCCTGTTCCTGACCTTAGGGGGAAAGCTGTTTTTTTTTTTTTTTTTTTTTTTTTTTTTCCTCCCCACATTGAGTAATTTTCCCCATGTTAGTGGTGGGTCTTTTGTATACGGCTTTTTATGATCTTGAGGTATGATCCTTCTATCTCCACTTTGTTCAGGATTTTTTATCAAGAAGGAATGCTATATTTTGTCAAATGCTTTCTCTGCAACTGTTAAGAGGATCATGTGATTCTTGTATTTTTATTATATTGTGGTGTATCATTGATTTGCAGATATTGAACCAGCCCTGCATCCCAGGTACAAATCCCACTTGATCATGGTGAGTAATGCCTTTAATGTATTGTTGGATCTGGTTGGCTAGTATTTTGTTGAGAATTTTTGCATCCATGTTCATCAGGGAAAGTGGTCTGTAGTTCTCCTTTTTAGTGGGTGTCTTTGGTATTGGAATCAAGGTAATGCTGGTTTCATAGAAAGAGTTCGGAAGTTTTCCTTCCACTTCAATTTTTTGGAACAGCGTCAAAAGAATAGGTCTTAACTCTTTAAGTGTTTGGTAGAATTCCCTTGGAAAGGCATCTGGCCTGGACTCTGGTTTTTTGGGAGATTTTTGATTATTAATTTACTGGTTAAGGAATATTCAAATTTTCTACTCTTGTTTCAATTTTGGTAGTTCATAAGTTTCTAGAAACTTGTCCATTTCTCCTAGGTTGCCCGATTTACTGGCATATAATTGCTCATAATCTCTTATTTGTATCTCTGCAGTGTTGGTTGTGATCTCGCTTTCATTCTTGATTTTACTTATTTGGATCCTTTCCTTTTTCTTCTTGGTCAAATTGGCTAGGGGTTTATCAATCTCCTTAATTCTTTCAAAGGACCAGCTCTTGGTTTCTTTGATCTGTTCCCCCCCCCCCCCCATAACACTGGTTTCTGCTCTAGCCTTTATTTCCCATCTTCTCCTGGTTTGGGGTTTTATTTGCTGTTTTTCTATTTCTAAGGTATAAAGTTAGGCTGTGTATCTGGGAACTTTAGGAAGGTCTGGATTGCTATATATTTCCCTCTTATGACCACCTTTGCTGCACCCCAAAGGTTTTGGGCTGTGGTGTTATTTTCATTGGCTTCCATGTACTTCTTAATTTCCTCTTGTTGGTTAATCCATTCGTTCTTTAGTAGGATGCTGTCTTTAATCTCCAAATATTCATTGTCTTTCCAAACTTTTTCTTGTGATTGACTTCAAGTTCATAGCATTGTGGTCTGAAAAATATGCATGGTATTATTTTAATCTTTGTGCTTGTTGAGGGCTTTGTGTCCTAATGTGTGATCTATTCTGGAGAGTGTTCCATGTGCACTCGAAGAATGTGTTCTGCTTTAGGATGAAATGTTCTAAATATATTCTATCCAATCTAGTGTGTCATTCAAAGCCATTGTTTCCTTGTTTGTTTTGTTTAGATCTGTCCATTGCTATAATTGGGGTGTTAAATACCTACTATGGTATTCTCGAGTTTGTCATTAATTTATATATTTGGGCTTACCCACATTGGGGCATAAATGTTTACAGTTGTTATGAAGGCATCTATCCACCAAGAAGATAGGTCTTGTTACAGTCTTTATTTTAAAATCTAGATGATCTAAGTATGGCTACTCAGGCTTTCTGTTGGCAACCATTAGCATGAAAGATGGCTCTCCATCCCCTTACTTTAAGTCTGAAGGTATCTTTACATCTAAAATGGGTCTATTGTAAAAAGCATACAGATGCATCTTTTCTTATCCATTTTGTTACCCTTTGTCTCTTGATTGGAGCATTTAGTCCATTTACCATTTAGAGTGTACTGAAAGGTATGAATTAATGCCATAATCTATAATCTCTCTCTCTCTATTCTGTTTAAACGAATCTGCATTTTAGAAGTAAGAATATTTCTATATTTTTCCTAGTAGGGTCCTACCATATATCGTCTTTTGTGTCTGGCTTCTGTTGGTCAATATTGTCTGTGACATAAATTTATAATGTTGGGCATTTGGTTAATAAGACTATAACAAACAGTGCTACTATGAACACCAAAAATACATCTCTTGCTGAGCTTATATAGGAATTTTTGTTGGGTATTACCTAGGAAAGAAAGTTCTGGGTCATAAGGAATTGCTTGAGTAAGTATTTCAAGTTGGTTGTACCAATTTAGTCCCACCACGAGTGCATGAGAGCTCCAGTTCCACGTTTTCACCAACACTTGGTATTATTTAAATTTTAGCCGTTCTGATGGGTGTGTTTATACCTTTAGGGCTTTAAATTGCATTTTACTAATGAGGGCATATTTACTGGTTCTTTGGTCCTCTTGTGAAATGTCAGTTTAAAGTCTTTTGTACAGTGACTCTTTTATAATACTAAATCGGGGAGAGGCTATAATGTTTGAAATCAGTTTCATTTTTAAATGGATTCAGAGATCCTTTAAGTTCACACATGCCTCCATCTACCTCAAAGGGCATATAGTCTGATACAAAAACTGATTTTCTTTCTTGTGCTAACAGAAGGAATTTATATGTTTTGAGGGAAAGATTCTGATTGGAAAGTTCTGACTTAGGAAAAGTTAACTCCATTAAATTTAAATACTAAGGAGTCCTCTGAAGTTTCTAACTTATGAATTCTAAAACTACATTACCTTCTTTCCCATCCATATAATGATGTGATGAAGTAACTTAAAGTAGCTATCCTGTTAGAGCCAAAGTTACCAAATGAAGAATCCCTTCTTTTGGCAATTTTTAACTTAATTTGCCATTGTTTGTACTTCATATATTTTATTGCTCCTATGGATTTTTTTTTCTTTGTTTTTTGGTGCTAAGCTCAACCTATTACACACGTTCTCACTCAATTTCACCTGTAATAAGTGTTTCAGGTAGGACTTGGATTATATTTATTCTAGGAATGAGAAAATGGAGGCTTGGAAAAATACAAATTTACCCCAAATCACAGACCTGACAAGTGCAAGCAGAATTCAAAGATAGCTCTAAGGTACCAAAATCAATGGCTTTTAACTATCCCTTGTTGTCTGTATGACTTAAATAGTTGAAGCTTCTTAGATCCTAGCAAACCGTAAAAACACATAAGCTTTATTTGGGTCTTACTAATTCAACTTTGATCCTACTGTATTAAATCTAATGGACACGTCTTTCTCTTTCACATCCTAGCAGCACTCAACATTAGTGACCACTTCCATCTCCTTGAAACACTATCTTCCTTTAGTTTCCGTGAAACAACATTCTCCAACCAGTCTTGATCTTTCTTTCTAGTGACCACTTCTGTGTTCACCCTACAAAGGGTTACTTATCTTCCCAGACAGTTGTACCCCAGATTCCCTTACTGTAGCCTTCCCTATAAGCAAAGATTTTGGGTGTTTGTATCTAGTTGAGACAGAATTATCGTCTCAACTGTTTAATATCCTGTTTAATATCATTGTTAAATTTTCCTAACGGAACTTCCCTTGGCTGTTCTTCATCCTTCTGAGGTTGTTCTCCAATTTGATGGGTTACTTTATTCTTTGCTAGGGTCCAGAACCTTCTTTTTTTTTTTTTTTTTTAAAGTGAAACACCCTAGGTGTTGGAAAGCACTAGTGGTTCTGGAACCTTTGATTTGGCCTCAGAAATTGTTACAGTTCAGCTGAAGTATAACTTTTTTTTCCCCCCAAGTTGATTTGATCTATGATGAACATTTGTTTCACTTTTGTCAAACAAGAACTCATTTATTTAAAGTAAAATGATGTTGTGTGCCAGAAAGCAGAAGGTACTCTTGGCAAATAGAAATATCCCTGTGTGCACTTGCATCGCACAAAGTATGTTTCTTTTATATTCTGTGAATGTCTTTAAGGTGAGCTCTCTTAACTTCTGTGGTAAACAAAAGCAGAAAATGGATCAACATGAGCTAGAGTGGACTCAAATTATTATATAGAGATGGTGAGTAGGATATAGCAGAAAGTAGAGATGGTTTTATATACTGAACTTAATTTTGAGGCACCAGTCATGACCTCTATGCTTTTTGTTAGAGCAACTTAACGGTTTAAATTGTCCTGAATCAGCACAAAGAAGGAGTACCTGAATAGCCTGACTCCTTGAAACTAGTCTCTATTAGGAAATGAGTGAGAAGTAGAAGGTCACCTGGATCTACGCTAGCTATATTGGAACTAATAGAGTGAGGAGCCCTCTAGGCAAAGGGGAGGTAACTCAAGATGCTTGTGTTTTGAGGGATGCTGTTGGGAAATGCTTCCAAATACTTCCCAGGGGAATAGGAGGAACGTGGTAGTAGTCTATTTCACAAGATACACTATCAAAACCAAATCTGACAGGACATCCTGGGACTAATGCATAATCCCTGGGTGAATCTGCATACAAATTGATAATGGTTAGATGAGTGTGTATTCCCTGTAGGCACAAATACCTTCTGCACTGGTGCCTGCTATAGACCAAATATTTGTGCCCCTTCCTCTTACACTTAGATTCATGTTAATCTAATCCTTGATGTGCTGGTATCTGGGAGGTGATTAGGTGGAGCCCTAGTGAATGGAAGTAGTATCTTATGAAAAAGATCCCAGCAAGCTCTCTGCTCTTTCTACCATTTGAGGACACCATGAGAAGATAGCCATCTCTGAACCAGGAAGCAGACCTTCTTCAAACACTGAATCTGCTTAGCACTTGATCTTGAACTCTCCAGCTTCCAGATCTGTAAGAAAGAAGGTTCTGTCTACAGGATTACTAGCAGCCTGAACAGACTAACCTAGAACCTCTCCCCATGTATATCTCCATGTGCCCCAAGTCCTTTGCTTAATATGTAGGGCAAGTTCTATGTACTGCACGTGATGCAGCAAGATCAGCCTCTACTGTGCCAGTATTCTTCCCCTTGACTATACTAGGGTACCCATGTTTTCTTTGCCCAGTCATGGTCATAGCTGAGGTCCTTCTCTACAACCTGCCCAATTTAGCAATTGCCCTACCCTTCCTTTCACTGAAAGTTTTGACGTGTATTTAATATAACGTAGTTTGTAGGAATACAGCACAATGGTTTGATGTTATATACATTGTGAAATGATGTCACTAGTTCTAAAAATTCTTTTGGTGAGGTCTCTTAAGAGTAAACTACATAGCGTATTTGTGAATTTCAAGGAGTATCCACTACAGTCACCTCGTGTAAATTACATCCTCATGACGTATGACTATAAATTTGTACCTTTTTTGGATACAATCCTTCACCCATTTTATGTACCCTCTAACCCCTTCCCTCGGGTAACTCCCAATCTCTTCTCTAAATCTATGATCTTGGTTTTGTTTCTGCTTCTTAGATTTCACATATAACTAAGGTCATGCTGTATTTGTCTTATTTGTTTTCATTTTGAAGTATTACTTAACAAAATATAACTGGGTTTTGTAGGCCTCTACTTAAACCTATCCTTCCCACCATGGTCTCAACTTAGTAGCACAGGCAGCAAAATCAGTGGTTGGATGCATGGTTCAATCTGAAAATATCAGTAACCTATCTTTCTTAGTGATCCTTTCCAGACCAGTTAGGACCTCCTAAAGATGGCATGAAAATGACTGATGAAAAAATTGAGTACTTCTGGATATTAGCAACTAAAGGCAACTAGTTCTTCTTAAGTTGTATTAGACAAGTACTCAAAACTGCTGTCCTTGGTTGTTCACCTGGTATTCTACCAGTTTTGTCCTTGCCCTTGCCATTGAAAGACACACAAAGCCACTAGAAGCCAGTTGGTGGGGGTGAGTGGAAATTACGTGTGTGCATGTGCAGGATATAGAAGCTGAGTAGTTCTGCCATCAGTGTATATCGTGTAGCCCGAACTTTCTTATTAAAATACTACCACTTTTGGGGCGCCTGGGTGGCGCAGTCGGTTAGGCGTCCGACTTCAGCCAGGTCACGATCTCGCGCTCTGAGTTCGAGCCCCGTGTTGAGTTCGAGCTCTGGGCTGATGGCTCAGAGCCTGGAGCCTGTTTCCGATTCTGTGTCTCCCTCTCTCTCTGCCCCTCCCCCGTTCATGCTCTGTCTCTCTCTGTCCCAAAAATAAATAAATGTTGAAAAAAAAAATTTTTTAAATACTGCCACTTTTGCGATAGTGTATTGTCTATAATCATTGTTCAGTAACACTAGTTTGCAGTTAATGCCTAAAAGGAATAAATATGAGCAATTAAGTTCTGAATTTGTTTTCAAGAAAATAGATGTACAAAGGGTGTACAGTATTGCACAAAAGGTGCCCAGTATTCATTGTCTGCTAGGAGTACCACACTATTACTGATCTTATGAAAACAAGACACTAATCTGGTAAAGGATCATCATCTACCTCAAAAGTTAAGAGTTACTGAAGAACATTGTGGTCAAAGATGATAACGTTATATGTACAGCAGCCTTACATACCTCATGTGCCTTAAAATACCACTCTTGAAACATTATTCACATAATCAGATGAATGATTTTAAATTTTGCTGAGTTTGAATATAAATGTGCTTTGTAGAAAACGTACAGCAGTAGTTATCAACAGGTTACTCAGCTGAAAAACAACTTCACAAATAAGGAAATGTTGTCAGTTTTGAGTTAGTCATCAGATATTCCATCAGTTCCAAAAATGTTAGCTATTTCACTTCAGATATTTCACTTTAGATATGTCAACTAGCAATTAGAGACCTCATCATAAATGCCATCGTAAATTAAGTAGAAATTTAAAGTTGGCAATGTGTTGTCTTTTAGCAATAATATGAATATGAGTTTTGTGGCATAGTTCTGTGGTCAAAAATCCTGCTCTAAAACCCAGAAAGCGGACATATACTTGATTTATGGTGCATATATAATCCTTAATATAAACAAAATAGCCTATCAATGGAAATAGTTCTCAAAACTTAATACATTAGATATAAATATAACTAAACCACAAAGCATTTTTGTGAAGGCTAATGTTGAAGACAAAACCTGGATAAGTTTTTTTTTTTTTCCCCCTATCGAGTGGATTTTACAAATGCATGAGACTCGAAGTGCTACTTTCAGAATCAACCTAGGTGTACAAAGATTTCAATTTTGAGCCCGCCGCTTTATTTTTATAATTTGTTCAGAATTAGTTATATAACTTCAATAAAAATAGTCAATGAATAGGACCAGAAAAATCCTATGAAGCTTATAGAAAATTGATTAAAAACCATGCTTGCAAGCAGAAAGGCATTCAAATTGAATCCAGAAAAGCTTAAATTGGACAAATTAGTGAAATCTCAAATAATACACTAGACTTAATTTTGATATTGTAATTAGAAGTCACGTGAATTGTAAACTTAGTTACTACTTTTTCATTAGATGCATTTACCCTAATGGAACAGACTTGATAATAGCTAAAATACTACATCTAAGTGTTCAATCTACAATCTAAATGTTTATATATATATATATAATGTGTATATACACCCACAATAAAACACTATTCAGCCATAAACAATAATCTTCATTTGACAACATAGATGGAACTTGAGTACTGTACTAAGTGAAATACGTTGGAGAAAGACCTATGACATAACTTCACTTGTAGAATCTAAGAAGTAACAAGAGAATCTAGACTCACAGAACAGGTAAGTGGTTGCTACAGGGGCAGAGGATTGAAGGTGAACTGGATCAAGGGGATTAAGTACAAACTTCCAGGTACAAGATGCATCATGGGGATGGGAAATACCCTTAATTTTGTAAGGTGACAAGTTGTAACTAGACTTATTGTGATGGCAATTTGGCAATGTCCATTATTACACATGTTAGTTTCAGGTGTATCAATTATACCTCAAATTGAACAAAACCACTTCTATTGAAACAGGAATGGATATTCGCCTACCTTTTGTGTCTAAACGTATACATGACAGAAGTTCTTGGACTTTTGCTTTCATAAATGGGTAATAATGGGTAGGGTTGGAGAGGACTTAAACATTGATGCTTTGACAACAACATGAGGCATACTTTTTACACACTAAACTATCTCTACTTTCACAGCTCCTTCTCCTACAGTCTGACCTGTGAAGAGTATACACCATTTTAGTAGCAGAATACACACACACACACACACACACACACACACACACACACACACACACAGCTAGAAGGGAACTTAGAGTTGACAGCAAATGGCAGAAATGGAAAAGCTACAGTATCTAATTTCAGACAAGTCTCTTCATTTTCCACACAGTTTAGACCATATAAACACATTAATCCTATGATTTGAGAAACACTAAAGTTTTTTTTTTATAACTTAATTATGTGTCTTCACTGCTCGCCAAGCCTAATATGTCCAAATTAATCTTATAAGGAACTAAAACTTTTACTATAATGCAGTTTTGTAGAAGTCCCCTTACAGAAAGAACCTAACACCCAACATGGCTGGCAGGGATTCTGGGAAATATTTCCCAGCCCCCCCCCCAAGCACTTGTGAACAGGAGAGAACATAAACAATTGAAGATAGGAGTTTCCAATAGATAATTCCCACAAAAATTACTCATGGATGCACACACCGATTTTTAAGAAAACCCATGACATCAAAAGATAACAATTTCGAGAATAGTTATCCATGAGAAGGGAGGGAGGGAGGTATTGATTTCAGAGTAGGTCTTCAGAAACCCTAAGCTGTGAAACATAAAAATACTAAAATTTGTATAACTCATATGGCAGCTGCATGTTTGCCTAGGTTTCATAATTTTTAAACATTTTATAATTGAACAAAGGAGCTGCAATGCCATAAAGATCAGAATAAATAAGGCAGAAGCAACAAAAATATACCTCCCTGAAAGTTTTTCCAGGCTCTGTGCTAAAGATGCTTGGGAAGGGAGCTTCTCCAACCACATGATTATTACACCTATATATAGACTTGGCAGTCTAAGCTATGGAAACTCTTAGAACACACAAGTGAATCATGTTCTTATTTTAGATACTTGTGGCAAATATCTTCACTAAATGTCTTCCTGGAAAAGGTTTATGGCAGTAAGTTGTACAACATGATTGAGCTTACCTTTATACTTAAAGGATAAACGTTCTGTGAATTTGTTCATCTACGTGATGATACCTGGTTCTAACAACATGTAAGGTAAAAAGGGAGCCATTTTTATCCCTTATTAAAGATGAGCAACCAAACTAACTTCTTCCCTGGTCACCCTATGTGCACATTGTCACACTGCTAGTATAAGGTAGAGCAAGTGTTAACATTCAGGTTTTCTACCTTCCAGTGATTCAATGCTTCTTTAGAACATCATTTTGTGCCCCCCCCCCCATTGGATATCTTCCATCAAAATACATTTTTTTTTGTAAGAATATTTCAGTGATGTTAACATTACAATGAGATTCCTATATTAGAAGGGCTTCCATGTCTTAGAGTTCCTGTAGCTATAAAGTTAGGATTATCTACTTTGCTACAATTTCCCAGCCTGGATTCCTTAAGAGACCATGTACCAGCTTATTTTGAGACTGCAAATTGGGAAAGGGCACAAAATGTTTGTGGCAAATACATATATCTCTGAGCAAAGCCCTGTGCCATGTACCTATTTTTGTTATCAATAAATGTGATTAAACATGATAAATGGACTTCTTAAATATCTTAATATGTACAGACCTCAGAAAACTTCCAGACATATATTGGTCAGCAGATATGGTCACCTTAGTGTATTGACACAACAGCCTAGAATTAAAGTGGTAATAAAACAAATTTGTATTGAGTCAGATGCTTGCAAAAGTCTATTAAATTCCTTGACCTTTCTTTCATAGCATATGCGGGCCAATATCCGATTTCTCTTAAATTTATCTTGTGTTCTTAAGTTTATTTGAGATAAAAAGAGTGCAAGTGGGGGAGGGACAGAGAGAATGCCAAGCAGGCTCTGTACCGTCAGCACAGAGCCTAACATGGGATTCAGACTCACAAACCATGAGATCATGACCTGATCCTGAGTTGGATGCTTAACTGACTGAGTCACCCAGGTGCCTTTACATTTTTATTCTTAAAAACTTGTGTATATTTAAGATGTACAACATGACTTGATATATACATACAGCAAAATAACTATGGGCAAGCTAATCAATATACCCATCACATAATTACCGTTGGTGTGTGTGTGTGCGCGTGCGTGTGTATATGCATGTGTGAGAGAGAGACAAAGGACCTGAAATCTACTCTTAGAGGTACTGTATTAAATGTTGGAAGCTTTCTACCTTCAGTCATCCTGTATAGTAGATGTCTAGACTTATTCTACAAAACTGCCATTTTGAACCCTTTGACCAACGTATCTTCATTCCCCACCTTCCACCCCCTGGTACCTACTGTTTTGTTTCTATTATTTGACTCTTTTAGATCCCACACATAAGTGAGATCAAGCAGTTTTTCCTTTGTGTCTGGGTTATTTCACTTAGCATAATGCCCTCCAGGTTCATCCCTATTGTTGCAAATTTGTTCATCTGCAGCAAAACGCGAAGATGTCAACATTTTGTTTTGTTGTTCATGGTCTACTTCACCCTAGGTTGCTTAAATAGACTTATTTCTTCATCTCCTTCAAAATCACTAACTTCCTGTTAAGGGGTCATTAATATACTGGGTTCTTATGCCAAGGGGGGAAATCTATGAGGAAAAAGGCTAACACAAGGCTAACTTTCTTATGCTAATTGGCTGTTAAAAAAAAAAAAGGTGGACTGATGTATGAAATGTGGCTAAATTTAGTTGAGAAGCACTTAACAATAAATAACATTGTGATAACACAGGAAGAAATGTAAAGTCAATGCATTTGTTTTATTAGTGGTATCTATTACTGCTTATTCTTATAGCAAATATCATTAGAACTTGCTTTCAACTAAGCTGTTTCTTTAGATTACATAATCCATAGAAATAATGCTTGAAACGTGGATAGAACTGGAGAGTGTAATGCTAAGTGAAATAAGCCATACAGAGAAAGACAGATACCATATGGTTTCACTCTTATGTGGATCCTGAGAAACTTAACAGGAACCCATGGGGGAGGGGAAGGAAAAAAAAAAAAGAGGTTAGAGTGGGAGAGAGCCAAAGCATAAGAGACTGTTAAAAACTGAGAACAAACTGAGGGTTGATGGGGGGTGGGAGGGAGGGGAGGGTGGGTGATGGGTATTGAGGAGGGCACCTTTTGGGATGAGCACTGGGTGTTGTATGGAAACCAATTTGTCAATAAATTTCATAAAAAAAAAAAAAAGAAGAAAAAAAAAAAAGAAATAATGCTTGATTGGTCTAGCAAACAATTATTCCTAACAAGTTTAGGAGAAAAAAAATTGTTTCTAACTGTATTCAGTATAATCTCTTGTAATGAAGAATTAGTTTCGAGTCTGTCAAGTAATCCCTACTGAATTATATATAACAAAGTTATTCTTCAAAAAACCAAAACCCAAAAAAAACCCACAAAAAACTAGTTTCTATTCCTGTCCTTCCTATCTTCTTCTCTGACCCACCTAGATAACCATCATATTAGTTTATCTTCTAAAATTTCCTTATTACATACATGACACACAAAAAACTATTATAGAAAGTCAATGGTACATTCTCGGATACTTCTTCGGACACTTTATAAAAATTAAATGAAAAAAATATATGATCATATGTGGATATATACTTCTCATAAATACTTATACATAGTTATCCTGACCAAAGAATTGGTCTCTATGATTTTTGTTTTTGGAAGAATTTTTGACTTAAAATTTTTTAGATACTAGAAGACCATTTTTTCTTGTAGCTGTCTAATTTATATAGAGCTTGACTTGAAAGAATCGAAGTTTCTATAGAGCAGAGACTTTGTCATGCCTTTTGTTTTTAGATTCTTTAAGATACCAGCACATAGTAGGAACTAAAAAATGTTTGTGTCAGTGTTCTTTATGTTCAGAAGACACTGGATTATTTTCTCTCTGCTTGAAGACTATGCTTTTATTGGTGGAGAAGGGAGCTCCTACCGTCATCTTGACATCTCTCCCTTACTGTGCCCTGAGAATTTTATTTTCAATTAGTGATTTAAATAAAGCCATATGGGGCACTTCCAACCCTTACATTCCATTATATAGTGATGATCTCAAGGGTGGTATTTGGAATTAAGATGATTAGGTAGGGGGTGCCTGGGTGGCTCAGTAGGTTGAGCCTCCAACTTCAGGTCATGATCTCATGGTTGATGTGTTCGAGCCCTGTGTTGGGCTCTGTGCTGACACCTCAGATCCTGGAGCCTGCTTTGGATTCTGTGTCTCCCTCTCTCTGCCCCTCCTCTATGCGCACTTTGTCTCTCAAACAGAAATGTTAAAAAAAAAAAAAAAAATTAAAGTTGGATAGGTAGATGATCAACGGTCAGAATGACACCCATGTGTATGAAGAAATAAGGAGGACTATACGTAGAGAAAAACAAAGCTGACCCTGCAGAGAAAAGATTATGACAGGGACCATATGGTCCTATTCATCCAACAGACACTTGTCAGAACCTACTTTATACAGGCATTGTACTAGCTACTTAAGTCTATTAATGTTTCCCAACAATTATGACTCATGTCTTCTGAGAGCTGAAGTTCAGTGAGATGGGCACAATAGCTACATAATAGGTATATTCATAGAGTAAATAATAGAAATTCTCTGAAGGGCCAAGAAATCAAAAGCACTTGAAAGAATGTAACAAGAAGAAATACTATAGATGGGAGGAGGTTGGCAAGAACAGAACTCTTCTGAAAAAGTGCCCTTTAAGCCAAGAGAACTGCTTAGACAAGAACATGAACTCTTACTGCTGTAGGTCTCCTGATGGCTCTCTGGGACCTGTTTCAGCCTCTTCACAGGGTCCAGGTGCATTGCCTCCCACTGCATTTTGGTAGATGGTTCTGCTTCTGTTGAGACCAAAGAATCTTAACTGACATAAATTTGAAAGTTGAGTTGATAGGGAAATAAGATCTGTGATAATCATAAAAATGCATCATTTTGGCATTCTAACTTGAAACTGACATGAGCAGTTATGTCAAAACTGAATATGCCTATATTTTAATTGCATTATTTCCTTACAAATAGTTCATCTGAAATGTTAATTTTGTAATCGTTCTAAACTTGTAGAATTCTTGAATGCAGAAAAGACCTTAAGGAAATTGTCTCAATTTAAAGATAAGAAGGCAGAAAAATATCCAGGGAGTTCAGACTATAGAATGAATTGATAGCATAACCAGGATGAAGCCTAGAAGTCTGCCTCTTAAAGCTTTCTCTAAAAGTACTAGTCAAGTAATGTTCTAAAAACATACAGATGTGCCTAAAGATATCAATGACTCCTCGATCATATTCCAGTTTTGGACAGAGGAACAAATGATCAGCAAAGGAACAACAAAAACTGTTGGGGAGAGGGGAATGGGACTATTAAGCTTCAGGCAAATTCCTCATGACACTGCTGGAATCTATTTTTGATTTTAATTTTCTTTTTATTGATTAGTACTGCTAAACTAGAATCCGATCATGCAGAACTGGAAATGCCCGCAATCACCATCTAGACTGGCTTTAAATGTGTGCTAAGCAGCAATGTACTCAGGACATCACACTGCATATAATATGTCATGGATGCCCCTAGGGCCAAATGATGGCATAAAATGATTACATCATCCTTTGGCAATAAAAGCTGGAGGACCTTGAGATCATTGCCGCAATACCTGGTGCCAAGACCCGGACCAACAACTCACTAGTCTCTTGAATCTCTTCTAAAGGTAGAACCCAAGAAAACTGCAAGCCCAGTTGAAATGGTTATAAGTACTTGGTTTCTGGAGAATATAACAGTTTATCATTATTAGAAGGAAAAAAAACCCTCAATATGCCAATTAGCAAATACTTAGTGGAACCCACTTAAAATATTTAAGCATATATACTTTAAAAAACATTCAACCAGAAAAATCTATTGAATATTAGTATTTATGGTAGGTGAGGACTCCTCAGGTAGGATTTTTGTTTTGTTTTTTAATCTAAAAGCTAGAAGTTTCTCAACCAAATGACTAAACAATTTACTACTGACGTGACCAATATTAAGGACAAGTAGGATCCTTAAATACCTAAATCGGAGCAGTTCTAGGCCAGAAGGTAGTAAGAAACAGAGAAAGGGCTCATTTTCTTTGGACATAAAACTACTTCTTGCTCTGCATATGTATCAAAACACTCAGTAACATTTATGCTTGTGACTATGGATTAGTGATCTCTAATTGAAGTGTCCAACTCCTAATCCTAGAGCTGCATAGCTGATAACTGAATATATATTTCCTGTTATGACTTTTTCTGGTCTCCATCAAATTTAATAACCTGTTTCTCCTTATAGGTTGCAAAATAGAATCACATAGAGACCTCAGAAAAAAGTCTAATGTCCTTTTATGGTCTGTGTTTGGTCTTTTTAAGTAGAATGCACGTGAAGATACATCTGCAAGATGATCTTTTAAGCTTCTCATTTCTACATAGCTAAATCTTCTAATACTCTAATTCAATCTTTAAAAAACACATGGTTCAAGGGTATTGGAACCATCCAGCACTTGCCTGGCAATGTCAAAATACTTGTTTTTTATTAGCTGTCCTAAGAATTATGAATCCTAGCAGGAGGGGAGACCAGCAATCTCCATGCTCATTTTATTGAGTTTTACATATTTTGGGTAACAGTCCTTAATCAAATGTTGGCTGAAAATATCTTCTCCCAGTCTGTGGCTTGTCTTCTAATTCTTATGTTATCTTTCATGTAACAGAAGTCTTTAAATTTAATGAAGTCCAGTTTATCCGTTCTTTCATGGATCAGGTCTCTGATATGGTATCTAATAGAGGAATCACCAAACCCAAGATCATCTAGGTTTTCACTTCTTTTCCCCCCAAGAAGTTCTATAGTTTTAAGTTTGTATCCTAGACCTATTGTTAGACCTTATAATGCTCAAAATTTAGCTATATCTGGACTTTTTTGTTTGGATGTCCAGTTTTTCCAGCACCATTTGAAGAATACATCCTTGCTTCATTGTATTATCTTTGCTTCTTTGTCAAAGATCGTATGGGGTCTATTTCTGGGCTCTGATTCCATTGATCTATTTATTTTGCCACCACTATTTTGCCAGTCTTGATTGCCATAGATTTATAGTAGGTCTTGAGGTGGGGAAATGTTCCCTTTCTTTCGAAGATGAAAAAAGCACAACCTTTCCTTCGAAGATGTAAAAGGGATAAGTGGGATGATGAGAAAGGAATGGTATTGAAAAGTTGAGATAGGTCTAACTAAATATGATTTAGAAGATGTTTGTGGAAGTTTTTATGCACTAAATTTACCTTAGAGGATGGGAGAGTCCTGCAGCTGATGCAATAGAAATTGTGGCTTTTTAAAAATGTTTCAAAAACTCCTGGAATTTCAAGAATGTCTGTAGGTATAAGGAACATCAGTTTATTCTAGATACTACTAAACACAAGATTGGTCTCTAAACTGTGTTTGTGTGGCTTGTCCAGAAGCACAAAAAAAGTTGGGGGGAAAAAACAAGGTATTTTAGAATTCTTTAAGACTAAATGAAATTAAACAATTAAGTTTATTTTACTTTTGGGGGGGGGGTAGTTTAAACAACAGATGTTATTTTTTTTTCCCCACCGTTCTGATGGGTAAAAGTCCAAGATGAAAATGCTGGCAGTGCTGGTTTCTTAGTAGCTTGCACATGGCCACCTCCTTGCTGTTTCCTCACCTAACCTTTTCCCTATGCACAAACACTCGTGTTGTCCCTTTACCTTCTAACACAGGACACCAGTCCTATTGGAGTAGGGCCCCACCCTTATAACCTTCAAGCCTTGGGACCTTCAAGGAAGTAATTATCTCCATAGTCTCACTGAGGTTTAGGGCTTCAACCTATGAATAGGGGGTGGAGGGGTGTCACAATTCATAACACTCTGCCTCATTCCCTTGCTTTGAAACTTTTGTTTTGAAAAATTTTAAATATAACCTATTGTCAAGTTAGCTAACAGTGTATGTAGTAGGTTGGCTTTGTGAGTATATTCCTGTGATTCATCACTTACATACAACACCCAGTGCTCATCACAACAAGTGCAGTGCCCTCCTCCAAGCCCATCACCCATTTTCCCCTCCTTAAAAAGAAGTTTAAAAACAATTAAGATCCTAGAGAGGTCTTTTAGTGATAACTCCCTGCTCTAGGGAGTTACATATACTATAAAACTATGGGTGGATTAGGAGATTAGTTATTTTCCTTCTCATAGTAACTATTAATTCCTATATTTAGACATGCTTTTGGGTACACAAGTGGTTTCCTTCAGTGGTGGAATACACAATCTCTGCTGGAGGAGGATGGAAACAGACATGGGCCCGGAATAAGAGTGGCCAAAGCGGAATTCGTACCTAAAGATAAAAGGTCAGATCAAAAGGCTCACAATCTGAATTTATGGCTGGCTAAGGGTTCTTGTGAGCCAACAAACTAGCAATTCCAAGAGGACAAATGGATTGCCCTGTTGACATAGTTTCTGGAGCCAAGACTGGTGCTGGTGATCCTGAGATGCAAATAAAGTGATGGTGGTATGCTCTCCTTGTGCTTGCTATTGCTATGCTAGTTTTTTTTTTCTTCTTCTTTTATATATTTACATACATATATATATTGGCTTGATGTAGACCATGAGAGCAGCTGGTGGTTTCTGCCTTTATGGGGTCTAGCCCATCATTTCTGCTGTTCAGACCATGGGTGTAGGGGGTCGACATCTTTTGCTTTAATTGCATCCAACAGACATGGAAAAATGTAGGAAACAATTAGATGGTGGAAAGATTTGAAATTCCATTTGAGGGAGATTGTATGCTCCACGTATGGGACTTTTACAGGATCTCTGTAAGAACGGTTTTGAGTTCATGTCCTGAGTCTCCAAAACATCCTCCGTAAATTTTGTCTAAAGTAGTAGTTACTGAGACTACCCTACAAGATCTCCAGGTTCTGGGATGAAGATGAGTCAAATGAGAAAAAGGATAAATGGAAGAAAACTATTGATAAGTTTGTTAAACACAGAATAAAACATGAGGTGGTTAATTTTTGGATTGGTGGTTTTTAATGTACTTGTAAGAATTTTTAAATATTATCTGAAATGTCCAATAAACAAAAGGACTTACAGATCTCATAAAGGAAAACAAATTGTTCAGAGATCTGAAGTAAAAAGAAAAAATTGAAATCAGTAAGTTGGGGAAGTATTTTGAGAGCGTGATGTTAATCAACAGATCAAGACAGGTAAGACCTATTCACCAGAGATTGTGATATTCAAATACCCTCTTATATGCACTTTCAGTTTCCCAATAAACCTGGCTATTACTCCCTAAACATAACTTTTCCAAGCATAACTATCCCAAAGCCACACAAAAGTGACAATATGAAATCAGGTTTTTTTTTTTTTTTTTTCTATTGACATGTTCTGTTCCGCACAGCCATATGGATGGATGCCAGTACGTTCTCTGCTGATTCTACATCCAGGCCTCTACACTTTCCCATAATGTCCTCCTCCTTGGGATTTAAGGTTATAGCTCTGTTTCTAATGAACTCCCTTCCTAGAGGCAAATCATTTCCAGAAACATGTCTCCCCTTCACTTCCCATCTCTCCTACTCTCTTGAGCTCCTTCCTTCCCAGTGAAAGATACAGGTTGGTTGGTTGTTTCTTTTCTCTCAAAACACAATTCTGCTTTATATCTTGTTCCTGAGACTCAAGGTACCTACCTTTCTAAGGGAGACAACATCGTATATTTCCGAAGTATGTTTATATCCCTGCCTATGCTTTGATAGGTCCGGACCATTTTATTGTCAAGGAAAGGTAGTCCTGTGGAAAAGCACCTACCAAAATCAGTTAATATTTCATCACTTTTTATTTTAAAATAAAAGGTTTTAGGAGTACCTTGGTGGCTCAGTCGGTTAAGCAGCTGACTGGCTCAGGTCATCTCGCGGTCTATGGGTTCGAGCCCCACATCAAGCTCTGGGCTGATAGCCCAGAGCCTGGAGCCTGCCTTGAGTTCTCTCTCTCTGAACCCCCCCCCCCACTCTAGCGTGTGCTCGCTCACTCTCTCTCAAAAATATCAAAAATTTAAAAGTTATAAAGGGCTTTAAAAGTCTCAAGTACATCACTTGAAGGAGAACTCAGTAATTGTATGATATCGTTGGGAAATATGGGAACAATTTTCTGTCCTTGATACTAGTACTGAGAATTAAAATATTGTCAGAGAAATATCCTCAGAAGATGAAGAGTCTACATTTTAAAACTTGATGATGATCTAGTAGTTTGAGATCTATCATTCTAGAAGTGTTGCATAATTCAAAAGCAATTGCCTGAGGCAAAATTTGGAGGTAATCAGAATTTGATCCTTACCATCATTGCTCACCCTCTTTCCTTCAGAGGCCTCTTCATCTTCCTTTTATTCCTTGGTCCCACTGTACCGTGTCTTTGGGGGCTTATCCTGTATTTTATTCTCCATTTATTTTGCCTCTGTTCTCATTGACTCAAGTGTTCTAATGAAGTTTTCAAATGCTACTACCATTGTGTATTAACACCTTTATGAGGTGTCTGATGCAATTTTGAGATTCAATGAAATTACCATAAAAGAGGACAGATGTGAGATCTTTGGGTGAAATTGCTTAGCACAAATTCTGTGATGGGAAATACTTTTTTTGTTCTTAAACCCTTAAAACAACATCTGATTCTATAACTTGTATAATCCTCTGTAGGTAAGGATGACAATTGTTACCTATTTCCTATGCATTTAAAAACTTCAATTTCAACTACAGCTACTTGTGATGTTATTAGTTGATTAGTATTCACAAGACTGTGAAAATGGATTTTGGCCAAAAGTCAATTGAAGTGAAGAACCTCGAATTTTAGATATATTTAGGTGTTACCATAGACTTAAATCCATGAAGTCCTAGTCACTTACACAGTTGGAACTAAACATATGAAGTGGCAATTCTTACTAATAAAATTTAATGGCCTAAAAGTAGTAACTGTTACCTTCACACAATAGATAATATAGATGGTATTATTATATACAGCAGTGAAAAAAAGGAAATATCTCAATTTTAAGGTAGAAAACTTTAAAAGGGAAAAAGTAGCTTTTAAATCACCTTTGTTTTATGGTTCAAGACCTTTTCATTAAACTCGTAAAACACGATTTCACAATATTAAAAATAATGAAACTTGAATTCCATAAGACTGTTATTTAAAATTCTTACCTTGAGAAATATGTCATTATAGTTTCATGGTCTATCAAGAATTCCAATAATGGGATTTCTTTACTTGGGGGCCATGAGTAAACCAAATACCAATTATGAATTATAACATTCTATACACATATCACGGCTTATTTTGATAGGGAAGATACCTTACATTAGGCTGGCAGCTTTCTCTTGAGTAGCTCTTATAACTGCACCCAAAAATATACCTAAATGCAATAAAATTCCCCCAAACCTTTGAACTTCATAAATTGTCTCAGAAACATTTTAAACTTAACTTTGAAATTCCTTGAATATATTCCCATTCAGTCTCCTTTTCATTAGGAAACCCATAAAAGTTCCTAAAGTTAGGCATTTGTTCAAAAAACATACATGTAAATCTGTTTTGCCAACTGCTGATAATTCAACCTCAGTCTCTCCCTTGCTATAACCTTCCACTTAGAAGGGTGTAAATGAAAACATGAGTCCTTTAAACTGTGCAAATCCAGTTTCAAGGATGTTAAGTCTGATGCCTGGTTACTAAGTGAACACTGTCAACATACCTTTAAAATTGTATTTAGGTATAAATAGGTGAATTAAGAATTTTTAGCTTGCTTTTAAAAACTATACACAAGAATGGGCAGGGGCACCTGGGTGGCTGTCAGTTAAATGTGATTTCAGCTCATGTCATGGTCCCAGCATAGTGGGATTGAACCCCCCCCCCTCCTGCAATGGGCCATGTGCTGAGCATGGAGCCTGCTTAAGGTTCTCTAACTCCTTTTTTTTTTTTTTTTCTCTCCCCATCTCTGTCCCTCTCTCCCCTGCCATATGCTTGCTCACTCTTGCTAGCTCTTTGTTTTTGTTTTTTGTTTTTTGTAAAAACTACACTAGTCATGCTGTAAAATAATTTCTGGCTGTAACCAAGCAGCTAGGTGACTAACGTTGTTTAAAAAAAAAACAAAAAACAAAAAACAAAAAAAACATCAGAGCAACAACAACAACAAAAACCTTAGGGTGTATTTAACCTTGAGACTGCTCTCCTTTAGAAGCTAGACTGAGAGGGGCGCCTGGGTGGCTCAGTCGGTTGAGCTTCTGACTTTGGTTCAGGTCATGATCTCACCATCTCTGAGTTCGAGCCCTGCGTCGGGCTCTGTGCTGACAGCTCAGAGCCTGGAGCCTGCTTCAGACTCTGTGTCTCCCTTTCTCTCTGACCCTCCCCTGTTCACGCTCTGTCTCAAAAATAAATAAACGTTAAAAAAAAAAATTAAAAAAAACTAGACTGAGATACAATGTCTACCATCTTCAAACTTCAGAATACCCAGAGATTAGAACAGTGACCAGAGCCACAATGCCACTTCTGTAGCTATCAGGTCTTCTAGATTCAGGGTTTCTACAGATCTGGGCACTGCTAGAGCTACAGAAAAATGAAATACAAGTCCTTCTGAGGAAGGGAACTCAGCAATACATACAAACAAGTATTCCCCCCCGCACCCAGTAAATACTAAATGACTTAAGTGCTAAAACAGGGCTGTGCTAGATAAGAAAAGCATCTGACTTAAATTGGGCCAAACCAAACAAAATGAAACCCTACCACTAATAAAGGATAAATACAGCACAAACGTGGAAGTATAAGAACGGTTATGTTGATGTATACAAAGATTTTTAAAAACCACAATTAGATATGTTTGCTAAAACAAATCCATACCTTTTGTATTTGAGGTTTGACATGTAAAAATATATTCAGAATTTCATGGGGGTTTCTTCATTTCTGCATTCTTTCATCCTTCCACTTCACTTGAAGGTAGGTGATTCATAGAGGCCTCTTGCCTCAGCAAGATGTGAAATGAATGTTTCATAAAACCTGTTTTTTGCTTTTCAGAACCCTTCCTGCATTTATCAGGGTTATGTAGTTAAGAAAGGACAGGACAATTTGCCTTAAATTAGGAAGGTCAGGAGGTCTACAGGCACAAGAGTGGTTAGTGACCCCTAGTCCTCTCACACCCTGCATAGCTCATTAACCAGAGCCTTGTATAATGAGTAGACTATAAAAGTTCATGGCCTTATGGTACTGTAAGGGAAGATGGACTTCAAACCCACTGAAATGACCCTGGGCAAAAGGAATTTCAGGGAATTGGCATAGACTGAAGAGCTGGTTGGAATGGGAGTAGCCCCGGAGAATGTGCTGTGTAAGACCTGCAGAATCCCGAGGGTCCAAACTGAATTTCCTACCATCTCAGAGGGATGGGGCCTTAGCATCAGATGGAGTTTTCAACAAAAATAAAACATAATAATACTTTATGTACACGTGTTTTAAATAATGTTCAAATTCTCATTTAAATACCTCTGCCTATCCAGATCTAGAAAGATGTAGACAAGATGGGGATTGTAGATCTGTTAACTTGGATATAAATTAGATCTAGATATCATTGCTATTCTCATATTTATGTGTCTTTAAAGGTCTTGAAGTACAAGCAACGGCATATATGCAATGTAAGTCTTAACATTGTCTATTGATGTACATTTAGTAGACTGCTCTAGAGTCCCTGAAATCATAACACTTAAGTGGTGGTGATAACCCCGTAGGGCTTCCCACTTGCTCTAATTTTGTCCTGGTGTTTCCCTCTCATTCCAGCTGGCTGAGTATGACTAAGGTGCCAAGTTTCCCTAAGAATAGCCTGTATTCCTCTGGCTTGTGTGGGATCTGAAGGATGAGAGCCTAGAACAAGTCCAGGCACAAACCCATGACTCAATGGCACAAGTTCTCAAGTTATCTTCCCTAGTTTTACAGGTCCCTTATTGTTGTATAGAGTTCCTATTAACTGACTCTTATTAGGTATAGAATTTCTCCTTTTTAAGCAAATTATCCCCAACTTTCTCTTTCATCCAAGTTAAATTAGAACAAATATTTTGGGTTCCATTTTCAACCAATTTCCATTTTCAAGAAAATTGTCCTAGTACAGTGCAAAGTATACTAAGCAAACAATTCTCAAATTTGTTCTTTTAGCCCCAACTCCACTATATGCTAAATTTATGATCTTGGATAAATTACTTAGCTTTCTGAGACTCAGCTTCCAAATCAATAAACTGCTGTACAAAAGTGAGTTATTATCATCATTACCTTGTATTGCCATCCATTATCAAATATAAATTAATTCCAGCCGTAGATTCTTGAGTTCTGAATCTACTGTTCAGACTTGACACTTAAAGCTGCATCTTAACCGAGAAAAAAGTTAATTCCTTAAAGCCTAATATTTACTTTAAATCCATTTGTAGTTTTAAAACTTCTGGTAGTGTTATGAGGTCCACCTCTCTTACAGACACATTGAAGCAGTGTTGCCTTATGTATAAGAAGTGTTGTACTAATACTTGTGGAAATAGTAACCCTAAATTGCATTGAGAAATAAATAGAAGTTATCATACCACATAGCTGTGTCTGAATAAAACAATTAGTTAACCTAAAGATATTTCTCTTCTAAAAATGGTTCCAAAGAAACCTGAATCAAGTAAATTGAAATGACTTTATTTTGCAGGCATGTAAAGAAATTTCACTTTTAAACCACTGAGATCTTAAATGTTCTTAAATATCACTAAAATTATCAAAGTTTTACCAATAGGTAAAAACTGAACAGGAATATAAAAAAATTTTCTAGAAATACATTAGGTACATGCATAGAAGTAAAAAGGGTCATGATTGGCTGATGACTTATGCTATAAAAGCACTTCGTACAAGATGTGAAGTGATTTAAAAAATTTCAGTTTTATTGGGTAAAGGAAACCATAATACTAAAGTTTATGAGCACCTTTGAATTGGTGTTGCTTTGTGTAATTGTTTCTGCACTTTACATTTGCAAGTATCTAATGTGACCATCATTCCATATATTACCTTATGTCATAATGGTAGCAAACAGTGTAGGAGTTTTTGTTTTTTTTGCCAACCTGGCATTGTTATTGCTTTTAGAATTTTCTCCATAATTTGTGC